>NC_050523.1:16678817-16722695 GCF_002922805.2 Oryzias melastigma | reverse complement strand
CCATAGTAAAGCATCATTCTCCACTTACTCCTAGTTTGCATGTTTTTTTACATGTCAAATTGGACATAAAATCTGTTTAATTGGTTGCAAAAATAACTTTCCACGTACAGCTGGACTTCTGGGCACCAGAAATCTGTTCATCACATGATGGCCCTCACGTGGCAAAATAAGAGTGCAGTAGTGCTAGTTTTCAAGACTTAAGAGCACCGCTTAGATTGTTGGAGTTTATTATATTAATGTTTATAAGTATTGAGGACTGAGGCACTTGTACATTTGATTAAGTTGTAAACAAGTTGTTATGTTTACAAGTTCACAAGAGTTCTATTTAAGTGTGATACTGTAATAAGTGCCAAAAGCTGATTTCTTTATGTTGTTTTGGTTTGCAAAATAAATCATAATCTGTGGAATAATAGGATTTCAGGTTTTTTTTGTTCAACCGGGACCTTCGTATCGAGGTACGTATCTAACCGTGAGCAAACTGTAACGTTGCATCCCTAATTACTTTATATGAAAGTCTTAGTGTCATATAACTCCACCAGGGCAAAAACCACAATTGGTAATGTCTTCATGATACGGTTCGGACTTCTGTGTTCTATGAAGGACGGCATCTGTACACCAATAGCAAATCAGAATCCTTGATTGGTCAAAGTTTGACCGAAAATGGTCTTAGACACTGGCAGAGAAACTTGTGAATGCATGAATGCAAGAGTTTAGAAGGCGTAACCCGACACATGCATTTACGCATGTCTACATAGACATCTGATTGAAAGTGGTCGCTTGAATGCACATTGCCAAGTATCCCGGTGTGTATGTAGCTTTAATGACAGACGCATCAAGAATAAAATAAACGATGTAAAAGACAGTTGTTAGACTACCATTGATTTATGGTTTAGAGACTGTAGCCTTATGATAAAAAATACTTCTCAAAGTATTCCATTTTCTCTTTGTTCTACATTCTTAGACAAAAGCAGCTACATGCTTGCTTTCTTATTGTCTTAATGGCACATCCATGGAGTGGGTAACAAAGAGTGAGGTCATAACCTGTCTGAGCTTCTTTTCAAGTGGCAGACACACTGGCCCCCCTGGAATTTCCCTGTGAGCGTTTTTGTGCATTTAATCAGAGCTTGATGAAGCAGAGCTGGAAATGAAGAAAACCTGACCTAAATATGAGACCCAATGGAGAAGCACCAAACCATGACACAGACCTGTCAGTGTTTTACTGATTAGAACAGCTCCACCGCTCTTCTGGGACCAAACATCTTTTTACAGCAAGTGTTGTTGATTTTATCAACTTGAGGAAGTATGTATTAGGGCTTGACATGTTATTATCACGAGTTAACACATTACAGAATGAATTCTGCTAATTATTTTAGAGCACTTTTGTGTTTTGATCTTTAAATGGTAAATGGCGTATACTCATACAGCACTTTTCCACCTTGCTATAAGGCTGAAAGTGTTTCACAGTTCCTTTCACCCACGCACACACACTGATGGTGGATATACTGCTGAACTCTGGTGCTAATCTATAACCACTAGGAGAAATGAGGGCTTCAGTGTCTTGCTTTGGGACACTTTGGCACGAGACAGGAACCGAATGTATAACCTTCAGATCAGAGGATGACTGATCTACCACTGTGCCACACCCGACTGCAATGTAGAAGTTTTTCACTGATTCTACCACTACTGAGGATAAATGCTGGGCATCTAAAAAGCAGACTGGTTCTCTATTCAGTCAGCTGATGCCTTATGCCAGATTCACACATTAGATTTGCTGCACGATTCCGTATGATACGCAAACATAAAATTTGGGGACCTTTTTTATTATTGTCTTGATGAAAATAAAAAAGCTATCAAAAAGTTCAGGAAGCTCAAGCAGGCTGCATCCCCATCCTGCAACTGCTCTATGTCTGCCGGCATAGCAAGAGAGTAAGCTCCACTGGACCCTGGGCGCCTTGCTGGGGGACAGAGAGCCGCGGCGGCTGTGACAGGCTGGCAATTTGTCCAGAGTGTATCCCGCCTTTGTCCAACACTAGCTGCCTGGGATGAGTTACGGCAACTCTGCTGTCCCAGTGGTTTAAGAAAATCAAGCAAACTTTATTTATAGAGCGCTTTTTATACATACTTGTACAGCCCAAAGTCCTTCACAAGTAAAAGGGAAAACATTATTGAGCAAAAATAGAGTAAAAAGGACGAAACAAAGACGAAGACCAAGACACTGAAAAGAGGCCTCGCCATAGGTCTTTCCCCTGCTCTAGGGACAGTTAAAATTGTGGAGCTGAAAATTGATGGAAGTTTGGCACTAAAACGGTTGCAGGATTGGATTAGAATTCCACCCACTGATCTAGTCACTGAAAACGTCACATGACTAAAGCTGAGTCCCTGATTTGTAGATGCGATGCGGCGACCTGAAAAATTCAGATAATTGAACTCACTGCGCCGTGCCGCTCAAATTGGGATGCTAGAGCACCATGCTGAAGAAACTCAGATCACGTCTTCATTGACTTAACATTGAAACTGGACTCCTCTGCCGCATGTATCACATTCAGTGTGATCGGTGCTTTGGTCACATGCACTCATATGGGGGATGACTGGGCCCGTAAAGGGTCGTGGACGGGTACGGCTCCATCTAAAAGGGAGTATAGGTATGGTTTGCTATTCTATTATGTGTCCACTTTAAGGGACCTGAGGTCATGAAAATGGAATGTACGTCTTCCCTGCTTGTGTTAAGCGTATTGTGAAGTATTTGTAAGGATAATGCAAAACACACAAACGTGACATATGGGCGAGGCTGTCGTTTGGTGCCCTTTATATAGCATTCCAGTTGTTAGTGAGGTGTGCATAGACCACATCTAAATGCTGCATGCACGGGGTGTGCATGTGATACTTAAGGGCCCAAAAGGCGCCCCCAGGATGCTCACACACACCACAGTCTGATTGTACAATCTCTGAATTTCCTCATTTCTCATTAAGTTACGTCTGTCTGCTATTATTAAAAATTAAGATAGAAAATCTAATTTTTTAAAATAAAAAATATGTATTTCATTATTTAAACATTTTAATTTTAGTAAAACTTGGACAGACTAAAACCTCCCACATAAAGAAAATTCTACCTTTATTTTGTTTATTTATTTTTGGTAGATCTATTTTACCTAAACTGAGGCACTTGTTATACTGAACATGGGCTGTTTTTTCTGTTCAATAATAATAAAAAAAAAAAGTTTGTTGTAGCTATTGAATAAATAAAAATGATTAGTAAATGTTAACATTGTGTTCTTCAATGATTGAAATTCTGATTGCAGTTTGAATACTAAAACAAACGTCATCCTCTTTTTTTTCATTAGGCAAACTGTGTTTTAAATCAAATTTGTGCAATCAAATACATTTGAATACATTATCAAATTTTGCAACAGTGGAAATAATTACATAAAATCAAGCGACTAATCTGGATTAAAAGTTTGAATAGGTTTCCAGCACTAGAATTTATATATACATGAAAATGGTTCCCATTTTAGTGTACATCTTAGAAGATAGATCTGCTCTGACAAATCCCAGTTTTATAGAGTAAAAATCATATCCTAAAATCTAAACCTAAAATAAAGTCTATGATGTTAAACATAATATGTTTTTTCTGTTTTAGCCTGACAAAGAATATTTATGAGTGTTAAACCAATTGAGCAGGAAATTAGTTGACTAAGCAACAATGTGTTTTTCTAAATTAAAACCCAAAAATTGCTCATACTGTGAATATTTTGTCATCTTGTTTCTCAGAAACTAGTCGATTTATTTCTAAGCATATTCTGATAAACCCAGCGTTCCATGTAACCGTGACCAGACACATTCTTTCGTGGCAACAGGTTCCATGCCAGTCAGGAAAATTACCACCGTCTTTTCCGCACATCACAGACGGCTGCATGCCATGTTTGCAAAGATATTTTCACTTGAAAGAAACAAATGTCATCATAATGGACATGTAACCTGAGTTTGACATGTAACTTTCAAATCCACATAGGATAAAAGTTTAGAAAGTTAACAAATTAACTTTTTAAAATCTATATATATTTATATGAGTTTTGTTTTGCAGAAATTGTCAGCTGATAAAGTCATCAAACATTAGGAAAAGACGAATAAAAAGCCTTTTTGGATAGCAGTAACTTTTAGGTCCTTTTATAGCTCTTTAGAAATATGGGAGGGTCAAACAACAAGCTGAGTACATAAATACCTAAAGATACAATTTTAAGCATAATTTTCTTTTTATAGGTCTCTTGTCATGCGAAAAATACCACAAGAATATACAAAAAAAAACAAATAAAAAAAAAAAACATGATTTTCATGGAAGTGAGTATTTAACAGAATGGGCCACCATACCTTTTGTTGTCTTGTAGGTACCTTCATCAAAGCTATTTTTAAACCACTGTTAAAGGTGTAAATGTTAAGAAAATGGATCTAATATATATATATATATTTTTACCTTCAGGCTTTTAATCTCCAATCATAGGAAAACGGATTCAGACAATGAAGGATTAAAACCCCCTGTTTTTCCTGTCTAATTTGACCTTGTGTTTAATGATATGCAGAACGTTCAGCTCTGTCAACATGCTCTAGCATCAGAGTAGACGAGAGCTTGGTTCTATTTGTCACAGGGATTCTGTATTCTTCATTTTGTTGACATCTTGGATGCGCGCATTTAGCATGAGGTGTTCACACTAGAACAAGGGGCTGCAACCTTTAACGGCATAAAAGCCATTCTGGGCCTGTCTTTTACTCATCAAATCTTAGAAGGAGCCACAAAGTCTTATTTTACACTTTAAGAAAATGTATTACTGCATTGCATTCATTACATTTTTTTATATAATTAATATTAATAACAGTACTTTTTTGGCATGATTAAAAACAGAAATATAAGGGGAAAATGGCATCAAAATGTGAAATTTTTTTTGGCTTTTGACCGAATCTCCTATGATTAAGGTTAACAAAAGACATCCTTTTACAAACAGGATCATCTCAGTGTAGCTTTGGACAGCTATTTGTCATTTTTGTGTAGCATATTTTGTTAGTATGTTCTTTAAAGTCATTAAAGATCAGACTTTGTAAGAAGGTTTTGCTAAGTATTTGAAATCTGAAGGCCTCTTCAAGTCAGCAGGGATCTAAAAATCTTGACATATCTGTAGTTTATTTTATAAACTTATCTAATCTAAATAAAAAAAATGCTAATTTAGTAACCCTGACTTTAAATAATATATTTTATTTTTGGTGTGAAATGTCGAAGTTGTGTAAATCTTGCAAATCTTGCTCCAGGCTTTTTCTTTCACAGCTCTCTTCCAATATATGAAAAACTTTGTATCATAGAATTGTATCCGGGCACAAACTGCAGTTATTAATTTCTGTCCCATTATGAATTCTTAAATGTGACTCTTCCATGGATTAAAGGGTACGTCATCCCTATATCATTACCAAGTCTCTGATTAGTAAAAGTTTAACCAAAACGTGTGCATATGTGTGAATGCGAGAGTTTTGCACATTTATGTTTGTGCATTTACAGTCTTTTCATTGGTAGTAGCTGCTTGAATGCGTGTTGCTGAAGACGGTGTGACCGTAGCTTAAGTGTAACCTCAGTTACACTAGATCAGGAACCTTACACAAAGTGTTTCTGTGCAATAGCATATTTGCAGATTTTCAGTTGCTTCCTATTACAGCCATTGTTTTTTTATTCTCAGATTTCCATTCATGGAAGTCATAACACATAACTGCCATCACAAAAGCTTTGCTTTCTCTTGCAGCTGACATTAAGGACACATGTGATCAATCATATATAACCTTTTCTCATCTTCAATTCTCTCTTAGCTGCACCTCCTTTACAGCTGTTCCACAAAATGAAGGAAGACTGGCAAAAGCTGCTGATTTATTCATGACAGAGCGTCGTCAACACATTGACACCAAACTTTAAACACCAGACTGTGGACCCCCCCCCCTCCCCCAAAAAAAGGGATTACAAGACTATATTCAAAGTAAAAAGCTTCTTGGATTTGAGGTGATGGTGCTAAATATGACTGAGAGGGTTCTCTAAAAATCTCATTTTTGCCATTTAGGTTGAGAAATGGCAGACCATTATTGGTTTAAGGTGAAATACTTTTCATTTTTAAGCACTAAGCTTTGACCTTTAATGTTTAAGATAAATTAGCCATGTAATTTTTCCCTTTTTAAAACTAAAAAGTGTTACGTTTTAGTCGTGCAACAGACTGGAGATCTGTCCAGGGTGTAACCAGCCCCCGCCCAACAGTAGCCAGGACAGACTTTGGCAATAGGGATATAGCTGGTTAAGAAAATGGATAGATGGATGAGTTTTACTTAAAATACCGATTCACCAATGATTTTTGTACATTTTTTGATTGACCGGTAACCTTAAGACCTCTCATATTTTACTGCTGCATTTTTCTGCATTATTTCTTGGTGGAAGCAAAACCACTTTATGCTGAGAAAAGTCTGTCAAATTAAAAGTAGACTAGCCTGGCTCCTGTTAATTTGGCATGTCAGATAATAGCAATTTTTATGATAATTACTGTCTCTTCCAGCCAAATTGAAATCTGATGCTAAGTGTCTGCTTTTGTGTTGTTATTCAAAAGGGGACTGATAGACCGGCACAAGGCTAAGTGACCTTGCTGAAATGAGACTGTGACTTCATGAATATAAGAAAGTATTAGCAAGAATTAAAATGAGGCGACAGCCATTTTTCAGTTTAGCAGGATTATCATCATTTTCCACTCCATGAAATTGCCTGAGCTCCAAAGACTTTGATGCATGTTGGTCAAAAAGGATTTCTGTGGCCGTTGTTAAAGAAACAAGCGAGTGAAACTATCAACCTCTCCTCCACCCACATCACTTTGTTTATCACACTCCTTACTGGCTACA
The DNA here is from genome assembly GCF_002922805.2 of Oryzias melastigma. Lineage (NCBI taxonomy): Eukaryota > Metazoa > Chordata > Actinopteri > Beloniformes > Adrianichthyidae > Oryzias > Oryzias melastigma. Next base: position 16,715,789 of record NC_050523.1, on the reverse strand, counting down.
CTGCCCTCTCTTTTTTATATTTCCCATCCTTCCATCTTCATTCACTCTCCCAATTTAATCTAGTTAAATGGATCGATCCCCTTGTGCAACTGAGTGGAAAAACATTCAAAAAGACGCCCAAATGTCCACGGACAAAAGAGGGTCACAGCAAAATGTGATGTTCACCTCCCTGCATTCACACGTGCATGAAAAACCTGATATGAAACATGGAGTTTGGAAGAAATCAAACTGTTTTTCACACACAAGAACAAAAGAGTCGGATTGGTGTGGCCTGTAGATGAACCGGGCAGCTCCGTTGTAGCACTCTCTTAATTAAAACTGCGGTACATCAGTGTGAGTGGAGCTATATAAGATTGTAAGAAATTAAGTTGACTTTTTTTAAGTTTCTTGCACTTTAGAAGCAATGAAAAGGAGAAAAAAGCTTTTGTTTCTGAATGTAGAAAAGCTGCTTTAGTCTCATGCATATTCTGGAGGAGTTAAATATTGACATGTTTGCTTTCGCTGCTTTAAAGTTCCACTCCAATCACCTTTCGATTCATTTTAGAAGTGTTCCTAGTGGTCTTTTAATTATATTTATGCTGTTTTTAGCTAAAAAAACAAACAAGAAACCTTTTTATTTATAGGACACTTTCTGCAGAGGCAGTTGTTCATTAGAAATTCACCCGCATTGTTAGGCAGATGGTCGCCGACCCTTCCCGTCCCCCATAACTGAGAACTATCTGTTTACACTTTTCTGCTAGCTTACAGCGCCACATGCCCCCCAACCAAAGATGGAGAAATGGTAGCCGCTGGTTGGCTCAGTGGGCTGGGTGTAGGGCTGCCACACTCAGGGAATGCATTGAGTTTAATCCATGTGTGTCTTTTCAATACAGGGTTGCGTCAGGAAGGGCATCCGGAGTAAAGCTCTCTGTCAAAGTACTGATTGGGTGCTGGTTTGCTGTGGCGACCCCGAATGGGATAAGCCGAAAGGTGAACAACGTTATGTGACACTGTCACCACATTGAAAGTATATTGAAAAGTATGTAACCATGTTGTTAAAAAAACCTTGCAGGGGCAACATGGTTTCTGTATACTGTAAGAAATAAAGTGACCAGTGATTGTAGAAGGACGGACTGTTTAAAACAAATACAAAGGAACTTTAATAGGAAAACAAGGCCTGGGCACCTGGAGCAGGAAAAGACTGTCAAGGAAGGGGCGGGGCAGAAAAAGGAAGCCAGGTGTACCACAGAGGACAGAGTCTGGAGGAGGAAGAGAGGAGAAGGCCTGAGGATTCTCCCCCCGACGTCCAGAGCCATTCTGTGGTTACCTGCTTTTCGCCACCGGATTACCTTTTTCCTTTCTGTGGATGGATCATCGCATGGGTTTTTGCTTTCCATTTTTTCTATGTTTTTTCCCATTGGATGCCAACTTCACAGACTTGGACAGAAACCGGTGAGACCGAGCCTGTTTATTTGTTTTGAATTTTTCTACGCGTAGCTGGGACTGAGAAAAGAACTGATTAATTTGAGTGACATTATTGAGTATTGTGCACATTCCTGCTTGTAAATGTGTTAATCGGTGGTGGACCTGTTAATTGAGAATTTGTTTGGGGTGTGGTTAAGGATAATATGAATACACCGAAGGCAAACTTAAAGTGAGACTGTCGCAGAGTTTTTTTTTTGTATGTGTAATGTTGAGGTTGCTTATACATTTAAGCAGTTAAAGTGCTTATGCGTACTCTTTCTCTGTGAGAGAGCAGAGAAAGTTGTTACAGTTATGTACTTCACATTTGTCATGTGATTAATTGATACTCGAGGATTCTTAATGACCAGAATCTGTGTTGGTAAAGTATAAATATCTTATCAGAAGTTAAGAACTGGATAATGATAATTTAGGTAAGGGAAATTAAACATTAAACGTTAGTAAGACAGAGCAGGGCTGGGATTATATCAGTTTGTTTCCACCCACTCCCTTTCAGGCAATCTATTTAACATCTTGTAACAATCTTAACAGGAAAGAGTTTTATTGTGTCATGTTCTGCATAAAAAAGAACAAATATGCTTATTTACAAGTAAAAGTAAAAACTGGATTAATTACTCGAAACCATCGATATTTTACAGTTAAATTTTAAGCCTAATTATCCTCGGTTTGATATGTCTTTGTATGGATATAAACCTCCGTTGGCTGTCTTGTTATGCATTATTCTTGCTTTGATTTGCTTGAAATAAACCATTTTCAATCCAATCTGTGAGAGTCTGGAATGCCGGGGTAAATGAGTACTTTCAGGAATTTCAGCTCGGAGCTGATACTGAGCATAGATCTGCCTCCTGCACTTGATACTCGTGATGCCATCTAAATAAGCCAATGTTTTTGGATCTGCTCCTTTGTAACCCTTGTGCTATCCTCAGCAAGAGACTGCCAATACCAAGGTTTGTTGTGGACCTCAGAGGAAGCACTTGTTGTGAAAGGATTGTGTCAGATACATTTGTTTAATTGTTGTTTCATCTGAACTGATTGTTTCACTTTTTAATTCAGGCCTGGTGGCTCCTCAAATATCTTCAAGTTTCTATCATTCATCAGGAGAAAAATGCCACAGGAATATGTTAAAAATAAAACATTCATTTGAGTTGGGCTTTAAAATCTAAACTTTTTAGTTTCTTTCTTTCTCAACAAAAAACCCATAGGAACATCTGAGTAGTTTTGGTTAAAATGCATATTTTGTTTGTCACTGTCTACATTTCAATGTCTATCTTGTCACGCTACAGAACTGTGGTGAACTTCACGAAAAGCATGTAGGAGTTACATCCCCATCAGTCAACGTGTGATCTGTCTCGCCACGATTTCTGTCTAATGAGCCTGGAAACAGCTGCTCACAAACGCTTTCCTGAATAATATATGTGGTGTGTGAGTGCTTCCTTCACTCGTCATCTCAGGGTTTTCTTCATCACCCTTAGACTACTGAACTGGAGGGAAAGAAAACAAAAAAGTAGTGTAAATCCATCCCACGGTGGTGGTCTTAGTAATTTTGATATTTGGATAAAATTTTCTGCTTCTACATATTTGAAAACAAAAAAATAATTGCGTAGAAAAAGTTATTTCAGCTCTAATTAACATTAAAGGTTCATTGTTGGCCTGAGGGTCACAACAGCTTCTGTTGCTTTGGTGTGACTCCAATCTGCCTTTTTTAGACCTGCATAGTAGTTTAAAGACATTTTTATTTATTTTTAATTAATTATATTTATAATAACTTTTTTAAAAAACATCTCTGTCATCAGAAAAGCTGGGAAGGGAACCCCAGAGGACGCAGTTTAAAACAATGTTAATTATTATGATGTTTATTTACCGCAGCCTTGTTCCCATATTGAAGTGGCTGCTGCATTTGTTTTTTATTGATAAAATGAGACGCGTTGAGATGCGGCTCGCTTTCGATTCCCCCACATGTTGAAGGGTTCGTGACAAATTAGTGTGGAGAAAACTGGGAATATAAAATGTGTTTGTGGCGAGCAGATTCAGCTGTGGGGCGTTAATGAGCCCCTCACATCAACTGCTCCCCTTTACATGCTTCAGGTCCTCCTCACAACACGGCCGGGACATCATTATCAAGATATTGAGTTGGCCATTTCAAAATGATGATGGAAATTTATGTGACGTGGGCAGAATAAGTAAAACTTTCTGAAATTCTTATGTTCGTGTCCAAACAGATTTATTTTGTGGTCAAATGTTTCCTTCGAGGCAGGTAAGTGGCAGGTTAAATATCAAAACAAATGAATTTATACAATAAAATAAAATCATTTCAGATTTTTTTAGCAAATAAAAACAATTTTCACCTAAAAATTTTCTATTTTAAGAAAAATCGAGCATTGCAAACAAACTAAAGAAAATAGCAAATTATTTGTTTTAAAACTACATTCATGACCCCTAATATTCTGTTTTTAGTCATTTGTTCAAAGTAGTTCAATAGAGGAACAACCATATAAGCTATTCTACGAGTGGCCAAAAGTCACTTTTGTGATCATCCCATATCTATGAAACAGGTCATTACAGCAGCATCCTTCAATCTTGTTCTCCCTCCACATTAAACTGCTCATTATTAACGTTCCTGTTGGTGAAGAGTCTCATTCATCCACACTGATTTCATCAAAATAGAAGGTAAAACAAGAAAGCAGACCACTGGACTTGCTTTATCTTTCATTATTGAAGGCGTTTCACCTCTAAGGCCTTGGAGAGGAGGTGAAACGCCTCCAGTAATAAAAGGTAAACCAAGTCCAGTTGACTCCTTATACTTTTACTTACTACTTCAATTATTGTCAAGTGTTAATGTTTTTTCTAAAAGTTGAAAGCTGTTGCTGCAAAAGAAAATTGCTGACATTCCTCTGAGGTTTGAATTCCTACTTTGAAACCTTAATGATCCACTCAGATACAAATTGTGTTTGTAACATATTCTTGTGGAACAGATATATAAAGAAAATTAATCTTACATTTGCATTTTCAAATGCTTGTGAATCAAAAGCAGACAAAAAAAATAATAATTTGGAAAAAAGCTGGGAGAAAATATATGTCTTCGTCTTTCTCAATCGAACGGATATTTGGCTAATAACTGTATATCCCCAATTTTGTCCGCCATATTTGTTACATCCAGGGCTGGCCTAGGCAAAACACAAAATTTGCGCCCCCTGCAGGGTTTTCAGTAAAAATGTTTCAGCTGGGCCTCAAACTGGTGAACTCTTTGTCAAGATACCACCTATTGCTATCGCTACCCAACAGCCCATAATCAAGAGGAAAGTTGGGGGATTTTAACTGTTAAAGGTGCTTAAGAAAAAAAAACTTCTTTTTCTACCAAAATGTAGGGGGGTCCAAGCAATTTTATATAAGTAAAGTAGACAAACATCTGCTATGAACCCGTGTTTCTTCTTCCTTCTGTTTTCATCCTTAAAGTTTTAAAGAAGCTCTAACAGCAGCAACTTCACACACCCCTCTCCTCTCTCCAACCCAGCTTAGACAGGAAGGGAGGGGTGCTGCAGAATTATTCATTACATCAAACTTTTGTTGTTTTATTTACATTTTATATAATAACTTTATTTTTCTTTTACATGAAATAAGTGGCACGTGAAAAAACATAATAATAATAATCATTGTAACTTAGGGCTATAAATAGATTAAACTATTGAGATTTTTGCTAGATTTCATAAACCCACATGTCTGATGTTGTTGTCCAATGTATGTTGGAATTCACCAAACTTTTATTGTTTCCATCTGTTTTTTATTTATAAATTTTGACTCAGGACTGGACAGACTAGAGAGAGTGAGCAAAATTAAGAGAGAAGAGTTAAGAAAACACGAGTTGCGAGTACAGAAAATAGAAAAACAGACGAGATAAAGAGGAGAAAAACATTGAGATAGACATTGAAAGTTGCTTGAGGCTTAATGTTGTCAATGTCAAGGTCTGGACTCTACACATTTACACAACTGCACACATCCACATAAATACTTCACATGTCTGGGAGACAAGGTTTCTTGAGCTTAAGGAGTTCAGCAAACCTTTATACTTCCCGTCTGGCTTCCACTCTCAACCTCCACACCTGCCATGTGTGACGTCATCACTAACATTGAGCTATAAACACAGACCTTCATTTGTGTCCTCCAGCTTCAGTTTAGTCAATGCTAAAACCTCAGCTTGTTTGCTGTACAGCAAACACATTGAGTTTGTGCCAATATGTTTTTAGGAGACTGTCTTAATAGTAATCAGTAGCTGCAGTTACATGAACAAAATCTCCTTAATCGGATCAAAGATCGGACTAGAGTTAACCGTGTACATGGGGCCTGAAAAACTTTATCTGACTGTAACAAATGTTTACGTGCACCACACTGAATCAGAACAAATCCTTTTGACATGCACAGAACTCTCTAAAATACGGGGAAAAGTCATCGTAGAAGAAATAGCCAGTTCTGTTTTACGTCACACCCTCTAAGCAGACGTAAAATCCAGTGCAGTAATGACACTCAATGGGAATAGCTTGTTTACATGCACCACCATCGACTCAACAATCGATGTAACCTCGATTGGAAGGAAATGTCTATCCGAATGAGTCTGATTGGGCCAGAGTATTCCGAATGACGTGTTTACATGACGTGTTTTTGTTATGATCGGGTATTTATTCTGATTACTTGTGTCCTTATAAACGCAGCTATTGACAGTCTTAAGCTACGCTCACACCATCCTTGGAGACACACAGTCAATGTAAATGTACGTAAATTTGCGTTTAGGCTGCATAATCAAAACTTTTGTGTTCACACATATCTACTCACGTTTTTACAATCGCTTTCTGGCACAAAACATGTGGGAATTGAACGTCCGTTCAAAGTTAAACCAGGCCAAACTTTGACCAGCCAGAGATTTGGATTTAGTCAAGATGGAGGGATCATGACTTTTCATTCTCAAAACCATTTGAAAACTGTTCATGAAGGAGAAATTGATAATTGAAAGTGCATTTATTAAGTTGCGCTTAGCGCATTAAGCATATTTGGCGCATTCTTGGATGTGTATCAAATGCCGGGAGCGAACATAGCTCAACATTTATACAGACTTACAAAACTTTATCATTTTTCCAAAATAAAATATTCTAGAAACTGTCATTTTTTGCTGCTTGAATCCAAGTTTTAATTTTACAAATGTTCTAATCAGAGTTTGACTCTCTTTGAGCTTTTTGCATGTATTTCAATGAAGATGCATTTCCTTAATAAGCATGCCGTTTTTCACTCTCCCCTGCACTCTCATTAACTAAGGCACTCTGATTAATTGACGGCAGTCCATGATTTGTGTCGACTGTTGAGCAGTTTCCTTCAGGGGCTTTTTTTTTCCTTTTTTTTTCGCAGGATAGAATCCCACTCCTGGCTGCCCTGAATAAATCCTGTATCTCAATCAGCATTTCTACCACATCAGCAAGCAGTAAACAAACTCCCTCCTCTCCAAATAGTGCTTCATCATGTTGTTACATGGCTAACTATGGAGATCTGTCGACAAGCATTGCTGCATTGCAAGCACACAAACATAGAGGAATAGATTTAGACTGGATTAATTATAAGAACATTTGCTTGTAGTCTTTTAATCTGTCAAATAAGTTGAAGCGAGTTCATAAAAAGATATTTGCTTTTGTAGAGCTGTGTCTTTGTTTCCCCAGATACTGAGTTTTTCTTTGTCAGGAGGGGAATGCTCTCCTGAACTCTGCTGTAAATCAAACAAGTTAACCCTGGTGCACTTGAAAATGATGAGGATCAACTTACCTGCAACTTGAACCTGGAGCGACTTGATCTCAAGGGCAAACATGTGCAGCACATAGCCTGCAAAGAGATTAGCTCAACAGCACCCTCCTACCTAAACTCCTTATCCAGGTCTAGCGGCCTTTATCCTCATCTGTATCTGGATACAATTGGAGAAAAAAACGCCACATTACTAGTAGAATTCTGTGAAAAGACCTGTATTAAAATAGCCAAAAAATCAGAAAATAAAAGGGATGTACCGACAGATGAAAAAGCTCCTACAGTACGGTAGATCTTGTTTTCTGGGCACAGCATCAATGAATGGATTAGTTTTTAAATCATGACTTTCTTGGCAGAAAAGATGGCGGTTGAAAATCATTAGCCGGAAGAAAGTCCAAGACTGCAACACCCCCAGCCTCACATTTTGGTTAAAAAAAAAAACTTTTGTTTTTGGTTGAAAAAGACTAACGTAACCTGCGATCCTAACAGATTCACTTTTTTTTTTTTTTAAGCTTTGAACCTTTTTACACCTGATGTGCTTCTGTCAAAATCTACAATCCTCTTTGATACACCGTGTGGTGTGAATTAGCTGATCTGCAGAGAAAAGTGGCTTTGCGCTGGTAAGCAGCACTTTAAAGCGACTTCTCACCAATATGCAACACATTACATATAAAGTCTTTTTCTATCGCCGCAAAGTTCATTTCTCTGCGTCAAAACTGATTCACGTTGATTGCGTAAAGGGTTGTAGCTAACTGCAGTTGAACGTAAACACTGGTCTGGAGCTAAAGCTCCAAAGTAAAAGTCTTAACAGTTTTACAAATGCAAACACTTTTGTTAAGGTTCATTGCACCAGACAACATAACCCTGTATTTCATATCATAACAAAGTCCTGGTAGTGTCATGGTGCACGCACCTTCCCACCGCTGCCACCAGTGTAACCGAACGATGGGAGGTTCGCTTATCTGTCATGCTAAAGTACAAAAAATAACACAGGACCAGGAGTCCGCCATGTGGCGGTTCTCCTCACCGTTCCTCTATTTTATTTTATTTTTCAATCTTTATCGAACAAGAGCCCTAGCTGAACACTTTTTCTGTCTCTACAGGAACCCAGAAGGGAAACACACAAATCCCAAACTAAAAGAACCAGGAAGTTAGTTACATCAGTAACACAGCAAAAAAAAAAAAAAAAACGTCTGATACTGCCACATTAGCCATCTCAGTGTACTCACAATATCTGCAACTCCCAACCTTGTTTGCAAAACATAAAAAAAAACAGACTGATACCACTAAAAGAAACTGTGAGTATGCTAACTATCAACCTTGTTAGTAACAAAATAAAAAAATATATTAAAAAAAAAGCACTTCATGCTAGCCACGTTAGCTATGTTAGTCACCTTAGCGTATTTACAATATCATGCAACCATGTTGGGAACTTGGAATAAAAAACAAACTGAGTGACATTTTAACATTTTAAATCCATATATATAAATCCAGTGCACTGGGAAATATTTAAACTTTTAAGTAAAATACGGTTAGCTTGAAATGACACTCAAGGAAGAAAATTGCTAACATATAAACAAAAAGAGATTAAGTTAAACTTTTATATTAAAAAAAAGTCATAACTTTAAGAATTTGCTAGGAACTTGCTAAATTGCTAAAACGTAGTCATAGCTCATCCTATAGTTCTTTGATTTTTTATGTGATATATTCATTGTGAAAGTGCATTTGGGCTCTTTTTGGCTTTTGGCATTGCATTAAAAAAACAATCATAATCTTAAAAATTGCATGAGTTAATCTTAGAATCTTTTATGTTGAAGTTCATAAGATTTTTGCATAGATCCTGACTATTTTAGGGGTTCTATAATGTCCCTTTTATCTCAGGAGCATTTGATTTCCTGATTCTGCCAAAGTCATAACAATGATTGATGACTTCCATCCTCATCCTTTATGACAGGCTTTCATTTGAAATGTAACTAACTAAAACTCCAATCAAGGTGTGTTTGGCTTAAAAATTAGGAGTCAGGAGTGCAATCAATACCTTTATGAGGACGGTACCCTGGACTTGGTGATGGACAAAACCCATAGAGAGGCTCCTGCAGGCTGCTTTTGAAATATTTCTCCCTGCGCTCTTGATAGCAGCCTCAAGCACAGACTGATTGCAAAGAGTTGAAAAGATTTGGCAGACACCCCCACCCCCGGTCAATATGCTAGTGCGGAATTTTCTCCAGACGGAAGGCACCAGAGGGCAATACCATCAAAACACATGACCCTGTTGTGTTTCCATCTTCAGAGTCTGAGGTCGCTCCTCAGTATTCCAACTTTAATAAATTCCTAATATTATGGAGAGAAGCCAGCTCCTCTGCTGGTTTCTTTGACCTACTTTTTTTGTTACATATTTTTACAGGGAGTAAAGATCTCAATGTTTTTAAAAGTAAGATTCCCATCAATACATTTTTTCCACTTATCTAAACAGAAGGGAAACGGTCAGAGCAGGAACCTGTGAATCTCGACAAGTGTGTTCTCATGACATTTGAGAAATATACCCTCTGCTTGTGGTCCTAATTCTGCCCAGAGGCTTTTTTCCATCTCCCGAATAACTCCATCGGAAGGCATATTCACTTAAAGGCCCACCACAATCACCTTTTGATCTATTTTAAAGTGTTCTCAGTGGTCTTTTAATTAGAATTAGGCTGTTTTTAGTCAAAAATAAAAAAATCTTACATATAGTTCCTACAGAGTGGTGATAGTTCATTAGAAATTTTACCCTCTGAGTTTTGGGTTGGACCACTGAAATGGAGCAACCCCACCCCCCTTTCCTCGCCCCATCCGCGAGAGCTCTCTGTTTACACACTCTCCCACCAGATAACAGCCCCTCACAACCCCAACCCCATATTACAATAAGGAGAAATCTTGGTGATATGAGTGAAATATTTTTTAGTCAAACACAAAATTAATCTTTCGTGTTTGGAGCCAAAGGCGTCTCGCATGCATAGGATGACCAGAACATAGTGTAAAACCTCGATGCTCATATTGGTTGAGGCCAGACCAAAATGAAGGCAGGAGAACCAGATGGAGGAGAAAACACATGGAATCCAGATAGATAAAAATCTATGAATTTAAAGGATGTAATTGGATTGTGATTGGCTGTGAGGAAGTGGGCTCTTTAGTAATTGGTTCAGAGTGAGGACTAACTGAAGAGTGAAGAATCTGCAACCCAGCATACTGGTAAATGAGGTAGCTCTTCCTTATTGATATTGCACCAAAGCTTCACTACCAATGCAAAATAAAAAAAAAATACAGAAAACAAAACATACAGTTTTGAGCCAGATGCTAGCTCGAAAAAGGGGGAGGCTCATTGACTGCCAGTTGTATCTTCTATGTCAGAGTAACAAGCTTTTTCTAACAGCATTTTTTTATCTGCTCCGGATTCACAACAATTTGAACAAATAAATACTCAGAAATTAAATTTTACGCTTAATTTTCTTAATACATGTCCTTCGCCATCAGAAAAATGCCACAAGTACTTGTTAAAAACACCAAAACTTCTATTTTCATTGGAGTGGGTCTCTAAAAAATCTTAAGAGAACTCCCCTCTGGCACAACTGAACTTCCTACTGTATCCTCTCAGCGAAAGACATCAGGAGGCTTTGCAGTGGCCTGGCCTACTAATTGGCCAGCTGGCTTTAAGCTTTATTTATTTCTTTCTTCACAGGCGGAGCAACTGGTGCTGGAGAGGGGGTTATGGTTGTCTGTGTGTGCATAAGAGAGGAGCAGAAGGGGCGAACAGAAAAAAAAACAGCTCTCCAACAGCTGGAGAGGCTGTCAAAGGTGTAAAAATATACAGTGGCATGCAGATCCTCTCCTGAAGAGTCAATGGAAAACAAGTAAACACAAAGGAAGTTGTGTACGTGGAGGACGCTGTCAGCGAAACCTTTTTAAAGTGTATATTGTTATTCGGATCCCTTTGTGCATTTAATGAGATTAAAAATATATTTTTTAAATAACTTAACGAAAATCATATAAAAAACCCAAATAAAAAATGTTTTTAATATTTTTTGTTTTTTCTAAACAGGAGGGTTTTTCATCACAACTACAATTCCTATGTTTTCATAAAGAGACACCTTTTTTTGTGAGGTTATATTCACTAAATTTCAAACAGCTAAACTTTGAACTTCTATATTTTCTATTTATCCTCATATTATTAAATATCACTTCTTAGCATGATATCAAGCCATTTTTTTATCAATTTCTTCACTCATGAATTTCACACCTCAACAATTTGGGGGCTCACCCGGGATGAGGAATTCATTGTTTCTTTTGTTTTTTGTTTTTTGGTTGTTTGCCAGAATCCTTTACACTGTGTGACTGAGTCTAGACTCATAACAAAAAAGGTAAGCAAACCTGTAATTCTGAACATTTTTTTACTTATCGTAAATTTAAATTTCCAATCGGTCACGTCCATGCTAAAGGTGTTGAGGTGTTGAACCAGCAGTCTGTGGTAGACCATATAAAGGTAAAAAAGTCTCTCCTCAGCACAAGAGACTGAAAACAAAATGGCTTTGGAAGCCGCGTCTAAGTAGACCTAAAAAGGATCATATATATAATTACACCTCAGGAATTTGATGAGGTATGGGTCTAAAGTAACAAACACCTGTTTGAGCTGGAGTTTATTGAAAACAATTGGAAGATATACGGTATTCTGCATCTAGAATGAAAGGTTTTTTGCTGATCACCAGTAGCTCCGTGGAGGAATTGAATGTTGGTGTTAGACTGGGGACGGTGCTGTCAGAGCAGACTTCCTGGAAGGGGCGGCTGACATCATGCTGACGTCAGCACGATCCGACCCACTTGTTTTTGTGGGTATGGGAGGGGCTGCTGCTGAGATTGTAGGTTTTTAGAGAATTTTTCTTAAATGCATGAACGGATCACAATAGCGCTTTGGGGTTCTTCAGTGAGGATTGAACATGCACTTAAAACATCAAAAAGTAGAATTTTCATGGTAGGGCCCCTTTAAATGTGCAACAAAAAGTGTTAAAATAAGAAGTCAGTCTATTTAATTTCCAAAAAGAGACAAAGAAATCCTATTCAGACACAGTAAAAAAAAACTATATATGTTTTTTTCTTGACAATGCTTTACCGTTTTGATTAATAAACCAGATTAATAAACCAGTTGAAAATTATGAAAACAATTGAAAATTTTCTTTTTTTAGCTAAGTGCCAAAAGTATATAAACTGTGTTCTTCATGATTGCTTTCACTGACACCAGTGCAACGTTATTGGATATTTTGTAAAGAAAAGGGAATTATAGTTTTTACTTAGGAAAAGAAAAAAAACAAGATAAAATCAATTATTGTAGACCCAAGCACATTATTGCTGTTTCTTTTATATTTTTTTTATTTTGTAAGTCATCTTCATTTTTAACACAAATTATATTTTAATGGGAATCAGCAGCATAACCAGCATCAGACATTCACATTCATGTTTGATGATGTGCTTATTCTCTTCTCACACCTCTTGTTTTACTTTTCTTTAGAATTTCATTGATATTTTTTTAATGTTGTTCTTTAAATAAGTTATTTAGTATAGTCTTAAACACACTTTTTACTGCAAAGTATGTAACAGTAGATATAAGACATCGTGATCTAAATCCAATGGTGTTCATCACAGAGCAGTAAATCACTCATTTTCTATGAAGCAGCTCAGAGGTCTCAGCCTAAAAATTGTCCTGACAGCTGGTTTTATTTTGTGTGGAATTACTCACCCAGTCAGCTCTGCAAACTCCCCGGGGAAGGGGGAAATTTCCACCTATATACTAAACCAATATACAACGCTTTTCTTCTGGTTTTCCACACTCTCAGTTATTTCTTACCACACAGCACAAGACATGTTGGAGATTTAGAATGTATGGATGTTTCAGATTACTTTTTAAACACTATGGAAATTAAACAACTGAGCAAATGTTCTTAAAATCGAAGTAAAGCAACTATAGGTGAGAAAATTGGGATTTAGGATTAAGAAATATCCTTAACAAAGAAAAAAATAAATCATAATTATAAAGGGCAAAAAAATAGACTAATTCTCCTTTTTTGCTTGAGGATGGACACAGAAGCCAAATCCAGCAAAGCAGTGAAGAAGTACTGGACCAGATCCAACAAGCCAGCAGACAAAAAGCTCTCCTGATGTCGTACGGGGTCTCACCACACAGCGGGGGACTTTTTCACTGCTGGCCTTCTAACCGATCACTGGAACAAAAGGCTGTCAAAGGAAAAATCACTGTATTTTAAGAAAAGGCACCTGGGTCTGCCGCACATGAGTGCAAAAATAAATGGTCTTTTCTGATTTTGCCATATTGAGCAAATCTAAACTTCCAACTCAGCAGTGTGGTGGGTTGAACTCGCTCAGTCACAGAGAGAGGGCGTTCAGCTGTCACAATAAACGAGTGCAGAGGTCAGACTCTCTTCTTAGGTTAGCTGTGTGGAGCAATAGAGCCAAAGTTGATTTCTTTAGTGATTTAATATGGAAGTTTTAGTATCTTCAGAGGCTCAGGGCTTCCATTATGCATAAGTGAACGTTTTCTGTGAGTTTAGTGGTCTTCATTAAAACCTCGTTAACAGCGTGTAGCACCAAATCCACTGTTTGCGTGTCTTACTATGAATGTAGCTGAGCTGAGTTAAACATCATAAACAAGTTTACATATTTTTAAGATTTTGAAAGCAGTAAACAGATCAAAGACAGACATGTCCTATTTGTATTTAAAAGTGGAGTGCCCCATGAGCCTATCCTGGGCCCACTGCTCCTTGTATTGCACAATCATTTACTTTTTTTTTTATTATTGAGGGAGCAGCTGCAAGTGTGTGCAGCAAATGAATCTAAAGCATGGAATTTTCCATCACATAGGTAAAACTCCATTAAAGCTTCTACTAAGTATATTTTAAATATATAGTATATATTATTATTAAGTCTGTCTATGCAAACTCAATCGCACATGGGGCTAAAATCCAAAACACACCTTAGGTTGCGAACCGAACAGGATAAACATTTATTTAACGTACTAAAACTATATATTTTTTAAAAACTTTACTTTTTTACATAATTATGAATAATAAAAAGGTAGGAATACTATTCGAGAAAAATATCAACTTAAACCCTCAAAACTTTAATTATGTTACTCTCCATAAAAATATATTTCGTTAAAATGATACAAGTTACAGATAAGCGTAGGATAAAATTAGGCCATTAAGATGACATTGGGCCATTAATAATAATAAAATAAAATGATCTGAAGGGCCGGATATAATCACCCAGAGGGCCGGATCTGGCCCCCGGGCCTTCACTTTTACACGTGGTCTATTGTCATTGAAGTTCCCCTTAAAATAAATGCTTTTGTGTGTATCTGTGTGTTGCACTGTATGCATCACAAATAAATGCAAAAACTGGAAGGAAAGCATATCATGAAAAGTTACACCCTCATTATATACTGTATTTTTCAGAAGAAGCCATGCAGGCTTGGACCAAAATAGCAAAAAGGATTCAAGGAGTATTTTGTTTTCCGTCTGTCTTCTCTGATTGCTATCAGTAAAAGTAACAACAAGAAAGGAAGGAAGTCATTTGGTGACAATCTGGATTCTGATAAGTGGAATGAGAAAGGAAGGAGCCCTGTGCCTCGTCTTCTTTAGCATCAAAGGAAATCACTATGAAGTTTGTTTACTGATAATTCTATCATTTTTTTTCTACAGATGATTCAAAGGAAGAAATGGAATTTACAGCCAAAAATATTCATCAAAAATGTGTTCCTGTGAATAAATAACCGCAAAAAAGATTAAAACTGGTTATTAATTGAGCTGTCACGGGAATTTTTGGGGATTTAGCATACAGATCCTAGAAGAGGCAGTTTTACTGAACTTATTTTTGACAGAAGATGAAAATGGAAGAAAAGGAAACAATGGTGGTTTTGTGTGTAACAGGCGCCGAGTCGAGTTGAAAAGGTTCCATGTAAAAGTCTTGATTGGCAGTGCGACTGAGTGAGATTTCTGTAAACACAGATGTGGGCTTCAAAGGTGAAAAAGGCAACATCTCCATCTTTTGTCAGAGCATCCCAGCTCTTGTAATCTTTTTTAGCATCAACTCTGCCCCCCCTCCATTTACAACCAATTAAAAGTTGGAGTTGTTCCTGGCAGACGCATGCAGACCTCTGTTATGACTTCTCCGCAATCATTTCAGAGAAACGCTTCAAGGGTGAAACTGCATGATGTGATTACAAAAGAACGGGCATCAAACTGTCAGTCATTAATTATTCATGAACGGTGGCGGCAGGTCAGCACATACTTACGCCTTCAATCCATCACAGGGTGCATATGGAAGCTGTATTTTATGCATGTAGGAGTTACATTTCTTTTAGGTTCTCTTTTCCATGTTGAGCTAAACTTTTCACAACTAGAATTATTTTTTATTTTAAATTTAAAAAGCAAGCTAGACTTTAAACAACACAAGTAAGTAAATTCTTCTAAACAACATAGAAAATATATTAAAATAAAAAAAATATGTTGACACTGTGAAAAAGTGTGATAGAGTGAGACACTTTAAAAAAAATCAATCTTTGAGACAATCTAGCAATTAATTAAGTAAATTAATACCAGCTTCATTACATGATTAGCCAATAAAAAAGGTGTCTAGAGAAGGAGAGTGTACTGGTAGTTAAAACAAGGGCAGTATAATCCAAAATTTACATTAAACCAGATTGGAAATAACTTGGTCTACCCTGTAGTTCACCATCATTCCACTAGGAGCAGTAGAATGACTTTTCCTGCTCATTTCAAAATGGCTGCCTCTTTTTGGCTGGAAAAGGTTTAGCTAATTTTCAGAATATTATAATAAAAATAACTCATCTGTCATGCTTTTTCTTCATTTCTTAAAATAACTACTTGCTGTATTGACAGAATGAAAAATGTGTTAATAACAAGTGGTTAAAATACAGTTATGATACAATACTGTCAAGGCTTGTAAACAAATATCTTTCTAAAAGTTTTTAAAACTGGACCACTTACAATAACTAACAATTTGTGTGATTTGTTGTCATGACATGTAGGTTGTTGGTATGAAATGTATGTATTATTGCTATGTTTAATGCAAAAATGAATTTGCTTTGACCTTATTTTAACGTGTTTAGCTTTGAATATAAATATGACGAATTGGTTTGTAAATTTTGTAAAATCCTTTAAAGTATTGTGAATCTTTTCAAATGTGTGCATTTTATGCTTATGGACGCCAGGAAGACTAGCGACCACTCAAGTTCTTGTCAGTTCTTACAATGACAAGACCAATGTGAAGCTTCATTTGAAGATGTAAAAAAGCTCTGAAGTCTTCAAATATTTTCGTAGACAAAGCTACAGATCATCCTTTAACACAAGACTTGTTGCTCCAATTATGATGATCTTTAAATTAACTTTGCTGTTGTCTTTTGAGCCATTAGCCCATCACTCCTCAACATATTTAAAAACATAAAAGCACTACACGTTCCCCTTCCTGAACAATATTCTGTTCAGCCTTTTCTATGCAGCTTCTTATAACATGTCCTTCAACTTGTCATTAGGTAATAAATGCAATCATAGATTTTTTTACTGGATTTCTGAACAGTGATGTTATTTTGACATAGGAGTCTACGTTAGTGTAACCGGCTTCTTTGTATCTATATGTCATGCTGCAACATGCAGCCTCAATGTTTTGAAACTGTATATTCAAAGCTCTTTCTGTTTCACAATAAAGTGTCTAAAGCCAATTTTGGTTAGTAAACCAAAGCAAAAACCAAAAAAGGGGGGAAAAAAAACCAAAACATCTGGTAAGTTCTTAGAACAGCTGACCACATGATCTGCAAATAAAGTTTTATCAATACAAAAACAAGCCTATAAACTTTTTAAAAACAGTGCTTAAAGTGCGTCTCGGACTCACTGAGCTGTAAGTATGAGCTGATGTCAAACACATTTCCAGTCCTCCTGAATATTATTTTACATCATTTCCACTCATTTCTCTCTCAACAGGCTGATGAAAGAGTCCAGACAGGAAAAATAATACAGTGATAGATGATGTCACACTTGGCAGAGTCTGTTCTTGCTGTGAGCAGCTAAAGCTTTGCTCTAATAGTTAGTCAGACACTTTAATGTCTGTCATACTGTACTGTCCAGATTGGGAACAGCTCCATTTTTCTTCTGAAATATTTAAAGACCCTCTCCAGTGAAAAATGTGTTTTAGTGTTTTTAACATGTTCTTGTGGCATTTCCCTGTTGATGGAGGACATATATAAAGAAAATTAAGCTTAAAATGGGATTTTTGAGTATTTCTTTATTCAAATCGTTAATGAATCAGAAACAGATACAAAAATCCCCCAAAAAGTTTGTAATTGTTACTTAAAATTTGCAATTGGCAGGCCACAAGCTCCATGCTCTGTTCCACTCCGATACATCCACTTGAAGAAAAATAGATCTTTTAACATCTACGCTTTCTTCATCTGAGCTGGCATCTGAATCAAAACTGGATAGCTCGAATATTGCTAGCAATTTTCATTGTACCAGTGTAATGGCTTTAGTTAAGTTATAAAAAAAATAACATTGTTTTACGTGAACTTCACATTTCATCTTGGATAAATTGTAAGAGTGAGACATCTGTCATTTCAGTTAAGTTTCCATTTTAAATTTGTGTCAGAGTGAGTGCTCTTAAGTTTAATCAAGCACATTTTGATAATATACAAGTCTCTGACATTTTTACGGGAGATGCAGCCATGTTTGTGCGTGCGAGGGTTGGAATTTTCCCATCTTTGTAAGTGAAATATATGTTGTTAATGTTCTCAGGATGTAGTTTAACTGTTTTGTGCACTTTAAATGTTGCTTACAAGCTGTGTGTTAACTATAGGCCTGTCATATGTTGTTATGGAAAGTTAATGTCCGTGAACACCTGCTTTCTGTTTTATTTCAGTTACAAAAAAAAGATATAAGTTTTTTTCAAGATGAAAATAAATTAAAGAAGCAACTCTTATTGACTTGGGTTTTCTTGTATTTGTTCGCTGGCTGTCTAGCATGCTAACGACTGTAGCGGTGATTGTATCCGTCTGTTTTTTACTCGTTGCAAACGAGGTTTGTAGTTACAAATATTGTAAATATGCTAATGCGGCTAATGCTTCAATTTGGCTAATATGTAGCATGTTACAAAGAAATTCTATAGTTAGAGCATTCAAATGCAGTTAATAAACTCCGACTGACTGACTTATTTCTAACTCTTGTCTCATTTTATGCGCTTTATAGTTTAGTGCCAATTATTTATGACAAAAATAAAAAAAAACGTATTCTTTTGAAATTACAGTATTTAAAGGGTTTTCTGTGAATCATAAAAATACACCCATCCCTTTGCTTTGTTTGATCATATAATAACTTGAATTTTACTTTAAAGGTTTTACTTATAACAATATAAAATGTTATTATGAACAAAAAAGAAGCTCTCGAAAGTATTTTAGATCTAATATTCCTTGAGTAGTCTGAAGCTGTGTTCTCAGTGACAAATGCTGACAGTCGATCGGCATCCGACTGCGATGAGGACATGAAAGCCATGGTGAGGGCGAACAGGAGGGACAAAAGAATGATTGTAGAATGCTGCTTTCACGATGCATTACCTGGGCTCATCGCCTGCAGTGCAGCTCTTTGTATCTGTCAGGGTCTCGTCGCGGCTGAGCTGCAGGAGTCCAGACTGCATGGACGCCCCTTCCTTTGCTGACACTTATTAAAGAGCATACGGTCGTCGGCTCGTCTCCTGCCCTTTAGGATAACAGACGAGTGTCGGTTCTGTCTTGGAGTGTTCAACATACCAAAAAACCACAAGACAAAAACAAAAATTACTTCTTAGAAATAAGAAAGGTACGCAGGGGGTGCTTATTTTGCAGATGACTAAAGAAGGAGTCCAAGAAGAAAAGATTACCACAGGGCAGATGTCGATGAGCCAGAGGCAAGGTTTCAATGAACCACCATCAAAACCCAGAAAACATTCACAAAAGTGTAAGAAAAAGGGAGGATCGGGATTACTGCTCAGCAGAAACACAAAACAGGATCATTCTTATTTCACACTCATATATTGTTGACCTTTTTATTTTTGAGGTACAAACAAGAAGGATATAATCCCCCCCACCCCCGATATAAGGCGCCCGCCTGTAACCCACCTTCACCAAGACGATGAGATTTCATTATGCTTTTCTCCGTCTTGCTTGTTACACATTTAATCAAGGGTCTAATCGCGGCATTGCCACTAATCACAAACACATCTTGAGATCAATATGTATTCCACAGAACCTCTCGACAGAAAACACAGCGGAGTGTGGCATCTGCTGGAAAACCAAGCAGCTGGAGAGGACCATGAATTAAACATGAATCTCACGGTAGCACAACCGAAACCTCCCATATTCTTTTAACGACAAATGTAACCTGTAATGAATAATGCATTACAGCACGATTAATCCAATACTTGAGTCCTAATTGGATTAATCTGGTCATCAATTAAGGGGAGATGACTGAGGGAACACAGCAGTCTCTAAAGTGAATCTCCACTTTTAAGAACTCCCCAAACACAGACAGATAGATGGATAGAAACGTTGCACTATAATTGAAGCGCCATCAGTTGTTTTTCTTGTCATATTAAATTCTAAAGAGAAATCACCACTAATTTATGGACCCACACAAGCTGGTCGTATTATTTTAGCAACTGATAAATGAGATTTCCAAACAGAGAGCGTATAGTGATGGTTATAAAAAGAGAACTTGTTCAGTAAATGTTTGTTTTTTCTTGAGTGAAATGGAATGTCAAAAAGCTCAGAGGAGAAAGGGTAGACTTGTCCAACTTGGAAATAAACATATCAGCTCACTGAACTCTGATTTAGATGTGCTACAGCAGCAAAGGACCCTACCAAGCATCGTTCCCATCAGCTAAGAAAAGCAAACTGAGGCTACAAAGGCACATTTCTATCTAAAGAAAAGATGACGAATGATCTTAGATAAGAGATGAGTTTGTCTTTTTGTCTTTGCACAATTATACAATTTACACTATCACCACAAAATTGGAAAACAAGCTAAACTATCTAAATCAACTTATCAAGGCATACTGCATACTGTAAACTCATAAAACAGTTTTGAAGCAAAAAATACAAAATATTGCATATTTAATGTTCCACTCCGATTATCTTTTGATCTATTTTAAAACCGTCTAATCATTCATTATTTAGCCATTTATAATATATATTTATTTTGTTTTCTAGGGCATAATTTCTGCAGAGCGACAAGATTTCAATAGGAATTCACCCTTAGTTGTGGCAGGACTGTTGACACAGACTAAGCCCGCCTCCACTTCCCATCAACTATCTGCTTACACCAACACATTCTCATTTCCATATCCTCATATATATGGTTAAGGACTCCTCCCCGACACTTTTTGGGTGACCCCGACTCATTGTTTCTTGACCTGCTGGCTGTTCCCATTAAATCAGAGGTCTGGGCGTTTTGTCTGGACGCAGACTGGTCCTCGAGTCGCGGCCAATCAAATTTGCACCTTGTGCCACCGTTTGACTCGCATCAAATTTGCTGCTTGACGCCCCTGCCAAAGTTCATTAATTTGTTGCCATATCATGGAACACATGGATGATGTTGAGTGAGTAGCTTGGGTTAGGTACCAGTACGCGTCCAGTACCTGGTTAGGGTATCAATGCAGTCCGCGTCTGTTACTGGTTTGCAGCACGGAGATTGGAGAGCCCTGATTTAATTAGAAAAACCAGCATGTCAAAAAACAACGAATTGGGGAAACCTAAAGTGTCAATGTTTGACCCTGAAGGGCTCCTTAACCATTCATTTGATATGTGACAACTTGGGAATGAGAATGTGTTGGTTTAAACAGTCTCCCGCAAGCTTACAGCCCCTCACACCCCCAACCTAACATTACCACCAAGTTGTTTAAGCAAAACAAATAGATCTAGTTGTCTACAGGCGAATTCATCCGAATGTAGCTTGTGACTTGCTGTAGTACATGCTACGTCACACCTACAAGCTTTTTCCAATGTCTTTTTGCGTCTACTCCTGATTCACAGTTATTCACAATTTGATCCTAATTTTCTTCATATAATCTCCTTAATCATCAAAAAATGCCACAAAAACATATCAAAAACAGGATTTTAATCTGAGTGGGTATTTCATATATTGCACTTGCTGTGGGGACTCCACAGTAATGGCAAAGATTCATTTATTACACCAATGTTATTACACCCAACTTGCCTGTGGCTGGAATGACACACGATAGTATGAGATGTTCTCATACAGTAGGCCTATGGCTGTTGGGTAAAAACTGTCCCTCAGTCTGTGAGTCCATGTATTTAGCACTCTGAAGCATCTCCCAGAGGACGGCAGCTCAAACACCTGGTGTTCTGCCTGTATACTGTCAAAATCCTGCAGGCTCTCCAGAGACAGCAAGTGTTGTGGAGGTCCTGTAAAGAGGGGAGAAGGTGCATGAAGATCTTCTGGGCAGTATTAATAACTCTCAACGGTGTCTTTCTGTGGGGCATGATGCAGCTGGAAGACCACACAGAGATGCAGTACATCTGCTCACTCTCAATGGAGTATAAGTATGTGAAGTTCCATATGCAGGATTCAAAGAAAATGAGAACTGAAAGGAACAACAATCACCTTAAGTCATTGATCTGTATAGTTGCAGTTAACATAAGTCAACAGGTTATCAGCTGATGACCCCACTTTTAATGTAAACAAGCCTAGGAGAGCGGAAGGGTTAAGGTAATCTGAGAAAGAGAAAAGAAAACAAGAGAAACCCCAATCATTGAGAACGTCCCATGTCAGCAAAGTCACATCGTTGGACTACTCCAGTCTTGTCTGTATTTGGGAGAAAAATAGGTCTGGTGAAGAACACAAAAAGACATTTGAAAACACATCAAATGATGAAGAACATCGACATTTTGATAAGGAAGAATAGACTTAGACTGATATTCCAAATAGGAACATAAAGGCCCCTAAAATTCAGTCTTGATTCTAGAGATCTATGAGACATACGCCTCCGGTTTAGATGTTCATCTACATTTCCCCTCATGAACTAACCTACCAAATATGCATCTGTGTAAGTGAAGTAGAAATTCTACCAGCAAATCCCACTTACCAATAATCATAGACATAGGTACATCCATTTCAATCAACACACAGCTTTAGCCCTTCTATTCAGGAAATCTTTTATTCATTGCCACTAAATCATAAACATAACCATTGTCACATAGTCACTTGATTAAACTCATTGAGATGTTGAACTGATGGGTTTATTTGTTGTTGTTTTTTCCCATCTGTATGGTGTTGAGAGATTGTACTAGAAGGTTAAAGTATAGCTAGCAGGTGTCAAGAGACACTTTTGTTTGTGGGGGAGTGTGTAGTACTCTAAAAATGATGTACTTTTGTATTTATTTTATCCGCTTAACAGACAAATCAAGTTCCCTATAACTGCTATTATGTTTTACTATTTTTTCAATCATGTTATGAAAGCGGCACTAATAGGAATTTTGGATGCAGAGGCAGCTGTATTTCAAGTTGTTTGGTTGTGGGCACGTCCGCCCACCTCATAGGTGTAGTATGGATGACAAACAGTGCATATTGTGTCTTCATTGCTGCTTGATGTTTTCCTCTGTTTTACAGAGTGATCGTCTTACCAACAAGTCAGAGGAAAGAACTTGTGTGGAACTGCTGTTTGTCCTTCCACCAGTGCTGTGTTGAAGGCGTTTTAACCTATTTTTTTTTCTCAGCTTGCTTTTTCCACTGCTCAGCATGGCATAAAAAAGTGTTACAGAAGATCATCTCTTCAGTTCCCTTGAGGACCACGGCTTAAGAAAAGCATCCTGAGTGACTCATCTCACCCGCAGCCTTGAAGTCCACGACAAACAATCTAAGAAAAAGCTTTTATTCCACGGCCATTGGCCCAACTAACAGTAGGTGGTGCTAGGAAATATCTGGGGTATTGAAACTTTATCAAAGAGAGGCATATTTTATTAATTCACTACATTTATGTAATGGTGATGTAAGTGTGATTTTTAGCCGTATCGAACTTAAGCACTTTTTTATGTACATTTATATTGATGGTTGTATGTGTATTGGAATTTGGGTATTGATACAGTTATTACAGGGCTATTGCCAATATCTATACCAATACCAATATTTTTTTTCATGAAATGTTTGATTTTAGAATAATTTCAGAAATACACAATTTTTTTTTTTTTTGGTAATTATGTGTATAATAAAAAACAGGACAGAGACTTTTGGCAAATAAGCGAGAGACAGGGAGGTCCACTGTTTACACGTATAATGTTGCCAGGTTGAGCAATTTCCCGCACAACTCGAGTGAGTACTTACTCAAATTGGGCTGTTTTTTTCCCAATCTGGCAACACTGCAGACAGATAGACGCTGCGCTAGCATGAACTCTGTAAGTTAATTCAAGCTCTTTACTGTACATATGGAAGAAAAACTGGAACGACAGTATCGATCTTTTCACGCTAGTATCAATACTTCTGACTGATATCAATACTATCAATACTGAGATCGGTACACCCATCCCTACCATTCATCCATACTTCCTTGTGTCTGTCTGTTCGTCCATCTATCTTCCATCCAAAGAGCAATAGGAGTGTCTCCAAAATATTATTTAATAAAAAAGAAGCACTTTTTACTCTTCACTTTTCAACAAAATTGATTAAATTCTCTTCAACCAAAATACAAACCAACAATATTCACTTAAATAATTCAAAATTGACAAAAGTACAAATAAAACATACTAAAAGTACCTCAACAGAAACCAAACCTTGTTTATTGATTCTTGTTTGACAGAATTACATAGAATTGTAAGATTTGTCCTTCCTTACGTTAGCTCCATAAACAGTTAACCGCTATGTCCCGCTGTTGTTAGGCTCAGAGCATAACTGTACATTCTTGATGTAAGAAACACAAACATTTTTAATATTAAAAATGTCTTTAAAAAGAAATGAAAAATACACTTTCCAACTTAGTTCACACTAATTCACGTTCTCGCTGTGGCCTTTATTTTTGTGTAACTTGTGATATGAAGTGCCATTTGTTTCCATTGGTTCACTCCAGGTCGCCAGAAGGTACATAAAGCAATCACACCCAGGTAATCGGCACCATCTCACCCCGGGCTCCCATGTCAAACGTTGCAGCTCAGGTGCGACACAGGAGCGGTCTAGCTACGGCAGATGACTCCCATCGGCTACGGAATGGCTGCAGTCACAGGCTCTGCTACTGACCTCGCAAATCTCCGAACTCACATAGGTTCATGTGATAACCCGCCTTTATTATGATTTAGGTCGTTAATAGCCTCCAACTTCACAAAAAGTGCTGTGACTCCGCTCTGGCATCCGTCAAAAAGCAGAGGTCGGATGTGATCATATGCAGTAGAGGTTCCTCTCGCATTTTTAAAATTAAGTTAAGATTCCGACGGTCGCCTTGGAGCCGTGACGCTTGCCGTAGGAGCCCGGGGTCAGGTTATAAGTAAATTGTGACACTCTCAAGCAGGTCATGGTTTACTTAAGTTGAGATGAGCATTTACAGTACACTGGCCAATCAAAGTGGACTATCAGAGGAAACAAAGCCTCAGATCTCCAAGTGAGAACACCCCCTTAGTCATAATAACAATCCACAGACATGTGAATGTGTGACGGCTTACAGTATTGTTAGACACTGACACTGAGTCTGGGGTGCCTTTCAGTTTAAATTCTGGCCAAGTTTTGGGTGGAGCACCTGTTCCACATCAGGCTTTACTTTGACCTATAGGTGACATCCTTAAGGTTATGATCATTTTACACATATTATTTGATCTAGTCGTTGGGTCGTTGTATGGCCTATCACCGTCCAGTCATCAGCACTAAGTATTTATTAACTAAACCCTCAAAAATGACTAGTAACCAATGTGCATATTATTAACATTTTCTACATTGTGACAAAGCTGTTTTTACAGCGTATAATAGCATTTTCTTTCTAAGTTTACTTTTGACAGTGAGCCCATTTCTTAAAGATTAAAAGTCTGAAGAGTCTGTAAGCCTTCCTTTAAATTCTTGTTCCACCAGCAGAAATTTCATTAAAACGTAGCTGAGTGTATTCCAACAGACAAACAGCTGACAAACTAACAAACGGCACAAATCACAGACACCCCAACTCAGCTTTCACCTGGGCAAAGGAATAAAAATGCATTATCACAGTTAAGGCATGACTTAGCATTTCAATCTCCCCCTGGGGCCATTTAAAATGGCTGTCATTTTTGCCTTCTATATTATGCTAAGATCAATCCTCTGACTCCGAGAGGCTCGGATTCCTCCCCTGCTGTCATCAGTGATGGAAAAAACCATTTACTGAAGCAGTGCGCTCACAAGCACATTTAATTTTACTTTATATCTTCAACCTGTAATGTTTTGACACAAATATAATACTTGACTGCATCTACAGTCTCTAGGAAACAACAGGATGCTGCTCAGTTTTCACTTTAATTTTTATTTAAAAAAATACACATTTAAATATATCTACACTCACCAGCCACTCTAGGAACACTTTGCTAGTACCTGGTTGGACCCCCTTTTGCCTTCAGAACTGCCTTAATCTTTGGTGGCATAGATTCAACAAGGGACTAGAAACATTCCTCAGAGAATTTGGTCAAGATTGACATGATAGTATGACACAGATTTGTCGGCTCCATATCTATGATGCTAATCTCCCGTTCCACCACATCCCAAAGGAGATCTGTTTGGTTGAGATCTGGTGACTGTAGAGTTCAGTGGCTATTTGAGTTACTGTTGTCTTTCTATCAACTGGAACCAGTCTGGCCATTCTCCTCTGACTTCTGGCATCAACAAGGTATTTCTGTCCACAAAACTGTCACTCTCTGGATAATTTTTCCTTTTCTGACCATTCTCTATATACCCTAGAGATGGTTGTGGGTGAAAATCCCAGCAGATCACTTCAATAACCTCTCTTCACTTTTCTGATGCTCGGTTTGAGCTCCAGCAGATCGTCTT
Source organism: Oryzias melastigma (assembly GCF_002922805.2). NCBI lineage: Eukaryota > Metazoa > Chordata > Actinopteri > Beloniformes > Adrianichthyidae > Oryzias > Oryzias melastigma. The sequence goes on along the minus strand of NC_050523.1, from coordinate 16,689,471 downwards.
GACCGTGTCTACATCCCACTTGATTGGCTGATAAAAAAAAATTGCATTCACGATCAGTTGGACAGGTGTGCCTAAAAAAGTAGCCAGTGAGTGTATAGTGGACTACAACACAATGTTGCTAAATTAAAAAAGGCAGCATCTTGTCTGTGACAACAAAGAAAGATTTTGTTCTCATTCAATAGATTTTTTGTTGCATATAACTGGACCAGATATTTTGTTCAAAAGAGTCTGACAGTCCAACAACTGCATGGCAACTGACCTGTGTCAACAGAGTTCCTACAACCAGGACAAAACTGTTTTTTTTGTTGTGGTCTTTCGTTCCTCTGGGTTTTTTATGCTACCTGAATTTTAAAAGACAATTATGTGAATTATGGATCATGCCCTCCAGCACAGTCCGTTCGCAGCCAGCGAGCAGGAGGATCTTAAAGATTCTGATGGGGAGTCTTTATGCGTTCCCACTGTAGAGTTAAAAGTCCCGCACACTTGTGGGTTTTACAAAAGCTATATATTTATTTAAAGGGGGGGGTAGTGAATGAAATACAATGCAAATGAGACACTAGGGGAGGAAATCTGATCATGGACATTTTTTGGCAGCAATTGTCCTGTGGGTTGCCATTGAAGATCTAACTGTCCAGTTATATAATGATGACTTCTGTGAGAGAAAAAAAATCTAAGCCTGTTTAGCTGTAAAAGGTGTGCATGCTAAACATGTTGAACATTGAAATTAGGTTGAAACATCCAACCCTGCAGGTGTGAGAATTTGCATTTAGGTTTGTGTTCAATTTATGCGTCTCAGTGAACTTGAGGGGGGAGAAACTTGCACAATACTAACTAGGAGATAAATATAGGGGAAAAAATGGCAACAAAAATCCTGTTAGTGTTGAATTATTTCTTCAAATTTAGTATAAGCTGTTCAGAATTTGATGCTTTTTGTTTGAAAGAGGACAAAAAAAGGGAAAATGTTCTGAAGAACAAAGGAAGAAGGACTGGAAGCGCTCAACAAGAGAAAAAAATCGGATCACTCAAACAAAGTAGCATCAAATATGCATGTAGCCCCATGTCATTATCTCTAATATGCAGAATTTTCAAGTGTTGATTTTGTAATTTTCAAGTTCACCGGATAACAGTCACCGCTCTCTCTTCCCACTTAAAGCAGCTTCACCCCTAATCACGCTCATTTTAAACTCTTCAAAGCAAAAATTATAGCAAAAAATGAAGCTTGTTCACTTCCTACAAGCATAAAAAAGTCAACCTAAGAGCAATTTACCAAAGGAAGGCTTATTTTTTATATAATAAAGATTTTGTTGTATTGAGCCCGAGGCGAGACAACTTTTTTGTCTTCCCAGGAGCCATCGTGGTTGTGTTTACAAGAGCTGAAGGAACTCATTCACACTTGTATTTTTGGTCCTTGCTTGATTTGGACCAGTTATCCCGTTCTGCTGTGTTCAAAAAGGCTGAATCTTCACCTGATGAGGGAAATCGGGATTCGCTTGAGGACGCAGACATCGGCTCTTTTGCAAATGTCACAAAACTGCTAACTGTTTCAAGCTGCATGCCCAGAAAAAAAATTAGAGTGTTAATAAAATCTGAAAACATTCGATTTTAAGCATTCAAGCATGATGGCTGTCCAAGATTTGACTTCTTTGGTACGAAGAAATCTCCTGAGCAATCCTTGGCTCTCACTGGCATCTAGAAACATCCAACTGGTCCCAAAAAAACAAAAACAAACAGCAAAAGGGAAGCACATGCCAGAAGGGACACAGATGAGGAGAAGCCTTACACAGTCATTCCACTGACGCTGTTATTTTATATAAGTGTAGAAAATTGCTTTATTGAGTAAAAATATGTTCAAATCTGATTGGCTACAGAAAGAAATATTGTGGAAAAAAAATGAGGATTATTAAGAACATGTAAAAAAAAAGGTATTAGAGCAAGAATGGTTATTCTGACATATATTATGATTGAGTATTAGCTGTTTAGTTCTCAATAGAAGTTTACGGGATTCTAGATTTTGGGACTAGTGAATACTTCCTGTTTGCAATGCGAGCAGGAAGTGTCACTCTGTCCAGTTCTCATATACAGTTAATGATTTTCCGCCAAAAAAGGGGGTGATTGACAATCTTCATCTTGTTAGCATGTTTCCTTTTGAAGTACCAACATGTCAACTCATTAGAACTTCATAAACCTTTCAGAATAAGATCAAAGCTACTTTATTTTTCTCCTGTTTTTTATTGTCATCCCCTTGTTGTCTTTGTGCATAACGTCTTCATTGATCAAATCAAATCAACTGTATTTATAAAAAAGCAATTCTGATACATGCACGGCTTGAAGTGCAATACAATTGAAAAAAAAGTTCAAATAAAAACCCAAGCCCCTCCACACCCCCCGACCTCTTATAGCAAAAACATCCCATGATTACCTATATATGGTAAGGATCAGGGTGTCTTAGATCCACTATGATAAGCTTATGTGAACTCTTCATGCTGCAGTGACATATCCCTTTAAGTTCGTTTTTTTTAGCATCAGTATGATTTCACCAAGGCGTTTTGTCTTTTGCCACCACGCTGACTAGCATTTTTAGAAACAAGGCTGTTTTATTTCAAATATTAGCTTAATATCCTGGTTCTGCCAGAAAGAAAGTTTTTAACACTTAAAAACAAATAAAAAACTTTCCATGGTGGGGCTGGTCCTCCCAAATCTCCTCTGTGGAGATGCAGCTTTTGCCAGTGTACTTTCAGGGTGATAATAACAGATATAATGTGAGCCAGTAAGTCTAAGGCTAAATCCAAATTACTTCCCTTCCCCTCTGGCTTTTCCCTATCCCTCCAATTGTTGTGGCATTTGAAGCTGTAGCAGTGCTCGAAATTTTTTTTTTTTTTTAGGGGAACGGTAGGAATATAGGTATTCCTCCGTCCGAAGGGGGCTATGTTTCACGCTGTGCCGCAGAGGAGAAGCACATTCCTTCACATAGGTGTGCTCTGAAGCACAGACATTTACAATTAAATTTTAATATTGAGTTTTTGTTTTTGCATGACTTTTTAAAGTTATGAAAATGATGTGGTTTTTCTAATCGCTGCCAGCTACACGCTAACGTAGATGACCGGCGACTGTTGACGATGACATCGAGTGGTAGTAATGTTTGCAGTAATTTGAAGGCACTTGCAATATGTCCAAGTCCCACCCTTGTCCCTAACTAATAAAAAGCTATATAGTGCCCTGGATTTGAAAAGAAATTCGGACACCATGTTCACAACTTTACTTTCCTTTTGCTAAACGCCAAATAGGACGTCACCAATTTCACTGAGTAAAAACCGAACCAAGACCTTCATTTGATGACGTCTATTTTTGACTCCACTGATGATGAAAATGTGGAGGTTTGTATAAAAAATACATTTAAACGTGTTTTTTCGCAAAAAATGTTTGCAATGTACAATTGTGGTCTATATTTGCTAATTTCGTGAGCATCGATGCATACTAGTTTTTTACAAAGACTTCTGGGAAATTTCTATTTACTTGATTTTGGAATTGTAGATTCGGACAGCTCTAGAAAATAGTGAATGCCATAGTGGACTATATTGTGATTAGACAAGGACTTTGGACATAGCCTGTATTTTCCATATGTACCCATTTGGAGGGCTAAATAAAGGGAAATACTGTTAAGGGATAGGGATGCAAATGGGATTTGTCTCAAGTGTCCCTAAATGTGTGTAAAGTTTCTTTTCAGGGATAGATGATGATTGTTATTCTCCATGCTTGTATTCCACTTCTTGATTTTGAGATAGCTAAAACATGATGTCATTATATGTAGGTCAATAAAGGACAATAAATTAAACAAAAAAACTTTGATAAAGTGCAAAAGCTGATATTTGCAAGGTTACATTGGACAATTGGAGTTTATAAATCAACCCTCAAGTGGTCAATTGATTATTAGGTGTTTGTGACACATCAACTTGGCCCTCATTTTCTGGTGTTATTAGTTATCACATAAAATCCAATACCAGTGGGTAGATTATAGTTGCAAATTTTTTTTATTGACAAAATTATGCAAATAAGGTAGCTTTTGTTCTTGTCTAGTTGTGCTGTAAGTGGGCGAGAAAAATCTCCAAAAGTCTTTGAATTTACAGTTAAAACTGTGTGGCAGCAATAATCATGCTTACATAAAAGCCCACACACAATGCAAAACAATGCATATTTATTGATGCCGTGCAATAATTCCTGCTTCAGAAATGAAATGTAGAGTTTGTAACGCTTCAGATTTATTTTCACAGTCGTAAAACTTGAAACCGTAAAAACAAAGACACGATCCAAGGCTGAGAAAATATTTATGATGATAATAAATTTGGCTCACGTTCTCATTTTTTTTTTTTTTGGTTCTATCCAGAAAAAAAAGTATGACATTTCCACAGGAAACAGTCTAAAAAGGATGAAACACTTCAGGTGAAATGTGTGCAGTGGGATGAGAGAACCAAATGGACGTTTTAATCTACTTTTAATGCAAAAGTGAATTACTCAAGCTTCTTTTCACCAGCAGGGATGCTGAGAGACTCGACATTCAAATGCTGCGAGTCTGTACCAATGCGACGGGACTGACAGGGACTGCTGGCAGCATCTCTAACAGCAAAGCCATGTGCTACTGAGGAGAAAACTTCCATTTTTTTGTGACAAATGACTGCTGTGATGGATATGCACACTTTTCTTCACTCACACATGCACCAAAAATTTTGCAATTTTTCTTTTTCTGCAACAAACACAATTCCAAATGCAGTTATTATGTTATTGAAGTCCAGCGATCAGCCAGCCTATTAAATGGTCTTGAAATATACTGCAGAGATCGCAGCAGCACTTACTGCCATCATCTGATAGATTCATCACGAGCTGCAAAGAAAATAAATAAACACATTCAAATATTCTGCAGGGGAGAAATGAGCTGCCTCATAGCACGGCTTCATGTACAGAAGTAATTATCTGGGTCTTTGTTTCCTCTGAAGTTTGCTCAAACGCAGATATAATAGAGGCATAATGAGGGGTACTAAATGAAAAATCGCAGAAACATGTGGATTTGCTGTTTCTCTGTGAACTTGTTTCTGTTCTGCATATTTTATTCTGTGAAGTTTGGTCCTTTGAGTTCCAACCTCCCACATGTTCATCTGAAGTAAGCATTCGACTGTTTCACTACAACCGATTTATTCAGCAAAAAAATACAAAATTCTGACACTAGCGTGGACACCAAAATATAAAACATGATTGTTTGGTGCTAATTAACATTTGTATTAAAAAAGGAAAATTAAATATGAAAATTGTGTTTTTAAGATGTTCTTGTAGCATTTTTCTTATAATGGACGACACGTATAAAGAAAATTAAGCTTAAAATAGAATTTCTAAGTATTACTTCAAATCAAAGCTCCCTGCTCTGCTCTATTCTGATGCATTCAATTGTAGATCTGTAGAAATAAACAATTGGAAGGCCCAAATGTTGGTCGCCATTTTTGTTCCACCAGTAAAGCTAGTGCTTTCACTTTTGTTGTTGTGTTGTGGCTTTTGTCGTGTTCTGGTTTGTGTCATCATGTTGTAGGCTTTAGTTGTTGTGCTTCTGCTTTTGTTGTTGTATTGAGGCTCTTGTTGGTGTGTTGTGGCTTTTGTCACTGTGTTGTGGGCTTTTGCCTTTGCGCTTCCGCTTTTGTTGTTGTGTTGTGGCTTTTGTCGTTGTTTTGTGGCTTTTGTTGTTGTTTTGTGGCTTTTGTCGTTTTGTTGTGACTTTTGTTGTCATGTTGTGGATTTTGTTGTTATGTTTCGGCTTTTGTCATTGTGCTTCCGCTTTTGTTGTTGTGTTGTGGCTTTTGTCGTTGTTTTGTGGCTTTTGTTGTTGTGTTTCGGCTTCAGTCGTCTTGCTTCAGGTTTTGTCGTCGTGATCGGCTTTTGTTGTTGTGCTTCCACTTTTACTGTTGTGTTGTGGCTTTTGTCATTGTGTTGTCGGCTTTTGTCGTTGTGTTAAAAAGAAGGAAACAACTTATAAAACAACAGCTACAACCTAAAAAAATGTGAACAACAAAAAAAAAAAAAGAAAGAAAGAAAAGAAAAACTGGGACCAAATTTGACTCTGTGGGTTCTCCAGGGTTAAATGTTTTCAAACATACATCAACTAATAAATCTTTTTCTTATTTATTATTTAAAAGTTTCCAAATTAACTTACAGGGACAATTGTATGATTTGTGTATGTTCAGGTTTATTATTTTTGCTTTTTTTTTGGTACTCCAGTGCCTCCATATCAGGAGCCAAGAGAGCAGCTTGAGGTGGTGAAACTCCGGGTAACACAACAGACCCACACAAAAATGTCATTACCTCCAGAATGCAATCAGGTAATGCCTGTGTGACTGACATCCTCAGAGCCACTGCCTGCCCCTGCAATCACGAGAAGTGGGGTTGCAGTCCCTCATGCGGCTGCTGCGTAGAGATTTATGTGGGACTTGGTCCAAAGCAGAAACACGCACAGCCTCGTGTGTGTTTGTGTGGAAGGAAGGAGCCGGTTTGACTCCATCCACGTGAAGATGCGTTTCAAGTCTTAACCCTAAATCCCCGAAGACTCAAATTACGCAGCGCGCGCGTCATAAATTCGCCATCCTTGACGGAGGGGCAGAGGAGCAGAGCAGCCCTCCTCCATCCCTCCCTCCCTCTCTCTGAGTCTTTTTGGGGAGTTCTCTCCTCGCTGCGCGCGTCGACAGGCGGTCTCCCTCCGCTCGGCACGGCTTGGAGCGGACCCGCGCGCTCGCTCCACGGGCATTTCACGCGGCATGGAGTTGACATAAGACTCGACAAAAGCAAGTCCTGCTCCTGAAAACAAAGTTAACCCCTCAGCTTCAGCTTCGGCCGCCAGTTTTCATGTGTTTTGTGTGTTTGCGCTCTGCCGGCGCGTTTTTCCCTTTCCACGGTTCCGGCGCGATTCACCCCGTGGATGCGGCTTTTGCGCTCGACGCGCGCGTGCCCTGCAGGATCAGCCTGTCGTAGGGCATCATGATTTCGAAATCCACGAGGATTATTCCCCCTGGCATGCTGCTTCTGGTGCCCATGCTGTCGTTCTTGTCCCTAACTGGAGCGGCTCCTTCTGTGACCACGGAGCAGCTGGACATGGGGGTGGTAAGTTAGTTCCGCGCAGTTTTGCGCACCGGAATGATTGCAGATGCAATACTTTTCCTGACACCAGTGGGTCTGACACGTGCTGCAAACCCAATGAGACGCTCTGCAGACTGTTAGTGATGGAAAAAATATTTTCACAAAAAAAATCTAAATTTTTCCTCCTCAGCGGGGATCGACCTCCTCCACAGCATGCTGACATAGTAAATGTCTCACATTGATGAATTGGTGATTCACATCCAGCAGGGACCTTATACAAAATGTTTCTGTATCTGTTATGCCTCTGAAGCATCTCTGTCATCCCTCAGACAGAACAAATGAGTTTGATCACACAGAGATGTGATGGAGGAGCAAATCTGCTGCACACTCTCTTATAATGCTACTTTAGATTGATGACAGCTGCTAGAAGAGATGTGCCAAATCACATCACACTTGTGTGATGCCTTTACCAAAAGATAATCTATCAGCAAATATTATCATCAAGATCAGGCTTACAAAAGTTTTACCTTCAAATTCAACAAGTTTTTTGATTATGTTTTGTTTTTTGAGGGTTGATAGATCAGCCCCATCATCCATCCATGATATTCAAAATCCACATGTTGCTTTAAAAATAACAACAGAATTTTCAATGTTTGGGTTTTTTCAATTGCGATTTAATTCATTCAACATATGGGTCATCACATATATAAATAACCTAAAATAAGTCCCAGATTCAGAGAACAGAGAGTGTACATCCTTGTGTCTCTTTGATATCCTTATTTTTCCTTATATAAACTAAAAAGTCAATGCTTGAATCGGGCAGGGAAGAAGTAAATTCATTTAATCCCATTCACACTATAAAAGGTGTGAAAGCACGAAAAACATCCTGAAATTTAAAGATGTAGCTTCACATTTGCTTTGCACTCTTCAATTCTCAGCCATCAGTTCAAGTTTGAAGTGGATTTCCTTTTGTTTTTAAAATTCCAAAATAAAAGTTTTCCAGACGCACTCTGATGAAAATCATGTTTTTGGGTATTTTTAACATGTTCTCGTGACATTTTTTTCATGATAGATGACATGTACTGTATATATTTGTTTATGAATTAATTTGTGAATCAGGAGTAAACAAAAAAAGGCTATTGGAAAAAGCTTGTAGATCTGATGCAGAATCTACAAAAGCAAGCTACCTGCTTTGGTTAATTGCAGTGCATCAACTTGTAGTTGCCTAAATCTATTTTCATTTTTTTTTTGTTTTGTTTTGTTTTGTTTTTTTTGTTTCTCGTCCGAGCTGTCTCAACTGTGCAGCTCGCCATTTTTTATTGCACCGCTAGTGTCAGGTTGGGGTTGTGAGGGGCTGGGAGACAGTGTAAACAGATGGATGACGGGAAATGGGGGCAGGCTTGCTCCACATCAACAGTCCCTCCTACAACATAGAGGCATTTTTTTAATGAACTACCGCCGCTCTGCAGAAAATATTTCTAGAAAACTACTCTGATTTTTAGATATTGGCTAAAAACAGCAAAATCCTAATTTAACGACCAAAATTAAAATAGATCAAACAATGATCTGGACTTTGTATTTGTATTACTATAACCATACTTTGTAATGTTTACCTGAATATTCTGGAAGAATTTCAGCTAATAGTGCATTAAAATTGTGTTAAACCATAAAATGTCATTTTAATTTTCATTTCAGTGCAGTTAAAACTTGAACATCTTCCAACATTTTCAATATAAATGTATTTTTTCTGTACTTAAAAAACTACGTTGTGACTGCTTTTGCTTTGGTTAAACAGTAAAAGTGTGCATATTATGCATAAACATCTCTAAATTGAGTTGTTTACAAGCAACTTTTAATGATTTTTTAATATGAAAAGTTTCTCCTGATTCTCTAGAGATATTGTAAGGATGTGATTTTGATCAACCAACCTTACATGTCACCCTGCTTCTCTGTTTTGGAAGACCTCTTCATTCATTTTTTTCCCTACATAACACCACTTCTGCACCGATCACCCTCCTTTCTATTTTTTTCTACAAACCGTAACCATAGTAACCTTATAGAAGTAAAATATACTTTACAAAGAAAAATCTCATTTTACATACTTCCCCCTGTTTAAATAAAATGTTCACATTTCAACAGACATAATCAAATAAAATAAAACAGCATCTTATGTATTTCACGTTTTGACATTTTACTCTCAAAATCCTTCCAAAATTTAAAGTTATTTGGTTACTTTTAAATAAAAGTAAGTATGCTCAGAGTTAGCCAATTTCATGTTTATCCCTGAGCAGTTATCAGTTATTCTGTTTTCTTCCACTTTTCTTCACCTCCTTTGATGATGGACGGTCAGCGTTGTGGTGTAAAACAGTCATTGTTTACCCCATCACAGGCAGAAGCATATTTTTTCCTCCGGCTGTTTGTTTGGAGAGCTTAGTCGATCACAGGAGCTGGGCGGGCAGAATGACAGATGTGCGCCCTTTTCCCTCGTGACTGTCTGATTGACTTTTAAATAAGACTTTCTCCTGCATTGATGAAACTGCTCTCAGCTGTTGAAAACAGGTGGATAATTGGTTGTCGAGGGTTTTGGTGGCCTCTTGCATCCCGCCTCGTTCCTGTTTGTAACTGCAATACATTTGGGACCCGGTCTGAAAAAAAAAAAAAACTGTGATTTTGCCCATGGAAGCATGTCCTGATATCCAGCTGCACGATCCCATCACACTTTCAAAGCCGTAGTGGGGTTTTTAGTCGGTTTTGAGCGCGGGAACTATCTGTTTCTCTTTCTAACGGCTCACAGTGACCATAATTAACTGCCCTGTAAAGGGAAGCACCGCTCGGAGGCAGCTACACTTCAGCCTTGTTGTTATCAAGTGCAGGGTGTCAGTGCGAAGCACCAATCTGTAATTTTCAGATCTGACAGGAACTACACAACAGCTCCTGTGTGTGTCCCACTGTGATGTCATTTTACCCATGAAGACTGTTTTCAGCTCTTAGTGCAGAAAGTTCCCACAGATTCACTGGAACAGGAGCTTCATTGTTCTAAGCGAACAAGCAGAAACAATGAGGGCCATAAAAGGTCTGGACCTCCCCTGATGTGAGAATATTAATGGGTATGATGCCTGGAATAAATTTGTTGTTCCCAGAGAGAGAGAGAAACACGACCTACATTTGCTTCTGTCTTAGTTATAATCTGGTTCTGAAGGAAGTTTTATTTTGAAAACCTTCTGGATTTGTCCCAACACATCCGACTCATTCTTGACGAATGCTAAGTTACTACACCGACCAAATCCTCAAGCTAGCAAAGTAACACTAAACTAGAGGTGTGGCTGAAAATCGATTTGGTGATATATCTTGGTATTTCCTTCAGCTTGAATTGAATGTTCAATCTCATAGGTTCAGTCAGCCTTGCTGTTTTTGTTATATTGAGAGAAGTACTACAAAGTATTACCTAGTTTTTTTCTAAGTCATACTCTGAAAAGTAAAAAAAAATGTTCTGGTACAGTCTTGGGAGATATATGTATCATACTGCGAGACGTGTATTGTGTTATGT
>NC_050523.1:16678537-16678730 GCF_002922805.2 Oryzias melastigma | reverse complement strand
GTATCGCGAAACGTGTATTGTGACATGTATCACACTGCGAAACGTGTATCATACTGCGAGACGTGTATTGTGATATGTATCATACCGCAAAACATGTATTGTGAAATGCATCATTCTGCGAGACGTGTATCATATGTGTCGTACCGTGGAACGTGTATTGTGATATGTGTCGTACCGCGGGACGTGTATTGCA
>NC_050523.1:16667095-16678508 GCF_002922805.2 Oryzias melastigma | reverse complement strand
CCGTGAGACGTGTATTGTGATGTGTCGTACTGCGAGATGAGTATTGTGATATGTGTCGTACCGCGGCACATGTATCGTGATATGTATCATACTGCGAGACGTGTATTGTGATATGTGTCGTACCGCGGGACGTGTATTGTAATATGTATCGTACCGCGAGACTTGTATCATGATATGTATCGTACCGCAGGACATGTACTGTGATATGCATTGTTCCGTGAGACGTGTATTGTGATATGTATCATACTGCGAGATGAGTATTGTGATATGTATCGTACCGCGAGACGTGTATCATGATATGTGTCGTACCGCGGGACGTGTATTGTGATATGTATCGTACCGCGAGTTATATATCATGATATGTATCGTACCGCGAGACGTGTATTGTGATAAGTATTGTACCGCAAGCTCGAGGCGCGTGAGGCGGTGGTGTTAAAGTAAACATTAGAAGTTATTTATAGTAAAAAAAACTTAATAAAGCCACCTTTTTAGTTTTCCTTTGATCTTGTACTGCACCACAATGTCACAAACTTAAAGAAAGTACCCCCAAAACAAGGCTTTTAACAGCAATTATTTGGTTAAAACTCACGTGATTAAAATTAATTAATTAGATTTATTCATTACAAGTCACGATTAATTAATTATACAAAAAATGTATCACATGAAATCAATATTATAATGTTTAGAAAAATATCAGTTTTGGTTTTATACATGGCACCTTCAAAGTCGAATGTTACTGAAGTTGGCGTATGATTTGTTTGGCTCCTACTATAACATTTATGGGTGAAGGGAAAATCTGTATCACATTCTAATGGTTCCTACACAAAATCTAGTAAAAATAAAGTTTTGAACCAGGAGCAAATATTTGAAAGTGGAGGACGATAAACATCACCCTCAAAAGTTAAAAAAACTGGAAGCAAAGAAAAAAAATTGGATACCAACTTCAGCCTCGAATAGGCTGGTCTGAGGCCTAAGAAAAGTTTCAGACGACTGTCGTTTTAGATTAAGAACAATTGAAAAATACCTCAAAATTCTCAAACAGTAGTTATATTTTGCTTAACTTAAGTCGTTCAGTTCCTCGTGGCCGTCAGAGAAAATCATGTTGCATTTATCAATTAAATGCAACAGGAAAACATATTTTTGAGTTCATAATTGTGAAGAAATCCATGAATTTCCTTGAAATTCCTTGACAATTCCTACTGTTAGGACCACATGTGGCTAAAATATGAAATACCAGTAAATTTATGTTAGCTCTGATAGTTTTTTAAAGTACTGGTTAACAATGAAAGAGTGAACTAGATCTTCATTCAATGTCATCAGGGTTTAGATAATTGTAGCCAGATGATGAAAGAGCTGTTTTAACCAATGTGGAACATCTGCTTTTGTTGAGATATGTAGTAAGGAGGAACCTGATGGTGTAACTATTCATTAAAGTTACTCACCGAGGTCGTAATTTCATGTTCTGTAGACCGCTTGGGTAATTAGTAATGACCATATCAGGTGTTTCTTTCCAACAATGTGCCCCCAAGAGCAGGTTTACACAGGGATCGCCTAACGGCTTCAACTGAGCAGGAATGTTAAAAATGTTTATACTTTGGTTGGGTTTCGTCCCCCTTAAATCTTCACTCCCCCTTTGAAGACCGAAACACACCAGCAGGTTTTTGGCCACTGTTGGTTAAAATAGTTATTAAGAAAAGAAAAAAAAAACTACTGTTGCCTCGTTTATATTGGCTTCTTGGAATCAGCAGGTACTTCCTGTTTGGGATCAAACAGCCCAATTCTCATTATACAGTCAATGGTTGGACCAGATTTCACCTCTTTGATCCTCAACATAGTCCCAACTGAAAGTGAAAGGAGATGATCTGAGAAGACTTTATGTGGACTAAATGCCCCAGTGTGAAAGATCCTTTAAGGTGTTTATGTTTATTGATTTACTGTCATTTTTTCATTAACCGCTTTTCTCCTTCATTATCTGCTGGATATACACTGATCGTGTAAACAATTAATAAGTTACATTTTGTTAAAAATATTGAAAATGTCTTTAATAAAAAAGCTAAATACGTTTAATTTAACAATGAGATGTGCAAAACTTGTCTTCTGTGATCTTTAGAGGAAACAAAACATTTCATTGTTCCAGGTTCAAGTTCTGGAGCAGAAGGTGGGAGCTTTGTGAGAGTATTCAAAGGCACCAATGAGTTTTGTTTTTATTTTGACAAATTCAAATATTATCTTAAATATATATGCTTTTATTCTGAAAATTTGAGGTTTTTCTTCTTTTTTTCCCATTGGCATTGCAGGTTTAGTTCTGGATTTTTCACTATTGAACTATTCAGATGGAATTCTAAACTTTGTACTGTCTCTTCAAAAATACATATTTCCCACTCGGTGTGGATCACATGTGGGAAAGACTCATGAAAGCACTACTATGGCTCTCTTAAGCTGAAGACAGTCTACAAGAGCTAAACCTGCTGTTGTTTTTTAAAACATAAAGGCAAAAAAAGGAAAAAAAGTGAAAGTTTCACATTTGGGTTAAGATTCTCATTGCGTAATGATAACATCAACCACTGTGAGTCAGATGTTTGAGCTCTTTATGTGGTAAATGTTTCCACATAAAGAAAAAAAAACAGTCCAAACCTCAAATTGAATGCAGAGTTTTAAACCATCAAAATAAAAATTAAAATAGTTAAAAACTCTGATTCAAATCTGCTAGATAGCAGTTTTGACATGAAAGCAAGGATTTCTGAGGATAAAACAAAAAGGAAAAGATTAAAACATGTTATCCAGACTGGAGTTTGTTCGCTCCGGTGCCTCACAATTTGTGTGAAGCAGCTGCGCCTCCTAATGCAAGTGGGTCTACAGAGGCAACAATGCTGATCATTCCCAAATATTTTAATGATTACAAAGCAGATTGCTTTGTAATCGAATGGATTTCTTGTTCCTGATTTAAAGTCACATCCCGATTATTTTTTGATCTATTGTAATGTGAAACTTGTGATGCTGTTTTTAGTCAACATTAAAAAACAAAAAAAGCTGTCATTTTTAGGACATAGTTTCTGTAGAGTGGCAGAAGTTCATGAGAAATTCACCACTGAGTTGTAGATGGGACCATTGGAGTGGAGTAAACCCGCCCCCACTTCCCAACATCCATCTGTTTACACTGTCTCCCACTAGCTTACAGCCCCTCACACCCCCAACCTAACATTATTAGTGCAACAACCCGACCAGCAGGTCCAAATGGCCCCATATGGTTTAAAAATAGGCAAAAAATGTGGGTCCCAAATGGGTTTGTCTGCAGGTTCTGTGGTGGCTCCACCTGTGTTTGCCCACATTGGTTTGGGTGCAGCTCAGTGCCAAAGGGCAGGCAGAGATAAAGGGTCGCCACCCAGGCTGCAAAATCCAAAACACAGTTGGTTGTGGGCCGAACAGGACAAACATTTATTGAATACATAAAAAAAGTTAAAACTTTTAAACTCAACTTTTTAACATAAATATGAATGCAAGTTATTTCAGAATAAATTAAGCTAAACCTTTAATAACTTTCAATATTTTGCTCTCCATAAAATAAATATTCTGTCAAAATTGGGCCATTAATAATAATCTAAAATGATCTGGAGGGCCGGATCCGGCCCCCAGGCCTTTGACACCTGTGTCCTAAAGAAGGTAAAGATTTTTGACGCCACAAAAAGGAGGCTCGAATTGAGCAGAAACTTGAGAAAGTCTTTGTTGCATTTTTATTTCCAGGCACAAGCTTGAATTTGTGTAATTTTTCACTCTGAGCTATGAGGAACACCAGGAGATTAGAGTGTTGGGAACGCCTAAAGGGAACCCCATTCCTTGCTAGGCAGCATCTAATTCTCATTTAGTTTTATAATTTACTCAATGAGAACACCATCTGGTCTCGAGTCCATTAAGTAAAAAAGAAAAAAAACAGAAAGTCTATTCCGAGCTGACTTCCTCCACCCACTTCTCCACGCAGACCTCATAAGGCTGAACTCTCATGCTAGTGGCCCGCTCAGCTCCACTGCCACTACTTCTCATTAGCTCTGTCTTTGCTTCTCTTTAAGTGGGAATTTCAGCAGGATCATATTTTGTTCCCTCAGCTTTTTTAGCCTCCTTACGTTTTCTTCCGACAACCCAAATTGGAGGCTCCTTCTCTCCCCCTTCCCCATCAAATCATGGTTGTTCTGAATATAACTAGAGGGCTATGGGGGGGGCTCAAAGAGAAATCGGGATGCAGGCGCAGTGTAGTGGAGGGATCGCTACAAAGAAATGAGGGATAAACCAGAGAAGAAAGCACATGAGAAATAATCAGAGAAAGTTTTTATCTTTTGATGCTGAACTTTAAATAGTTTTCAAGTCGCGGGGCTCAACTCTTCCACAGCAATATCATGTCAAGCTTCCTGGTCATTTGTGTGCAGTGTTTTTTGCCTCGTTGTTTATTAATGATGATAATGAAGAATTGTCTTCCTGGACTGTTTTTTAAGTAGGAAAGAATTTATTTTTTGAGGCTTTTCACAAGATAGACAGGTTTTCCCTTCAAAGAAAGCAATGAATAGCTAGTGGTATCAATATGAGGGATAGTAGTGGATTATTGATGTGCAAAACCAGTTTGAGAAATCTTGTCAATGGTTTTTAAGACAAATGAACAAGAAAAAAACATAAAGTATCTCTCAAGTGTTTAGGGGCAAATACAAACTTCAATGAAAATGGTGTTTTTAACATGTTTTTGTGGTATTTTTCTCATGGTAGAAGACACAGATATAGAGAAAATGAAGCTTAAAATTGCATTTATTTGTCCAGTTTGTTGTGAATCAGGAGCAGATGAAAACATTCTGTTTGAAAAGGATTGTGAAAAGCTCCTATGTACCCACTTGTAGATCCATGGAGGTGTGAGAGGCTGTAAGCAAGCGAGAGAGCTTGTAAACCAATGGATGATGGGAAGTGAAGGCGGGGTTATAAGCACTGCTGGTTTAAGGGCAATATTCCATTAAATAATCACAAAAAAAGGAAATGTATGAAGATGAAAAGAGCTATTTGGTGATTCAACACTCTTAATCGACGGGGAAACACTTCTTTATTTTAGGTAGGGGGATTTTTAAAAGACACGCCCCTTTTGTCACTCTCTGGTGTCCATTCTTTGTTCTACTTTATTTGCATTTGTTGAAACACACCAGAGAGTAATCGCTATGAAACTATGACACATAGAATGACTGAGCAATGCTGTTTATTTCTCTAAAGAAGGGATTTTTGTTTTTTGGAGCCAGCAAATACTTCCTCTTTGGAATCCGGGGGGGTAACTCAGTCCAGTTTTCTTTATTCAGTCAAGGATCTAGTCATCTATAAGTGCATGCCTCAGAATGGATCAGAGCAGGGAGCTTGTAGCCCAGCCAGTGTAAATTCTAGGTAACAAATACTATCTTTTTTAAACAGCATTTTTTCTTCTGCTCTGGATTCACAACAAATTGACTTCAAAATACTCAAAAATTCAATTTTAAGCTTAATTTTCTTTATATATTTTCTCCAAAAGCAGAACAATGACATAAGAGCATGTTAAAAACACAATTTTCATCACGTCTTAAAGGCTTTGGCTTATTTTTTTACCTAACAAATCCATACTCTGTGACATTAAAACAATGTATTTGTGCCAGTCTGTAAAACTCCTCTCTTGCCATTTTTGCACCAGTAACTTTTCTTTTAGTTTGGTCAAACAGGAGCCATTTATTTAATATTATGGCAAAGCAAGGCTGGTTTTCCGGGATAGAGTGGCACGCAACGCTGTGTTTTTCCACTGGCTCCGGCGGGCTCTATTACTTGTGCAGGCCCACACCACGGCTCCTATAGAG
This sequence comes from Oryzias melastigma, assembly GCF_002922805.2. NCBI lineage: Eukaryota > Metazoa > Chordata > Actinopteri > Beloniformes > Adrianichthyidae > Oryzias > Oryzias melastigma. The sequence goes on along the minus strand of NC_050523.1, from coordinate 16,672,665 downwards.
ACAACCTCAAATCAGCTCCATGTGGACACTTCTATTTTAACATGCGGACTCTTGCCTTCCTCCTTGTCTTCAACCACATCAAGGCTGTGGTGGCCGTTCCATTTCAGAAGACCGACTCCTTCTTGTAATTGCAGTGGTTTCTGGTCCTGTGCTGGCTGAAATATTCTATAGCATTGCCAACCAAACTGCCAATGGATCGCTTTAATAGCTGGATCAAGAAAACCCCAAAGCAACAACAAAGCTGCTCTGAAATTACTTGCAGAAATTGGCAGAATAATAGTAAATGTGGGTTTGTGTTTGTGCGTATGCTGCCTCTTTTTGATTGTGTGGTTCTTTTTTTCATGCATGATGACTTGTGCTTTTGAGTGACGGTCACCGCCACACCAGTGAGCTCATAGCATGTCTCTAAATTGAAGTCTCTGAGAAAGTAAAAGAGATAAAAAAAGAAAAGAGAACAGATTAGGATGATTGCCGATCGTCTTTGGAGTCAACTTCCAAGACGCATTTGAGTTATCTCCTCATGATCTGATTTCCCAAAGGTATCTAAGTGAGGAGGATTACAGGAGTGCGAGGAAGACTATAAGAGAGATTGAGTGGGTGGTAGAGATAACTTTCGTCTCTATCCAGCTATCGCTAACGATTACAACTACCGTCTGCAGTCCACAAATGATCCTCAACTTCCTATTAAGTGAATTAAATGAGCTACTAACCGTCTGCTAGAACTTAAGGAGTGTCTGAACTGCCGTTCTGTGTGAAGGGCAGGATTAGTTTTACATTTGCATTGGGGTTAATCTTCAGAGCAGGCCTTTGCTCTTTTAGGCTCCAGTTTAAAATAGACCAAACTACACATTGAGATGCATAAGCGTGTTCACGTCTGGGTGGATGTGGAAATGCCAGCTGCTTGCATTCCTCTGCCAAAGCCAGAGACATATTGTAAGGATCACTTTTGTGACATGCTGGGGCTATTTTAGAGCTGTACCATGCGTGCATACAGGGAGTCTTTAAGTATCCCCCCACAAACAGGCCTTTGAACTTTATATGGTAGCTATAAACATGGATTCCAAGTCTAATACGTTCTCATAGATTTGACCTGCTTTGCCACAAACGTGTGGCTTACTATATGTATTCCTCTGTCCACATCAAAACAAGGACTTTTACAACCTAACTCTTTTCTGGCCCATCATCTGTGAAAGTTACCTCTGTAACTAATGCACCAGTTTTGTTTACATGGCAACCAGTTGCAGCCTTGTTGACTGAACTTCTTTTGTCACGCCTGACATATAATAGTCTGTCTGCGGTGTGTCTCCTTTGTGTTGCAAGGGGAGTCTGCCTCACGACCGTCAGTTTACCGGTCTGTCCCTCCTAGGGGTGTTGGGAAAAATCAATTCTGCAATATATTGCGATATTTCATTTGGCAATACTTGTATCGATTTAAAATGTCAACAGGGTGATGTTTAATTAAGTATTTGTGAGCGTACTTCAGCCTCTTACTTTTTTTTCACCTAAACCCCTGACCACTAGTTGGCAGCACAGCACACTGAGCCTCTTTGAGCACGTCTACGCTGCAACCAAAGCAACAAGATCTCGCAAGAACCAACTTGTGTCAAAAGTTGGGTCAGCCTCACGGATTTTGTTGTTATGAGGCATGTATCGCTTAGTTTTTAGTTACCGAACTGAAACTCTGTGCCACATTGCTGTCAGTATAAAAAAAGGATTGCAGTGCTTCGTATCGCCTCGGATAAAAATGAGTGAAGCAATGAGGCTGTGCAGCAGGTCATGCATGGAGCTTTAGCTTAAAAAATAGAGAAAAATTGTTGTTGTATAATCTTGGGATAAATAGCAATATGTATCGTATCGTAAGATGTGTATCGCAATATGTATCGTATTGCCGGACTCTTGCCAGACTAGGGGTGTGTACATTTCCATATCGGGTGAAACTGCTTGATAAAAGTCCTGGTTCCTTTAAAGGGAATTTCATTGGCTTTTTTTTTTTTTTTTAGTTTTTGGGATGTTTTTAGATACAGCGTTGAATTAAAAAAAAATGTTGTTGTTGTTTGGAATTAAAAAGAAATACTTATTAATTATAAACTCAAAACTGTACGGTTGGATAACTCCAGTGTTACTCGCCATTTTTATTGCACTGATGATGTTAGGTTGGGAGTGTGAGGAGCCATAAGTTAGCTGGAGAGGGCATTAACAGAGGGATCAACAGTGCCGCCCACAATTCATAGGCGGATTTCTAATGATCTACTGTTGCTCTGCAGAAACTACACTGAAAAAAGGGAAATATTGGATCAATTAAGAAAAGTTTTATCATTTGTTACATTCAAAAATAAAAATGTAACTTAAAGTAAAAATTTTGGGTTGATGTTTTACTCAACTCAAAAATGTTATTTGATAAAACTAACATTTTTAAATGTAACAGATTATACAAAGCTGTTAATCGATCCAGTGTTTCGTGTATGTCCTAGCAACTGACAGGATTTTTGATTTTGACTAAAATCAGATTAATTATTTTTCCAACATGCCAATAACAATTCGGCAAGGTAACACAATTTAAAAAATAAATAAGAATATAAACAAAAAGAAAAAAAAAATCTTGAAAACATAACATTAACAAAAGACTGGGAACATTTCATACAAAATTGAGCATAATCAATATTAAATGACGAATAGGAACGCTTTTACAGTAAATCTAAAGATGAATGGAGTTTGAGATTTTATGTTTTTTAATTTTTTAAGATGGGTCTATCAGGAAAAAATGTTATAGTGGACAGTTAATAAAAAGGTAGAAAAGAACTCTGATTATGGATATTCTGGGCTGTTTTACAGAACCACTGCACACTTGATGCACTAAGATTATTTGTCACAGTAATTTGAGTCTGTCACGGCTTGTGAAAGGCAAATACCGAGCGTCCACCTTGACTTTCTGTCTCTTTTACAAGCATGTCTGAAGGAATGGCCCGACTGCAGGGAGACACTATTATTTCCTTGTCTGTAAAAGTGTCGAGAATAACTTCAAAAGGGACACTTTTTTGAAGTCAAAGTGAAAATCCGCACTGAGAATGATGGTTGAAACAGAAACAAACAAGTGGAGGATTGACACTGTGATAACTAAGAGCTTGAATGTTTATTTATGTCTAACTTGACAGTCTCCTCTTTTATCTTCTGCTATCAAGGGAAAGTGGCCGAGCTTTATTCAGCTCTTCTGCCTTCAGGGCTTTCTCTCAGTGCCATGCCGCTTTACCGCCCACAGAGAGGGGAACTTCAAAGAAAGTTTGGGGCTTTTTTTCCCTCGGCGGAGCCACTGAAACTTGGGTCTTTTAAATGATCTCCAGTTACAGTGGGTTTTTGTAATTGGCTCCATCAGTTTGGATCTCCTAAACCTCTTGTGGATTTCTTCTGTGTATTGGTTACAGTGCTATAATCTTTAGCAACCAAACTTTTATCCACTTTATTTCACTCTTGGAGAATCATTAATTTCCTGTTTTGTTGAGACACTGGTCATTTTAGGAGTGCATAGTTAGTATTATTATTATTTTTTATTTAAACTTGCTATTTATTTTATATATGGAAATAGTAACAAACATTAAATGTATATATTTATCAATTATTGTGACTATAACTTCCAGCTTATTTATTAGCACGTTAGCCGCGTTATTGTATTTATAACACCAACCAAACATTTTGACAGAGCGCCATGTACTTCTCAAATTTGCTTTGACATAAGTAAACACGAATAGATTGAATCAATTTAAAGCAGTCTGGATTATAAGGCATACATAACGGCCGTCATTTTTTTTTACAAAAACAAAAGCAACAGTGCACCTTATAGTCTAGAAAATATGGAAACCAGATTCTGGACCGAAACATGCAGACTTAGGTTATGTCCAAAACTACTAAAAAGCTATCTAGTGCTCTGGATTTTCAGACACCATGATTTATTTAAACAGCAAATGTGACGTCACTGATTTCTTGAAGTAAAAACTTAATAAATATAAACATTTTATGAAGATTATTTGTGAATCCACTGCTCTGAAAGGAAATCTTGGATAGTTTATTTTTAAAAAATAATTAAAATAAAAAAATATTCACATGAAATATCATTCAAACGCAATGCATTGTGGTCTATTTGGCCAATCTAGTGAACATTGATGCACACTGGTTTTTCACAAAGACTTCTGGGAAATATCTAGAGCACTGGATTTTGGAATTGTACAGTAGATTTGGACATTTTGGACATTTGGACGTTATAGTCCACGACCTGATTTTTTATTGATCACATTTCAATTTGCAATTAAAGTTGCTTGCCACTCTTGTAGTTCAGTGAAAATTTTTACGAAAAGGATTGAATTCCGCCTCAATCCTTTTAAAGTTTATTGTTCCTAAAAGTGTAGCATACAAAATTATACATGCTGGGTGAAAAACTTCTAGGAAATAAAAGGGGGGGGGGGGGGGGTCTCCTAAGGGTTTCCACTATTTTTAGTCTTCTATTGGATTCTTCACTTTCTCAACTCTTCATTCTTCCTCCTTTTGGTCTCCTTTCCCCCCCTAGCTCCTCAGTATTGACAGAACCCACAGAGGTAATCTCTTTATTCACTTCTTATGCATCAGTACATATTTCCGCTGACATCTGTCTCCTCACCTTCTTCGCTGCTCCCCCGGGGATCAGACAGGAGTGGAGTCTCAGCTCTCCACAGAACCAGCTGTTTCCAAACCCAGGATTAAACGAGTCACTTACAAAGACATTTTTAATCCTTGTTGTCACATTTTCACACTTGCAAACATGCAAATTAGGACACTTTTTCATTTCCAGGTTTCTTGGAAATGAGATTTTCCCGTTCAAGTGAATGGAGGGTGTGTATGGGAAGGAGCGGGTCGTCAGAGTGGATTGCGTTCTTTCAACATGTCAGGCGGGGATCCCATTAAATGCACATTGTGTCTGGAGAAGAACTAAATACGTCCTGAAGTGAAGTGATTGAGTGTTTCTGCAGATTGATGTATACGCCAGCTGCTTACAAAATAGTGTTCTGGAATATTAACGACACCCGTTCCTACATTTATGCCTTTCCAGCTCACTACATACAATCTACGGAGCCCTGCTAAAGTCGGGCATATCCAAAGTGAAACCAAGGTCTCTTTAAAATTCAGGGGATTCATAAGTGGAAATTGCAAATTTTTATGTCATCCTCAGTATATTTCCCCCAATACAGCAGCTGTACTTTTTCTAAGATGACAGTGTCACTTAAGAAAAATGAGGTTCTGAAGAGGAAGAGTTGGACTGCAGCCTTTTGATGAAGGATTTCTTTAAAAAAAAAAAAAGACTTAAGTTACTGACACAAGTTGGATTTTCTGACAGCATTTTTTATTCCTCACAGCATTTATATTCATATTGGTACTATTACATTTTTTTTAATATCCAATAAAAAAACAATATATATTGTAAAAATATTAAAACAGTTAAAACTTGGTCAAATTCTACAGCACATTACTATAAGGCGACTATATCTATAAAAATAAATATGTTTAAGAAAATAAAGAAATAAAATTAGGAGAAAAATGGCAATTTT
>NC_050523.1:16655449-16666908 GCF_002922805.2 Oryzias melastigma | reverse complement strand
TGTAAAAATATTAAAACAGTTAAAACTTGGTCAAATTCTACAGCACAATACTATAAGGCCACTATATCTATAAAAATAAATATGTTTAAGAAAATAAAGAAATAAAATTAGGAGAAAAATGGCAATTTTACGATAATAAACTTGTAAAATTAAAAAGAAAAAGTAAAAAAATTACCAGAATAAACTTATTTTTTACTAAAATAGTTGATATTTTATTAATCCAATTATATATATATAGTAATAAAAATTAAAACAGTTCATATAAAACTTGGCCAAATTGTATGATAGGTTATTAGGACCACCATAATAATAAAAAATACATACATTTATGTGAATAAAGTCCTAAAAGAATGAGAAATAAGCTGTAATTTTATGAGAACAAACTTGTAAAATTATAAGAAAAAAGGAAACATTTTATAAGAATAAACTCCTTGATTTATGAGTAAAAAATCCGATATTTTACAAACAGTAAACAGTAACGTCTACACTACAGTGTTCCCCTGTGTATTCACATTTCTTTATTCACGTATTTGCTGATTTTTTTAGTCACGTGACTCTTCCAGTTTGTCACTAAAACTCAGACAACTCAAGACGCTTGTATGAAATGTTTGTGTGGGAAAGAGGTGCTGCGGTGCTGAAGTGTATCTCCGCTCGGCGGACCGCGGAGGGGGCATGGAGAAATGGCATCAGGTGACTCAGAAGCAGCTAAAAAAACCCTTATATGCTGAAGAAGATAATCGCGGAGGACAATTATTATCCTCGGCAGGTGTTTATTAGGTAATGAAGGAGGAAACACACTCCTGGTTTTAAGCCACAGAGAGACAGAGAGTCTAAAATACAATTACAAACATTTATGAGAATAAAGTTGTAAAAGTTGTTAAGGCCTGTGATGAAAACTTTTTGAGGAAACTTCCCTTCCTGCATTTGGGTCTTTGGTGTTTGCTGTTACTCTATAGAGACTCTTTGTTAGCAGTAAGTTCCTACTGACTGTTTTGTAAAATAACATGAAATCCAGCATGAACACAACTTAAACTCAGTGATCCCAAAAAATAAAAGTTGATATTTAATTAACTTCTCTTGAAGTTTAAATTGAGCTGTTCTACATAATTTACTTCAGATTTTAACTCAGAAATACTTTATGGATTGCCAAAAGGAATTTAATTTAAAATAAACTCCTGACCAGACTTAATATTTTTAATGATTCTTTTTTAAGTTAGACCCAACCCGACCTGTTTACAAAGCTGTGATAAACTCAATGAATTTTTTTTAGGATTTCATGGACACTACTTACAATTATATGACAATTTAACAACTGAGACCCTTGAAAGATGTGTTTTAAACCCTCAGCTCACAAAACTACTCAGACAGGTTGGACATATTTTAATGAATACATATAAACTAGGAGTGTAAGAAAATATCAGTTCAGTGAAATATCGCAATACTTTATTTGGAGATACTTGTATCAGTGTAAAATACTGCCAAGGCGATATTTAATTTTTATCAAAGCAAACATGTCTTTCAGTCTTACTTTTGTTTTCCACTTAAATGTTTCTTAAATTACCATAGAAAAGCACCATCGGGTAAAACAAACTAGTTTATGAGATCAGTTTGTAGAGCTTATTGTTCTGATCATCGAGAAACATTTTATAATTTAATTTTATGAAAAATGCATCAATACTCAGATAATTGTTGCGTCATAAATAAAAAAAAATAGTGACATATTGCCTGGTACTCTCTTGGATTCGTATCGTATCATATGTGTGTATCGCGGCACATATTGTATCGTCAGACTCTTACCAATGCACATCCCTAATATGAACACTAAACATTACATATGCTATATATTAACTGTATTATTGGTGCTTGAAGGCACTAATATTTCAACTCACAGAAATGGTAGTTTGACATCAGCAGTTAGTTTTCATCACGCTGACGTTCCTGCAGCTGTTTGTATGTTTGGAAACCAAAGATTGACTGAAAGCTGTTGGACACTAAACCAGGTTTATGACCAGAAAGCTCCAGTTCACATTTAGGTTGTGTCATTCTGTGTAAAACTTCATGATGCACATTAAATATAATTTACTATAAGATTTAAATTATTGAATAAGTTTGTCCAAGGTTTATTATGAGTGGCTGAACAGCCTTTCTTCACTGTTACTTCCTTATTGGCAAATTTAAAAAAAGGATTTTTCCCCCAAATTTTTTATTGTTATCTTGTAATGCAACAATTGTGCATCCAATCGAAACAAAACTGTGACCCAAAATTTGAGGTTTTGCAACTATATTTTTATTTAGTTAATATTTTTAACAAATGCACGAAGATGTTCTGAAAGACACGCAATACAAACAGAGTATTAATGTGCTACTGGAGGCCTTTAGATGCTACATGTTCCTTGGTAACTGCTGCTTGGTCAATCTTGGCTAAGTCTCTGGTATCGAGGAGACAGTATACCCAGGATTCCCGAGTACTGGCATGCCGTCTGGAGCCGGAGGGCCTTCTGGGTGGTTGGGGTCTTACACTGGATCAATAAATCAACAACGGATCTGTAGCAGTGGTGTTCATTTTGATCCAAACACATCTCACATTCAATTTGATTTAAAAAAAAAAAAAAAAAAATTTCTATTTTTTTTTTCTTTTTAAAATGTTAAATTTTTACAATAGAATGGTACCTAAGATTACTCTTCTGTACATAAATCTTCTGCTGTAATAGTGACACAAATTTACAACTGAATCTTTAAACAAGAAATGTCTGTGCAACTTAAAGAAAGCCTTCGACATAAAATAATAAAGTATTTTAACCTTGCAAGTCAGATTCACGCAAATATAAAAAATGATTGAATTGAATCTAAATCTCATTCATCTTTCAGACGAAGTGTCCGACCCGTTTTGTCATATTTCTCCCCACTTTTTGGTCTTTTGTCTCTCTCATCCGTTTGGTAAACGAAGCTAAAAGATTCACTTATTTCTGTAAATCAGATCGACCGTCGGGACTTCGAAAAATCCTGAGGAGCTTTTCAATCTGGATCACTTAAGGAAGCTGAGGAGTTTTGGGTGTAAAACTTTGAGTACCGTTTCTCTTTAGATTGATATGAAACAAGGAATATCTTTGAATGAAGATATAATCTGCTGCAACATATGGATGTTCTGACTAAACTCGGTTAAAAGAAAAGTTGTCATTGAAGTGCATGATTAGAAGCAGAGGGCTGCTTGATGTGGAGCATTTAGATCTGAGATATGGATGACTGACTTATGAAATGTTCTTTTAGTTAGATTAGTGTTGTAGATTAAAATGTCTATAGTCAAAGCTTTCTAATTAAAAATCCTTCTGAGATCTTTTGCTTGATTTCTTTTTTTCATTTATTTCTGTGTATCTTGTGAAAGTCAGGAATTGAAGTTTGGAAAACCAAATGATTTTGTTATGAAAGCTAAACTTTAAAACTTTTTGGAAGTTTTATAACTCAAACACGTTTTCTCTTTGGTGTGTGACGCAGTAGGATTAGTTATCTAAGCATTTACCTGGTGAACTTTGTAAGTTAGCCTGCTGTACTGCTTTGAAGAAGTAACACTATAGTTTATTAGAAATATCACAACAATCCATAAGTGTATTTTTGGCTGTAAAGAGTGATCTTTAGGTACCAAACTAATACTAGGTGGTTAGGATGCTAATTTTTTTCTGTTATCTTTGTTACATTTACACGAATGTTGCTTGCTACCAACTTCAAGTATACAAATGTTTGTTACGGTGTAGCGGAAATTTAATGTTCAGAATTTCTTTGACCCAAACAAAAGTATTTACATGATCTTCAATATGTTGTATTTCTCTATACAATACAAAACAGTACAATACAGCAACCCGATAAGCCTCTGATTCTTGTGTATCACCTCTCTAATGTCCAGCTCCTGTCATATCTGATGTAGAATCGTTTTATTCTGTTTAAATCATGAGACTTGGAGGTTTGGATTTTGCTGCAGGCTTTTTCAGTTTGAAGCAAATGAAGTGAGGGCGCTGTTTTTTGCTTTTATTTTTTACTTTAGGCTGAAGATAAACACAAAATCTTTGTGAAACTGCAAAAACACATTGGACAAACCTATACTCATGGAAAAAGTGGCATTTTCTTTTCAATCTTGCTTGTCTCCAATTATACATTTAAATGTATTTCATTGTTAATCTTGATTCAATGGTGGAACTTATTCAATTAGTGTAAAAAAAAGGTTATGTGTCATTTTAAAATCCTCCTTTCAAAGCTTTTTACATCTAACCTTAAGTTTGACTTCTGAAAACCGACGCACATCAACCTTTTAAAATTCCAGGTGGTGGAAAATAGATCTGACCTCATTCTTGCGGCGTCAAGGAACAGTGTAAACACTATAATGGAGTGTGCAACATCGCGACCCTTTGAGAGTCAGAGGGGTCGTGGGGTTAAATGTCTCCTAGTGACTCATTTCCTGTCAGGAGGGTGAAGATGTAGGGACTCCGCAGCTGTTCGTCGGCGCTAAAACAGGGAGCTATTGTGAGCTGGCAGAGATTACGTGCACTGATGCAAAACTGACTCCGTTTGACACGAGACACCCCAACCGGATATTTTCTGTCACGGACAATCCTCTTTTATGCCTAACGATGGCAAAATTTGAAAGCCATCTGTCATTTGGACAGATTAGAACAAGGATTGGGAGTGATTTATCCCGATGAGGGCTAATTTGCAGTGATCACACCCAAAAAAAACAGCTGTTTTTGACCTCAAGCGCATACATAAATTAGTACCCAGTTGTTCCTGCTGGTTATAGTTAATCTTGGAGCTTACTAGGCTCTATCCAGCACATTGTTGCTTATTGCAACCCCTGCAAATGTCACAGCAGTTTGTGTGCTGAGCCCAGTAATTTGTTGGGTATCAATAGAAAATGTACTGACGCAGTTATCGGTCAGCATCAGTTTTTATTACAGGGTAGGAAAATGTCAGCCCGGAGGTCAAGAGGGATTAGTTGGTTTTGAAGTGACTTGAGTTTTTGTTGCTATGGAAAGATAATAGCAAATAATATTTCTTGGATATCTGCTGTTTGGAAAGACGTTGTGGTCGAACAAAAAGGCGCCAAGGTCATTATTCAGTTCCTTCGCGGCGGTACCAGCTGACAGCCTAGTGATGCAGAAGAAGTGCCACAAATCCAACAAGAGCAAAACCGACCTCATGAGCAGATTTTCGGGCTGATTCTGCTGCGGTCTGGAGTTATTTTTCCCTTTCGTATAAGACGGAAAGGAAGAATCGGTTGAGAAATGACATCACGCTGGATTTTCTTTTGGCACAAAATAAATAAAAAAGATAAATGACAATAATCCAGTGGCAGTCAACACAAAAAAGAAGGTTTGCTTTTTTTCCCAATTCATCATTGACGAGGTGCCTTCAGCTAAAGTAAATGAGAAAGGAATGAATGCTTGGAGATGCTGGTTCTGGCTGGAAAATGCCCTACAGCTTCCGTGTGTCCACACCAAGCTGCCTGATTTTGGAAACAGTTCTGGACTGGCATACACATCACTTACTGAGTCTCAAGGTTATTGTGGGAAAGTTTTCCTTCTACGGAAAAGAAAGAAAAGAACATGAGCAAGAAAAGGAAATCATTTTTGTTCTCCGTTATTGTGACTGGTAAGAAAATGCACACAAACTATGGATGTGGCAAAAGGCTCAGAAAGACAGAGTGATGCTTTGATGCTTGTCACACTGCTGTCCAGTCCCCCTTCCTGTGATTACTAGCTCTGCTGAACTCACAAATCAGTTGCTCCTGTTAGATATATTTATCTGGAGTCAGTTGGTGTCGCACTTAGATGATGGTTTTGATCCAGATCCAGTTTCAGAAATGCTGAGTTAAAGCACATATAGGATATATAGGGTATTTCTGCATCCTGTGTAGGAGTCAAGCTACATCTAGAAATCCCTCACACTTACAGTATTCATGCTCTTTTATTTTCCTACACCAAAACATGTTCTTGTGGCATTTTTCTCATGATGGAGGACACAAGATGCAAAAATCCAGTGAAGAAGGCTTCTAAAAGTGAAGTAGAAGGTACTATCGGCTCCTCTCTATTCTGATGCATCCACTAGATCAGTGCACATCTTCGTTTTCCTTGTCTGAACTGGCATCTGACTAAAAATTGTGCGGCTGGATAGATTAAATATTTGACGGGCTGTAAGCTAGCAGGACAGAGTGTAAACAGATGGATGTTGGGGAGTAGGGGCAGGCTTACTCCACACCCACAACTCAAAATGAACTAATGAACTACTGTTGCCCTGTAGAAACTATTAGGGCTGTGTGTCGATTATATTTTCCAGAAACAATTGGATTTGATTCACAAGAGCCTTTCGATTCTTCAATTCAGTTCAATTTTTAGTTTATACATTTATAGACATTTGTTTAGGAATACAGTAATAATCTACTATATGTTTTGGATATTTTTCTATTAATCTTATCCAATTCATATTCTGTAAAGTGTATTAGTTAAATAATGAGATTGTTAATATCAAAGAGTTCAGTCTGGCCACTAGGTGGCGATCGTATAAAACCAGTACACTTTTTTTTAAGAAGAATGGCAAAGAATGAGCAAACAATGGCAAAAAACTGTGCTTTGGACCACAAAAAGATACTTAATAAATAATTCCTGCCTTTGAGTATATAAAGATGTTTATCCTGTCAGCAATGTATGTTTAGGTCGACCAAGGATTAGCATTAGCCGTCCTATGGGTAAATCATTGTACGTTAGCATCAAGCTAACAGACTTTATCTTAACGTGCTAGATCGATCTTGAATCGATATGAATCGGTTATTGATTTCATTTGGCTTAAATCAATTCAAATTGATGAATTGATTTTATCAACCCAGCTCTACATCCATCAACCTTTTTTGTCTAAAGTCCCAACATTTTCTTGCTGTGTAAAAAGCATTTTTAAGAAGGGAAATAAAATGCATTAATAATAAACATTTTCTCATATTTTTAGCACTGCTGGAGACCTAACGAATGTTCTTTTCCTTTCGGGTTTCAGATTCACTCTAGATTTAACCTATAAAAGCAAAACTGCATTTAAAGTAGCATCCATCCGTGTTATTTATTACCTTAAGTCTTTTGCAAATGGTCTTTGTCTTCCTTAAATTCCTCTACTTGTAAGCGTAACAGATGTCCTACTGTTTCGCAGTGTTAACAAGTGATGCGTCAGCAGTTCAACAAGGCATGAACTCTGTGCTTGCATTAGCCAGTGTCCGTCACACTGTCGGCTTTATGTTCTGTTTGAGCACAACCTCTTCTTTGACATGATTAAGGAGCTCTGCTCCATGAACTCATGTCTCACTTTGTTCTGTTTTCAGTCACTTTGTTAGAAAAAGGTAAATATCAGACTAAAAAGGATTTTAATTAGGCCATTTATTTGTATATTTGTGTATATGTGCATAAATCTTTGATTGCAAGCAAATTGTTATTTTTTAAGAAGGTTTTAACTTTGAGAGTCTAAACAAGACAGCGTGAAAATGTTCGTGTGAAACATTTCCAGATTTTCATTACCATTTGTGGATTATTTTAGAACGTACTCCCTGTAATAAATGAGGGAACGCTGCTCTTAAAAAGCCACATAGATTCTATTAGCTCCTTTGTTATCAGCCTTTGCCCAAAGCTACATTCATGCTGCCCTCGGAGATACACATTCAAGTGGTCACTTCCGATAAAGTCTTGTAAAGGTTCACGTTCAAGCTATGAAAGTTTTTACGACCATTTTCGGACTCTGCAAACAAAATGCCTTGCTATTGAACGCACGCTCCAAGTTAAACCAGCTTGAACTTTGACCAATCATGGACTCAGATTTGGTAGTGACGAATGGATGACGTCCGCTTTAATTCATGGAAGTTCTAACCATTTGAAAATGAATCATAGAGGAGAAATGACTAATTGTGGTTCGTCTCTGGCCAGACCTATATGACAACAAGCCTTGTGGAATATTCAATAGAGCTGTGAAAGACTAAACCTGAAGCAAGATTCACGAGATTTGCACCAAGTTGACATTTCGCACCCAAGCCTTTTCCATAAGGGTGGATATGTGGTAAATAGAGGCAAAAGATCAAACAGAAGAAGCCCCTTCCTGCTAGCCCAGTGTGAACACCATGGGCTAAACACACATTCAATAACCTGCACTTAGCAAGTCCAGGATAATAGGATACTAAGTAGGATGGACTCCACCCCTCTGACTGTCTTTTCTTTGGTTCAATGTTGGGATTTTTTTTTTTTTAATTTTGGGTGGGTGTTTGGGTATCATTTTCTCTATGTGCAAAAAAGGTACACACAAGGGGAGACTTGATTTGAATTGTTTTGCAGCTTCAGGTGTAACTTTTTCATATGGGGGCAGATAGAAAGCAAAATTGGCTGCTCAGCTTCCTGCAGTTTCGGACTAGTAATAGTTGATATGACTAAAATCGTATAGAATACAGCTGACATTGCAATTTCTAGTAGGTTCAGATGTCTTTCAAATGATGCGTTACAAGAGCATGTAGGCATTGTAGACAGAAAACATCTGAAGTATGATGGATGTTCAGGGGATAAAATCTATACTCAATTTAAACAATTTTACAATGTCATTGCATCTACACGTCATCCAATATTTTGTACACAGTTAATATATAGTAAAATATACTCTTTTATCCTGAGGGGAAGATTTAAAGTTTTCTGAAATGCAAATGAGTGAAAGTTTACACTTTTTCATTACTAACAGAGCCTGTAAAGTTGGAAAAGTGAAAACCATCAAGAGGTCGAACTTTGTTGCAGCCAGACTGACATCTAGCCTTTTTCTGGGAGGTCCAAACAAGCTGCAACAAGGGAATTATGTAAATCTGCAGTGTAGTGCTGTTAGGGAATAAAAAATATGATGTGCTGCCACCAGAGATTTCAAGGAGTTCTAATGAACTTCTGCCACTCTACAGAAATGATAGAAAACACTGTTTATTATTATTTTGTTTGTTTTATTTTGGCTAAAACCAACATAATCATTATTAAGAGATCACTGGGACGCTTCTAATATATTAAAAGATGATCAGAGTGGGACTTTAAAATCAGAAAGAGTTAAATTATTTGGTCAGATGTGAAAAGTTTAAAGCATATATTTTATTTTTAAATGCCCAACTTCCCAAATAATAAACATTTTCCTTACAAATGACTAGTAATTTTTGCATGTAGGTGGAGGCTAAATTTGGGAACCCATGTTGCCATATTCTGTATGTATATCACTTTCTGTCATTTCTTTTAATTTGTCACTGCTGCTTGATTCACCAAGGCTCACTTTAAACCCAGACAGTCATTATTATACAATAATGGATATCAAGCGGTTCTGCAGAACCGTCGCTGCTGCACAGCTATGGCATTATCTTCTTTATGATCTCTTCATTTTTACTTGTCTTGGGTTATTATCTCAGCTTGCTGTTCACTAGTCCCAGCTGGAAACTGAGCTCCCATTAACTGGCAGAACCACATCATAAGGCAGTCCTGTTGCTTTCACGAAGCAAAAGGCTTTTGTTTTCACTGGGATGCAGATCGAGTGGAAACATTTAACCAAAATTTGGTGAAAGTTCGAGGAAAACTATATCATAAATATATACATTTTATGATGGCAGTTCTATGTCAATTAGGAATGTCATGTGATCAGAATTCTGTCCCGATCACGTAATTTCAGACTCAATCGTAATTGAATGTAGCATCCCGATCAGGGATCAGATATTTATTTTATTCTTATTATGATCAGTGCTATATATTTCAAGCTTATTATTATAGAAACTGAAACAGAAGTCTGCATATCATGACACATGATCACCATGTTTTACTGTTAAACAGTGCAGCAGAACACGGCGATAGTTTCAGCAGGTGGCGAAACAGTTTGGCGAACTTAGTGAGAAATTCACAAATTCTGACTTTTGGGCCCATTCCAAATTTGGCCCTTCTCTCTTCCCCTTCATTCGACCCTCCAAATGGAAGGTTATGAAAATATTGTGTCTCATAATTTGGACGTCACTTTTGTTCGATGACATCACAATAATCACCAGTCTGCTAGCGTTAGCGGGGAGCTTCCAGCGCTCAAGTATACATAAAAACAGCAGTTTTATAACTTTAAAAAGGTCATAGTACAAAAAAAAAGGACTCACTTACATTTAAATGTAAATGTCTGTGGTTCAGAGCAAACCCACGTGAAGAAAAGTGTCAAACACATGATAACGAGATATTAAGAGATGGCCTGAAAGGGAGTGGAAGGAAGCAAATGTATACTGTATAATCCCGCCTCATCTTGACTAGTACTTCTAGTCATATAGGGTAGGTATATATAGTGTACTTCTCACTAACTTGTTTGGTTAAGTTAAAGGGGCCATACCATGATTTTCTTTAGCATTTCAAAGTGAACTATATCCATATATATGATCCTACATTTCCTTTGGAACACTAAAAAACTAATTATTCATGACATATTAGTTATTTTCACGAGTTTTTAACTACCCGGATGTAAAATGACTCGATTTGAGTCATGAAATACTGTGAAATACTGTTCATTCTTCACGTCTTTATAGTGAAGAATGAACAGTATAATACAGTATAATACACTCAAATGCTCAAAAAGTTGGTCTGTCATGGTATGACCCCTTTAATGACTGGATTATATAAATTCGCTTCCTCCCACTCCCGTTCAAGTGATCAACTTGTGATTTATTATATTATATGTTATTTTATGTATTATTACCTGATTTTTTTAAATAAACTATTTCATTCATTCATTCACATCCCTGATGTAAATGAACTAAAACTCCTTTTTGCCTCTTTAGATTTCTCTTTTGCTGTACAAAAAGGAAAATCAAAGCAGTTAACCTTTTGATTTTTATCTGTCACATGCCAGGTTTGTGAGAAGCTTAATTTGGGATGTAATACTGTACTGTATTAAAATCTTTGGACTGTCTATGCCTAACTGAGTATCTTAATTAGGAAAGAAATAAAAACTCTCTTTCAGAGTGGATAAATTTTCTGTAAGGATTTCTGTTCGTCTCCCACGCTGCATTTGTTTCTTTTATCTTTATTTGAAGTCTGAAAAGAACCATTATTCTGTGGGTTATTAAATGAGTGAGATGCATTTCAATTACTTGAATTTATTCTTCAGTTCTCGTGTCTCCGCTTGCCCTGTAATAGTTTTATCTTTAAGCTGTCACTGTATCGTGAATGAGAATAGAATTGCGGTTGTTACTTTCATCCACTTGTCTTTGTTTTCATGTTTTGTGCTTTGAAGTTGAACAGCTTGTGTGCAACTCCAAAAAACCCACAATCATCTCGTAACATTATTTAGATGTATTGTTTCACTGCAATTACTGGAAACCGTAACATTTTATATTTTTATCGAGGTACTGAATTAATTCTCACATTTTTCCAAAAGGATATAAATTAACACAAATTTAGTGGTTTTAG
>NC_050523.1:16649647-16655033 GCF_002922805.2 Oryzias melastigma | reverse complement strand
ATTATTTAGATGTATTGTTTCACTGCAATTACTGGAAACCGTGATTGTTAAGAAACATTTTATATTTTTATCAAGGTACTGAATTAATTCTCACATTTTTCCAAAAGGATATATTTAAATTAACACAAATTTAGTGGTTTTAGTTCATTTATTTTTGAAATTTAAGCGTTTGGGATCTTTCAAATTTAAGTTAATTTATTTATTTTGGTGATTTGCGTGTTAGTTATTTATTAAAAAAATATTTGAACAACATTAATAGTCTAATTGATAGAATTCATGTATTAAACTGCTGCTATTGCTCCATAAAAACATGTAATTTAGATTTGACAGTAGTTTTTTTTTCTTTTCTGAGGACTTTTTGTGTCAGGATGAAGAGGCTGGCTGTGGGGGGTGGGGGGGGGACAACACATTGGAGCTGAATATATGTGGTTTTGCCTATGAAGGATGTAGAGGATTTTTTTCCTTCCAAAAAGGATATTTGAATAAAGCAGCAGTGGATGCAGTTTATTTTTTCACAGACTCCACAATGAAGGGTTTCCTTGTTCCTCCTACTTGAGAGAGGACACTTTTGTTTTTAGTTATTTTTTATAGCTGATACTGAACTTATATTACAATAAAGATGCAATAATGTGTTTTCTATTTTGAGAGAGTTTACACTGCTATAAGTTTGCTTAAAATACTAAAAAATCTTTCAGGAATCTCTAGTTTTAAACTCTCCATAAATCTATATGTATAATAATCTATATAATTCTATGCAGAAAAAAAAGTTGCACATTTTAAATGTTGTGCTAAAAATACAAGTAATTCGTGTGGATGTGTAATAGCAATTCTCCTGAAGCTGCAGAAAAATAAAAAGCCCTCGTCTGTCTTTTCCATAGACTGTATATATGTTTTTACAGTCTATGGTCTTTTCCCAGTAAACGAGGAGCTACAGGAAAGAAATAGATAACTTTTTGGACCAACACAAACTATGCTGCTATGAGGGTATAACTGATAATAATGATTGCATTTAATTAGGAACTATATCAATTCTTTAAAAACTTTGTTTTGACATTAAATAATGTACAAAAGCAGCTCTAGTTAATTGACAATACCTTCATTAGCAGCTAATAACAGTTGTCTAAGTCAGCTTTCCTTTGAGTTTGTGTGAGATATCTGTGAATGTTGGTAAACAACAGTGAGAATTTTTGTTTTCTTCTTCAAATTGAAGATTTTTTCTTACTCTAGCTTCTTTTGCCAGCTTGACTTCCTTTTGATTTTTACAGTTCACTTTTAGTGGAAAAGATCATTTCAAACTCCCCCCAGATGATGACAAGCACTGTTCAAAATGCAAACGCTGATACATTTTATGCAAGACTTGATATGTATGTAAAATGTTACAGTTTGGCTCAACTAGTCCCACTCCAATCATCTTTAGATATATATTATGGTCTTTTAATTGTGATTTTGCTGAGTTTAGCTAAAATCAAAAAATCTTTGTTATTATCTAAGACATAGTTTCTGCAGAGCAGCAGGAGTACATTGGAAATTTGCGCTGGAGTTGTGGCCGTGACTGTTGGTACCACACAACATTAATGTGCTTTCAGAATATGGTATTTTAACTGGACTGTTGCTACCTAGTACTAGCACATGTAATCACTAGCTGCATTTAGTTGTCCTTGATCAGATCAAAGATCATTTCTAGAACTGGCTCTGAATAACTGATTGTAACAAATGCTACGCTTTCAATTGGAATAAACCATTTTGACATGTGTATCTGAAGTGCCAGAAATGACCATAGAAGAAGAAGTAGCAAGTTTTGTTGTAGACAAACAAAGCTGCAACTTTGAGTGAGATGATCTTCTGAGTGTGCTTTTATTATTATTAATAATATTTTTAACTGACTGTTTCCTCATAATTTTCTAAATCCGTGCAGTCAGTATCTTATTCTTGGCCGCACAGACCCAGAGGAGTCCAAGTTCACATTGATTGTTTGCACAGTTTCAGAGGACTGTTCAGAGCGTGAAGCAGCATTCACGCTTTCAAAAGCTGAACGCGTGTTTCCGAGCCCGGTGTGAACGTAGCATAAGCGTTGGGAGCAGGGATCTCCAGAATATATGTTAACCACACAAAAAAACTCTTTTTCAAATTGCATTTTTTCATCTTCTCCTGATTAACAAAAATTTGAACTAAAAAAAAAAGTACTCAGAAATGCAATTTTAAGCTTAATTCTCTTTAGACACGTCCTCCATCATTGGAAAAATACCACAAGAACATGTTAAAACACCAAAACACAATTTTCATTGTAGTGGCTCTTTAAGTTTTGAGATGCCTCAACATGAAAATCCAAAATAAATAAAATGATGCTTTCTGTACAATACATTAACAGTGGTCTATCACTTTAACATGGAGCAATTTACAAAAATGACTTTGTTTCATTTGATTTTTCCAGTAAGCGTGACACTTCATGATCCATTTTGCTTTTCCATTTATAAAACTTGGTTTTAAACTTACTCTTCAGCTGACTCTGCTACATTTAATCACGGTGGTGTCACCCAGAAAGAGCAGGACGCCGCTCCGTGTGCAGCAGAGAACACTCATTACTCTGATTAATTAGCAAACTGAGATATCAAGATTATGAAAGTGCATTTCTGTCTGTATTTACCAGTCTGCAATGCGACTGCAGCCGTTCTTCTCAGAGACGGGATGTAAATGTTACAAATGATCCAACATCGGGAAATGAGCACTGCAATATTTACTAGAGTGAACAGGGTGTTCAGCCACACATCAATCCTCTTCAGTTACCATCAGATTAATGAAAAGACGCACATATCTCACAGCTTTTACTTCTTTATTTTTGCCACGATTAGATTTTGATTAACTTTGAGATTAATTGCAAATAAATGAACACACTTTTTGTGGCGAGGAATTTCAATGATCTGTTGATCCATAAAACCAGATTACCTCTTCATTATGTCATTCATTCTCCAGAGGGTCAGGTCAGTCTCCCTGTAACTTCCGATCTAACCAGATGGCTCAGGGAGGCTCGAGGAGGCGAATAATCAGGCAGCAAAATGCTTCACTAAAGCTCAAGTCGTTCAGCAAATGGGATTTTGTCGGTGTTGTCAGTACAGGAGAGTGGGACTTGTTATCGATCAGCGTCTCTCACCTTTGATGAGCGCTGATCAAAACCCTATTTTAAATCTGCATGCTCCTGTTGGCTGTCAGATTATGAGCGTGGAGGAGGAGGAGGAGGAGGAGGCGGCAGGGAAGCGGAGACAAATGAAAGAAGGAGGAGGAGGAGGGAGCAACATGAGGAAGAAAAGAGCAGCAATCACACTGCAGCTCCTGTGGATCCATCAGTGTGATCATGGATCGCACCAACAGCCATCGATTCAGCAGCCTCACTGATAGCAGAAAAACATAAATGAGACATTTTTTTTTAGTTTATATACTGCTTTTAAAATGGTTAGTCTAAACAGGAACAGCAGTGACTCCCGTTTGAGCCCTGCAGACCACATCCCTGTGTGCAGCTCAAAACAACTCCATGGGCAATAAAAGAAAATGAGAAAAAGAATAAAGAGAAATAAATTGAAGACCATCCCCATGAGCATCTAAAGCAACGATTGCTGTGTATATTATCTAGAATCTATATTTGAATTGTGATTTAGGGCACTTCGGGGGCACATCACCTCAGGAAATGCCCCACTGGAGTTTATATATATGTGCACAGAGACAGTAAACAGGATCATAAACATAAACAGGTGTCGGTGCTTTACAGCTGTTTTAAATCTCTGGCTCTTCTGCTCTCATTTGCAGGACTGGCTCAGTAAGTTTGGCTACCTCCCGCCCCCTGACCCGGTGACCGGTCAGCTTCAGACCAAAGAGGCCCTGACCAAGGCGATCAAAGCCATGCAGAAGTTCGGAGGGCTGAAGGAAACTGGAGTTTTCGGTTTGTGGCGTCATTTGTTTGGAAGATTTGTTATTTTTAACCTTTAAATTGACCCATTTTCAAATAAGAACAGTTTCATTCATTCAATGTTGCAGACACAATATTTTTATTTTCTGTAGACCAAGCCACTCTCGGCTTGATGAAAACACCCAGATGTTCGTTGCCAGATGTGCCTCAAGTGGAGGCAACGCTTGGACGTAAAAGGAGGAGCGTGACTCCACCTAACAAATGGAATAAGAGGCATCTCACGTGGAGGTAGGGACCACATCTGCTTTGCTGGTTAACACAGGACTCGCTACTCATTTAGAAAAGCGCCATGCTGTGGTCACACTTTAGTGATTCTTTTAATTTGCCTGGAAAGTTACTGATAGTCTTTATAATGAAGAGATGGATATCCAGCTTATGATGTTTTAATTAGTCTGAGAACCCAGCTTCGCCTGAAAAACTGACTCACAGCTGAGATGTGGAGCCTGTAAGCGAGGGAAAGTGTGATGTGAAGCACAAACAGATCCACAGAAGTAGGCATGACATTGTGTCACTGTGTGCTCAGTTATTACTGTGCTGAGTGTGCACTCAAATACACAGGATCTTTGGGATCGTGTCCTGCTAGCCCACCAAATATTTCCCTTCAAATGTCTAAAAACACTGTAAATACAAAATGCACAGGGATATTTGTTAGATATATAGCCAATGTATTGAGCCCAACTATCAATAGATACCACTTTAATCTCTGTAATTAAAGTTGCAAAATTTAGACTAGAAGTAAGCTACAAAAACTACAGTCCACTACACTACACATGAAAACATTAAACTTTAATGAAAAAATAAATAATAAAAACACATTACCTTATAGTCTTACTGACTGACTTATCTTTATTTTGTCTCGCTAAACGCGCCTTGTAATGCCGAGTGTCTTATTTTCGTATTAATCCTGGTTGTTTATTGACATCGAAGCGATTTTTAGAGGTACTCAGAGCTCTGTCAGTCTGTTTTTTTAAGTGTTGCAAACCAGGTTGGGTGTTATTCTGAACATGCTAACACTGCTAACGTGTGCAGTGTCAGGCTGTGTTTTTTTTTTACATGTAACTAAGGTTTGGAGTTAGCGTGGTAACATTTTGTTTTAGCTGTATCAGTCTTTTGTGTGTGTGTGTTGCAAACAAGATTGAGAGTTACAGGTTTTATAAATAGGCTAACGCTTCAACAAGGCTAACATGTAGCATGCTGCAAAAACGTTCTTGGCTAAATCGGATTTCCTCTACACTCCTTCACTGCAAGAAATGTATATAGTGAAATACTATCAAGTACACGGGATTTTAAAAACAGTTTGAACACCACACTCACTACTGTTTTTTTTTTCTTAAACAGCAAGTGTGACTTCACAGATTTATGAACATTTTATAAAGACTATTTCTTAATCTACTGTTTTTTGAAGATGAACATTTGGATGGTTTAAAA
>NC_050523.1:16644848-16649312 GCF_002922805.2 Oryzias melastigma | reverse complement strand
AGGCTAACATGTAGCATGCTGCAAAAACGTTCTTGGCTAAATCGGATTTCCTCTACACTCCTTAACTGCAAGAAATGTATATAGTGCAATACTATCAAGGATTTCAAAAACAATCTGAACACCACACTCACTACTGTTTTTCTTTGTTTAAACAGCAAGTGTGACTTCACAGATTTATGAACATTTTATAAAGGCTATTTCTTAATCTACTGTTTTTTGAAGATGAACATTTGGATGGTTTAAAAACTAAATTAAATACTTTTTTAATTGAGAAAAAAATAATTCAAAGTGAGCATTGATGCAATTCGGTTTTTCCCAGTGGCTTCTGGGAAATTTCTGCAGCACTAAATTTTGGAATTGTAGATTCATCAAAGGAATTTGGACAACTTTAGAATGACTGAACGTAATCAATAGAGTCTGACTGACTTATAGACTTAACTCTGACTCTTTTGTTTCGCTTAATACACCTAATAGTTCATTGCGAATTATATATGACATAGATTTGAAAATAGATCATTGTAATCTGATGCACCCTAAATGGCGGGAAATATATTTAAAAATGTGTAAAACAAAAAAAAATAAAAAGCTTGTAAATGGTTTTAGATGGTTTTTCTGAGTAAAATACAAGAAAATCATTATTTATTAGTACAATTGAGCATTTAAATTTCTACCTATTTATATCACTTTTTTATGTTTTGTGATGCACAACAAGGTTTGTTAAAAGAATAGTCAGTCAGACTGCTCATAACAGCTGTAGATCCTGTTGATATTTCTGCACAAATCTACCATAACACAAAATAACCACAAGTGAAACTTTATTCTGTTACAAGCATCACAATAAAATATTAATTATCCACATAACTTCTAATTTATTTTTATATTTTTCAACATTAATTGTGTTGTTGGTTTATATGCATTTTCCAAAATTCTAACATTTTTTTTCAGTCGGTCACAATAACTCTGATCTGTTCCTGTTTCTTTTCATTTTTGTGAAAATATTCATAAATTAATTATTAAATGTACCATCCACATATAGTTGCGACACCTTTTTTACTTTTAATTTAAGAAAAGATAATTAAGTTCTTTTCATTTTTTTAATTTAGCCACTTCTAAATGTGATCACATGTTTTTGCTGTTAACAAAACAAAGTTATCTGCTTTGTTGTTATATTTGTTTGAAATAAAACTTTTTATTCTGACCAAACTCAGAGACCTTTAATAGACAATAAACACATCTGCCAAACCAGGAAATGTGCAGATATCCCACAAGGCTCCTCATTAAAATCTTTAATGTGAAGTCTCCCTCTGCAGTGCAGCAAGGTGCACGAAGTTCACGGAAAGTTTGAAGAGGCCTTCATTAGACAGTTGACAGGACGTTAAGTGGAAGTGCCGCCGATCTACTTTAAACAGAGGATTTCTTCGTTCTATCTAATGCCAGTCAAACTCTTTTTTTCTTACACTAATTACTCCGGCTTTAAGTGGTGACCCAGAGTGAAAAATAAAGCATTTAAAACCAATGAAAATCCCTGCAGCAAAACGGTTCTGTTTCATTCATGTCTTTAGTACTTAATTCCAAGCTAAATTGGCTTTAGCTGAATTTACTCAGGAAAAAGTGCTGCCATGAGAAGTGTGTGCAGCTCTACATTCATTTCACGAGGACTTGTTTGTGTTGTAGGAGGGAACTGCTGTTGCAAAGCACCAAGAGGATTCTCAATTTGCAGCGTTTTTTTTGTTTATTTGTTGTTTTGCTGTAACTATGGGGTTAGCTTAGGAGATTTTTATTGATCCTTTAAATCGCTTTGAATCTGGACTGGCTATAGCTGAATCCATCTGCTTTATTCTGTATTCTGGACAGGCTGAACTTTACCAACTGCTGCAGGCAAAAAAGAGTGGGAGGGTGGTAGCATGACACACGTCTAGACAAATGGCTGTATGTACATGGACAAATGATGTGTAGTATCTCTCATTTGTATGTGTTGGACTGAGCTGAAGTAGGAGTGGATGTTACGACCAAAAAAAAAAGCCCTTTCCCCCCTTATTCTTGCTGCCTATTTCCCTTCTCCATGGAAAAACTTCTCCTGATTAGCTGATTATTTTTGACAAAATAAAACAAAAACGTGAGACATAATCGTATTATTATGTTTTTGATCTTGGAACGTCAGATGATGTCACCATCCCAGGTCATGACTGTTATGTGTGAGCTTAAGATTTACAGTGGAGGAAACACGTATTTGATTCCTCCACACATTTCCACTCCTAACTCCTCATATATTGACATATGGTTCAGGCCCCTCCACGTCACTTTTTGACGTTTTGGGTGTTCCTAACTCGCCGTTTTTTGACGTTGTGTTTGTTTCCATTAAATCAGGGGTCCCTAACTTCTGGGCCTTGTACCAGTACCAATCAGAGGACCGCTTGATATTGGGCCATAGACTCCAATCAGGGGCGCCCAACCCTCAGGACACGAACCGATACTACTACCAGAACCGGAATGTAGACCGGTACCCAAACATGGTAGCGGTACACTAACCCAGTGCCGGTTTTGTGTCTGGTACCACGTCCTGGGGGTTGTGGATCTGTGATTTAATGGGAACAGCAGGATGTCAAATTAATAACGGTGTTACTGGACGCGGAACCTGTACTGGGTTATGGTACCAGCCTGCCCCGGTCCATGTCCAGAGGGTTGGAGACCGCTAATTAGCGTCTGTGGCCCAATACTAAGTGGTCCTTGGACCGATACCGGTTTGCCAGCACATCAAAAATTGACGAATGGGGGACACCCAAACATAAAAAAATGACACGGAAGGGGGCCTGAACCAAATGTCCATAAAGACAAGTTGAGAGTGAGAATGTGTTGGATTCCTTGATGATTTTGTTAGTTTGTCCATTTAAAAACAAATTGACTGTCTGTCATCTTAATTGTAGTTTTTTTTAACAGTGAGAGAAAGAAAATGACAATAAAATCAAGAAATTAAATCTAACAAATTTCATTGAGAGGAAAAAAGTATTTCCCAGAAAGACTTGAGTTTTGTGGCAAAACCTTTATAAGCTGCTCAGAGGTCAGACGTTTCCTGTAGTTGATTAGCAGGCTTCTGCACATATCAGGAGGAATTTTGGTCCACTTGTCTTTGGAAGTGACTTCTTAGTCATTAAGATTTGTTGGGTGTTACTTGGCAACTTTAAGCTTCAGCTGTCTCTCTATAGTCTACAGGACTGAGGTCTAGAGACTGACTGGACCACATCATGACCTTTATATCTTCTTCCTCAGCCTTTTCTTGGTCGCCTTGGGTGTATGTTTTGGGTCATTATCCCTTTTTGAAGATCCATCCTCATTTTAAGCCTCCTGGCTTAAAGAAAGAAGCAGGTTCTCACTCAGGATTTGACAGTACATAGATCTGCCATCCTCCTATCAACGCAGTAAAGTATTGCTATGCAGAAAAACACTCCCATACTTGACAGTGGGGATGGTGTTCTTGAGGTCTTAGGCAGCCTTTGCCCTCCTCCAAACATAACGGGTTGTGTTGTTGTAGGAGGGAACTATCATCTGACCACAACACCGTCTCTCAGTCCTGAAGGTGTTAACTGGCAAACTTTAGGAAGGTCAGTACATTAGCCTTCTTAAGCAGGACTACTTTGCTAGCACTGGAAGATGTTAAGCCATTGCAGCATCAAGTATTACCAATGTTTTCCTGGTGACTGTGGTCTCATCTGCTTTGAGGTCATAAACAAACTCCTGCCGTGTTGTTTCAGGCCTATTTCTCACTGTTTTCATGATCATGGAAGCCCCACCATGTAAGATCTTATTTAGACCCCAACCCAAAGGTGAATTGATGGTCATGTTGAAATTCTTCTAGTTTAGCTCAATTGCACCAACAGTTGTCACCATAACTCCCATCTGCTTACTGATGGTTTTGTCGTCCATTTCGGTCTTGTTCAGGTCTACAATCTTCTCCCTTAAATCCACCGAAAGCTCTTTGGTCTTTACCATGTTGGAGAGTTTGGAGTCTGACTGATTCTGTGGACAGGTGTATTTTCTACAGGTGATTAGTTTAAACTGGTGTCCTCAATTCAGGTGACACATTGATGAGAAGAGTCAAACTGGTCTGTGTAAACCAGAACTCCCTTGTGCTATCTTATGAAGTCCAGATAACCCAAGCTTTACATTGACATGTTATCAATCCCATAACAAATGTGGATGAAGGTGGAAAGGATTTCATGTCTGCCACGGACACCAGTGAAAATCCCAAATAAAAAAAAAAAAAAAGTTCAGCACACTGTCTTGTGGGATCCAGATGACTCTACTCCCAACGTCAACATACCCAGGATAGCACAAGCATTAATGGTACTTATTTCATAATGCAAATAGTGCATTTCTGTTAAGACTGTCAATTTCCTTACAATTGGCCAAATCCATAAACATCATCCCAATACAGCACTAACATGAAAGTGTGAGAACCAGGCTCTC
>NC_050523.1:16612431-16644679 GCF_002922805.2 Oryzias melastigma | reverse complement strand
TCTTTTCCTCTGTTGAGTTTGAGATAAGTTTCCAAAACAAAATGCTCCAGGGATGAAAGCTATCATTATCCGTCCAGGCAGCCTAAAGGTCTCAACAATGGAGCTCTTTTGCCATCCACCCTGCTTTTTTTATCCACTGCTTTACAGCTTCTGTCCTCTGACTCGCTTCCACTGAACGAGGAAGTCTTGCTGTTTGCTGACCGCTCAACATAAATTACAGTGAATACATTTATTCATGAAATAGTATTCATCAGATTGTTTTGCCCTTTAGCTGCTTTTAGTGTTATAAAATAGCATTGACCATCAGTGGGATTATAAGGACAGCATTAAAGTGTGGAAGAGGAGGAGGCGGTGAAGCGTGTTGCTGATCTTTGCTTGTTTTCTCGTATTATCAGTGTGATTCAACATAAGCTGCTCTGTGGGCTCGCATGTGTGTGCGTACTACGAATTGGGGAAAAGAAGGAAAAACAAATACAAATAAAGTATATATATATATATATTCTCCTGCACTTGTGTGGATGCTCTTCCTTCCTCCTGGTGGGCTTTAACTTTCATTTTCTCCTTTGTGCCGCTGCCAGTCATGCTGCACTCCTGTCAGCTCTGCCTTTATTAAATAAGACAGCCGTGTCTTCAGTCCAGCGGAACGCCTTCGTCTTCACCAGTCCTTTTATTTGTTGATCGGTTTTTGGGACCATTTATGGATTATATGCTAAGTTTGAAGAATTCTGCTGCAGATATTAAGAAAAGTACCTCAATAAAGAACTGCTTTTGCCCCCTTTATATTAAAGCAAGAAGTTGGACTTCTCATACGGTCATTCTCATACTTTTTTTTTGTTATGTGGAGCCTCTTCTGCTTTAGATAGTGAGTTATTTGCAAGTGCAATTCTTCAGTTGTGCTCATAAGTGTACATACCTTGGAAGAAACTGTTGTTTATTGGTTATTTCTCAGAGAATATGGATGCTAACACAACAATGTTTTTTCCACTCATAGTTCATGGTTGGGTGAAGCCATTTATGTCAGAAATTTCTGTTTACCCTTTTAAAATTATAACAGAAATTTTCTACAATGACCCTGTTCAAAAGTTCATATACCCTAATCACTTTGCCGTGGTGCAGCGGTAGGGTGGTCGACTCCTGATTGGAAGATTGCAGGTTTGATTCCTGCCTTGCCCACCCATGTGTCGAAGTGTTCTTGGGGTAAGACACTGAACCCCAAATTGCCTCTTGTGGAAGGTTGGTGCCAGTGATCGGCAGTGGAGAACACTATCAGTGTGTGAATGGGTCTGTGACTGTGAAGCGCTTTGGACTTTCAAAGGAAGTTGGAGAAGAGCTATACAAGAATACGCCATTTACCAAACATGAACACAAGCGGATGCAAAAAGGTTTGAATGACAGCTAAAGGTAACCATCCTTACCTGTGACTTATTTCTTTTAATCAGTGTGTCTTTCTGGGCTTATTCTCACACCTTGCATTCTTCATCCAGAGCTGCAGTTGGATCCTGAGTCATGAGTAAAAAATCTATGGGAAAAGGTAACTGAACTGTCCAAAACAGGAAGAGGATAAAACAAGATATCCATGGAATTGAAAATGCCAGTTAGCAATGTTCAAACGATAAACAGTAAAAGTGGAAAGTTTTTGGGTTCATGTGACCTAAATCAAAAAAAACATCAGACTTTTTGAAAGGGGTTGAAATACTAGACTGTGGTGAAGTTTATTAATCATTCTTCAAAACCCGAGGAAAATGCAGTTTGATCACATTTGACTTTCATGCAAAAAACTGTAATTTACACTTGCCTGATTAACTTAGCAGACTGTAGTAGTTCACAGTCAAAGAGAACAGTGAGGTCAGGTTGTCACTACACACCTGAGGTCAGGTTGTCACTACACACCTTCATGAAGAATCTGTATTTCAGTCGCCAAAAGACAGGAAGTGAATTAAGATGAATCAACCTGAGGGCATATCTGTCAAAACATGTACTTAAATGGATGTATCCTTCATTTATAATGTTATTTGAATGAAAAAGTTGTCACTTTTTAAGATGAATTGATGATGTGTTACTTTCTTATTTTACATGACCAAATTGCAAATGGAATCTCCAGTTGACCGCACATTTTTATGTAGGATGTAAAGAGCATTTTTCTATTTGTGGCCAAGTTGCCTCCTAATTACAAAACTCAAGTGTAAATTGACTTTTGAATCCAGGCAAGAAAACATCAAATTTAATGCACACAATAATTATTATATACATAAATCTTATTACATTATCATTGTAAAAAAGAAATGCCTCATTTTTTTTAAATAAAAATATAAAAATATTATTGAATTAAGTTTATCCTTCATATTCAACTTTCTTTGAAATTTTCAAATTTCATATTCAACTTCCTGTTAAAAATGTAATTAAACGCACATTTTTGTTTTAGAAACTTTGAATTTTATGTAGGTTTGACATTGCTTCTTACTTTGATCCTTTTTGGCATTTTTTTTCCAAATAGAATAAAAGTCAATTAATCTAAAAAATGACACAACTTTATAATAGTATTGGGTTGTATTTTGCCTAATATGACTTAAAATGTTATTAAATATTATATTGGTATGAAGAGACCAGCCATACTAAGTCAATAAGTGTTTCGTCTTTCTCATGTTTCACATCATTTTAAGTTTTGGGAGGTTTGGAGGGATTTATATTTTCAAAAAAGAAAAAAAAAAACAGTTTTCTGTGATAAACCACTAAGAAATAAATCTGTCTGCAGGTTTTGTCTCTCGAGGAAGTTTACAGCCAAAAACACTCAGCAAAAAGACAAACGTTGTTGTTTTTTAGACTTTTTGTATTTGCAGCACTGACTGATGTGACTAACTGTGATGTGAAATAGAAGTCCCTAATCAAGCGAATGCCTCAACCATCATCTGCATCCCTTTTAATTAAAATATCTCATTTCCGTACAGTTAGAAGCAGGGAGTTGCCAAGTCTTCTTGATTTAGCTCAGTGCCACTTGATTGACAGGAGTCTGATTGGCACTTCCCTCCGCTCTCTGCTTCTGTGCTCACATCATTCACTGCATTATGTTTGGAAATTGTGCAGAGGATGTGTTGTGTGGTTAGTGTCAGCTGTGATCGAGAAGAAAGAAGCGGCTTGGCTGAATAGTAGCTCATTGTTGGACTTTGATTTAAACGGTATTGATAATTAGTTTTTGGTAGTAATATCTTTAAGTCTTTGTGATGAAGTCCCTAATCCTGATTTAACTTGAGCTTTCCTTTCCTCTTCTTTTTACTCCCCAAAACCTAAAGATCCACAGCACTGCATTTGGTCATGTATGTGATACGCATTAACAGCCAAGTCGGGTAATGGCCCACTGCTAGCCCATTACCTCACATCGGTAGCCCATTATCACAGCAGACAGCCTGGCACTCCTTAGCAGCCTGACTGATAACTCCAGATGGAGGGGACAAAGATGAGGAGAGAAAGAGAATAAACAAAGAAAACATAAACTGTAGCAACATGTTCCTTTCCCCCTCCATTGCATGTAAAAACGAAAGCTTTCCCCTTGTTAAAATGCAGTAAATCCCACCTATCGGCACTTCAAATAATTTGTGTTGCGCTCTTTTATTGATCTAATTCAGTCGGACGCACGAGTGAACTTTGTAGGAACGTGAGCGCACGGTTAATCACCACGGAGACATATGGGCGAAGGTCCGCAGGGCTCTACATACATTCCTATAGAATTCTATTATTCACACCCTCAGAATCAGAAAGCCAAGCTATAGAACGGTGGTTAAAGGTCAAGGTTGCAATCAATAAGAGGATTCTGGGTAAGATTATAGTGAGCATTTAAATTATCTTGTAACTGCGATAAGCCATCAAACAATAGCTTGTTCTTTTAACACCACATTTTGTTTATTCTAGGAGTGTGAACATCAACATGTTAACGCACGTGATGAATCAAAAAGAATTAACGTGTTAATGTTTATTAACACAAATTAATTACACCTCGCAAAAAAACAGTCCTTCACTTTGCCTCGGCACTTTGTTGGATATTATTCCACTTATCCCATGATCACTTATAAAATATGTTTTTAGTACTTAAGTACTTTTAGTACTTTAATTTAGTTTTTTTTTTGTTTGTTTGTTTGTTTGTTTAGATTCCTATTTCACAAGTAGTGGTCGCGGTAACATGAGCCCTGACTGCAGCGGTAAAGGAAGCAATACATGTGCTGATGGTCAAGATAAGTTAAATAAAGCATCAGTTCAGAGAGAAAGTTCAACAACTTCCAAAGAAAAGTCTATGTAGACGAACATTAGTGCGTTTTTGGCTTCCACGTTCAAAACTGTGGCATCCATGCATCACTGTGCAAGTCTGTTCTTGGGCTCAACCAACAAATGGAGTGATCACTGAGCACAGCTTAACTTTCACCCGCTTTGCTTCCAGCATTTTGACTAAGGCTACACTCGTTCTTATATCAGCTCACCTCAAAATCTGCTTTATCAGCTGCAACTTCGCACATAAAGTAAATACTATGTTGTCCTACATGTACTGTGTTGTACATGAAGTTTGAAACAAATGGTTACCTTAATAATTGTTCCTATGTTGCTTGTAGATTCATCCTGTTTCTCAAACCTAAATAAATGTGGACGTTTTTCTGTTCCATCAGATTGTGAATTTTTTTAAACCTTTGATATTTCACTCTGAAGGGATTTGATTGGCTGCCTATCAATGTGCTCTTATTTTAAGTAGCTGTTCTACTTAATTAGTTTTAGTCTAGAAAAGTTTTTTCCATGACATTTTTTTTCCTTCGAATTTCTGGGCAACTGAAAATCAAGGGTTCAGAAACAATTCAGAATCTGGTGGAACAGAAAAACTTCCATAAATACTTATCAATGTGTTACAGTAGTGAACCGTTCATACATTCAGATAATTACTGTACTTTAATCCATTATTATGATTTATTTGTGTTTCAAGATTTTTTTGGTCAATTTTTTTTCCTTTATTTTTAAAAGAAATTTCACCCAAAAGTGTTACTTATATGTATTTTTTTTTCTTTCTTATAGATTATTTTGCAACTTAAACTTCAGAGTGACTTTTAGTCAGAAAAATAAGATAAGTCTAAAGTTCACAGTAGCTCAAGCTTTGAAGATCTCTATCAGCTACAGAGTCTTTTTTTATTCAATGAAAAATCATTCAAATTGATCGCCTTAAATCTTAAAAAGCGTTAGCTAATGTTTTCATTGAGTACAGAGCAACGCCAGAATCCAGAGACAGTTTGTGAAAAGTGTTTTTAAAAGCACCGCACGCAAAATGGAAACCAAAAGAAGACCTTAAAGCTGAAATGTAACTGGACCACAGGAATGTGACGGAT
This sequence comes from Oryzias melastigma, assembly GCF_002922805.2. NCBI lineage: Eukaryota > Metazoa > Chordata > Actinopteri > Beloniformes > Adrianichthyidae > Oryzias > Oryzias melastigma. The sequence goes on along the minus strand of NC_050523.1, from coordinate 16,639,325 downwards.
GGCCACTGGCCTCTTGGCTTCGATTGAATCTGAATGTGATGACCAAATGAGAAGTAGCTGCTCCTGTTTGTCTGTGTTAACGTGGCTGTGTTCTGAACCCTCAAGCTCAGGTTTGATTGAGCTTACCAGAAGTTCAAAAACAAAAGAATCGTTTCACTTCCAGACTCGTCTGTGACTTCAACTTTGATCTTCGCTGTCTTAATGACAAATCGAACAGCTGATTTCTCTTATCTCTTGTTTGTGCGTTTGTTTGAGGGTGTTTTTTTTTTCTTTTTTTTTGGCATCTGTAACACTAGGGGGCAAACAAAACGCCGATGTCCCTCTTTTTGTTAAAACAATTCTTCCCCATGGAGCCACACACCGGCCTGGAATTGACATACTTGATCCCAATTTAATGCTTGTCAGCTTTCCATAATGAACCTGTCCTGCTTTTCTGCCGCTGACGTGAGTTGTGCTTTTTTTTTTTTTTTTTTTACTGAACGTTTTGGTCACTGTATCACCTCCTTCCATCCTGCACAGAATACCGTTTTCAGCCCCTCCAAGAGATACAATTAACAACTTTAGAAATCCAGCCGAAAAGTGTGTTCTTCCTGAAGCTGAATCATAGATTCTACAGCTGTGGTTCATCTGCAGTTTGTTCTTTGTCAGAATGACAGCAGAAAAAAATGTGTAAAATGTCAGCCTACAGTACCCACGTCTGCTTCAAAAGCCTTGAAAAATCTTGTTTTTATCTGAGAAGGATGTAGTTTGTTGTTGACACTGCTGATCCAGAGGAGATAGTGCAGAATATTTCTTGGATTTATTCTAAATTCCCCTTTTCCATTCTTTGCTCTTTTTGTTTAAAGTGTTGTTGTGATTAAATATGGTTTCTTAATTGTTTAATTTATGGGTTTAAGTTTTTCTTTGTACAGCAAAAATACTATAGCTGAAGTTGAAGTTTTGTCAAATTAGTAAATGATTCTTCTGAGGAAAACATTTTCAGATGCAGTAAAACAAATCAACTGGTACAACATTAAATTAGTGCTAGATTAAGAGTATCATTAATGAAAATACTTGTTTCCTGGTAAATGAAGTATTGATTCATCAAATCACAGGTCTTATTCTTTTAATTGTCTTTTAAATTAATACGTGTCATTATCTGCGTATTAGACAGAGCTACATACTACATGAGAACAACTGTCCCAATAATTCCGTATGTGGAGGAAATCTCTGTAAACAGCAGCTTTATTGTCCTTTAAGTCGAAGGCTCTTCTTCAATTTCCTTACTGGCATTTTTCTCCCCAAAGAAACTTTCCAAAAGCGTTTTATTGTTTAGTGTCTGTGTTTAGCTTTGAGCTACTAGCATAGCCATGTGACCCAGACGGATGTTGTGAAAAAAATCAGAAAGACTTTCAAAATAAAACTTCCTTCAGGATCAGAACATAAACTAAACTGAAATAATCTAAGTAAGGGCGTTTATTTATTTTATTTATTATTATTATCTTTTTCTGTCTGCGGCCCGGTACCAAGTGACACACGGACTGGGGTCTGGGGGTTGGGGGCCACTCGCTATAGAATGTTCATCATTAATTTGTTCTTACAAGAAAACAGTCAAAAAAATGTCGTGTCTGCAGTTTTTGGCTTCCATAGAATATTCTACAAGAGCAGCAATTTTTGCTGTAATTTTGAGTTTACCATTGATTGATTGATTGATTGATTGATTGATTGATCACATCAATTATTAAACGTTTTTTGGCTTTGCTCTTGAAACATTTTCCACTTTGAAGGCTCATGTCTTTGTTGTCATTTGATGCCACAAACTCGAGACCTTTAAAAAAAAAAAACTCTTGCTTTCATCTTATTAGGGACTTGTCTCGTCATTTTGTCCTCATCCAGATTTCAAACCATCATCACTGAGCTGATGATTGGGACGGACGGGATAGAGGGACGAGGAAATGCAGACAGAGAACCATGGGGTGGAGGGGCGGGGTGGGGGGCTCATGCAAAGCCTTTTAATTTCGGCCCTTTCATCCTCAGCCTGAATGGCATGACGTGTGGGTAAGAGCGTGCGTGTTTGTGGCTATGAGTGGACTAATAACAGCTTCTGCAGAAAACACAGCAGGAGCTTTTGCCTTTCATGTATGCATCTTTATATCCCCGCATATACATGTGTAAATGCACGAAGCGCCGGGAGCCTTCAGTGTGCAAGGTAATCAGATTATGTCTCGCAGAGGCCGCGACGGACAGGAGGTGAACAGTTGGCGTGTAAGCATCGGAGTTTGCTCCTTTTTTTTTTGCTTTTGATGTAAAGCCGTGTCTCTCTGGAGCAGCGAAGCCACGGGAGGTAACAGCCTGCTGAGAGGATGAAGGCAGGAAGACGGCAAACGAGGCTGCTTCTTCACTCCGTATCCTTCCATCCCTCGATTCCTGTTCTGTTCACTTGAAGAGATTCATCTGGATCAGAACTCTGCTTCCGACTGTACACAAGATTTCCTGAAAGTATGTGGGGGTCAAGGATACCGCGTGTTTTGCATGCGCCGCTCGAGCGTCAGTCTGTATGCACATTAAGGAGACGTTAAACACCCTCACTCCCGCTGAAGCCCGGTTTGCTCAGAATCATTAATCAAGTGACCGCGGAAGTCGTGTCTCGAAATTAAGGTCAGGGAAATGAAGTGAAGGTTAATCCGCTTCTGTTGACAAACCTTTGCTGTTATACTGTTAATGTCGGGAGGTGAGCGTGTGGAGACTTAAGTAAAGTTATGGAAAAGTCACAAATCAGAACATGCTTGTTTACAGACGTGGAAAGGAAGTTAGAGAAGACAAAAAAATATCCAGAGGTAACTTTCATCACCTTTTAAAATATTATTATGTGCTCTCCCATCATCTTTTGATCTATTTTAAAAGCGTAACCAGTGGTCTTTCAAGCCAAAATCCAAAACCCCGTGTCCTTTTCTAGGACATAGATTCTGCTGAGAAATTTTACTTTGTTGTGTTAGCACAGAGTGATCCTGCCCCCAGTTCCCATTATCACTTTGTTCAGACTCTTTTATGTGAAATGGTGTGCAACAGTTTTGAGCCAGATTTCTGCTCAGGCGAGGAAAACAAAGACGGACGTGGATCTATTTGTCTGCAAGAAGCTGCATGAGAATAGAGCTTGTGACCCGTGTAGATTCTACAAGCTTTTTCCAACTACATTTACATGTCTGCTCCTGATTCACAACAGTTTGAAGAAAAAAATGGTCAGGAATGCAATTTTAAGCTTAATTTTCTTTAAATATGTCTTCCATTCTGAGAAAAATAACACAACAAACATGTTAAAAACATTATTTTCATCAGAGTAAATCTTTCTTTTTTTTCAGATTTTGACACAGTTCGTTTCAAAATCCTGAAAGCCTCAATTCTGTTTTTACACTACAGTCAAATGTTATTATTTAGGTAAATCATGTTAGTAACATTAAACACAGAAGTATTTGGGTGGGATTTTGTACAATACTAGTTGTATTTTGCTGTCAATGACCTATAAATCATATTTTTTTTTCTTAGAGAAAATGATGGAGGGAAAAAAATGTTGTGTAAAACTTTCCTTAGAGGATTGTGTGTTTGTGTATGGAGGACTCACTTCAGAGAAAATCACATTTTTAACATGTTTTTGTGGAATTTTAGTGATGACGGAGGACATGTGTTCAGAAAATAATCTTAAATTGCATTTCTGAATATTTTAAAGGCAATTTTTATTTGTCAAATACTTATACATTCATCGTATAATATGCAGTGAATTGTATTGCAAATTCAAATGTCTTTACTGGAATTGTTGAGAAACTTGAGCAGACAAAAAATGGCATTTAAAAGCAAAAAAATCACATTTGTGACAGTGAAAAATTGCAGGAGGGGCCACAAGCTCCCTACTCTATTTGTATTGGCAAGAGTCTGACGATACGTATCGCGATACTGGCGCATGATGCGATATGTGTCACGATATATCCCATGACTATGCCTCAACAATTTTTAATTCTTTTTTTCAGGAGTATGAATTTTACTTTATTTTTTATCTGAATATTAATCCACTGTAACAAAATAGTAAAATTAATTTTATTTAATGATCACACCGTTAAGCAATGTAACTGTATCTCATAAACAAGTTGATTTTACTCAAGGAAGTTCATGGTGGATTTTTTGGGGTAAATTAAGAAATTATATTTATTTTTAAATGGAACAGTCAACATTGTCTGATTTCCACACAAAATATTTTTTAGTCAAAGGAAAAAAAGAGATACACTGAAGAACGCCCATAAATAATTAATTCAATATCCCTATGTCTGCATTTTTAATCGATTCAAGTATGGCCAAATAAGTTTGGTGATATAATTTATTTATTTTTCCCAAACCCCTACTGCTCTGAGCTCTCAGCAATGGTGAGGGAAAGGGGGGCGGGATCGCTCCACATCATTTCTTCCACCAACAACTATGAGGTGAATTTCGAATGAACTACTGCAAAAACTATATCTCAGAAAAAAACTGTTTTTTTTATTTATTTTGCCAAAAAATTGGGAATACTTTGAAAATAGATCAAAAGATGATGTGAATGGAACTTTAAACAGTCAGAGTCATGATTTGGCACTGCTGAGATCACTGGTACCGCTGAGCAGAGCTCAGCAACATAGATCTGAAAGCGACAGTAGCACAGAATGGCTGAAGTTGATTACAGCAAACAAACCAGATGTCCAGTCTGCAGTAGCTGGTTACAAGGCCAAGACAGGAACTGGCAGTTCCAATAAAGGAAGAACGTGTCCTGACCTATCCGACCTCTTCCATAGGACCAATACTGAGAGACAGCACACTCACTGTGCAGAGGAGGAGGAACGCTGAAGCACAATTAGTCCATAAAGTGGTGTGAGCACCAACGGCATGGACTAAAACCATTTATGCTCCAAGTGAAATTTTTACAGGAAATGATAATATCCTATAAGTGAAAAGTCATCTGGTGCTCCTGGATGCAGCACTTGGCTAGTGGTTAAGTGTTGGCCTAGAGAAACAATTACACTTTAGAGTTCATGGCAGAGACGAGCCCCGAAAACCCTCAACATGTAGCTGCACTGGCAGGGGAGAGCGGAAAACACCAAAGTGGAAGAAAGATGCTTTGAAGAATTGATGCAGGAGGGTGGTACACAGTGATGCCCATTGAAGTGAGGTGTTTACAGGAGGATCATAGCGCATAGTTTACTGCGCCCTGAGTATTACCATAGCACACAAAAGAAAAAAGGAAATCTGATGGATTTTTTTGCATAAAATTAAGGTGAAATTGTCAAGCACCTGTTGGCCGATACGATCTTCTTTTGTTCTTGTTTAGTCCTGTGCAAGGTCAGACGGGTTCCTGGACCCTAGCTTTGTTACTTCAGAGCAAAGCCAGGGTATACCAGTTCATTTATTGGTCGATTGCAGGGCTACACATAGACGAACAAGCATTTACTCCTTATGCTCATGTGACGTCACATGTAAACGTGCATTCACATGTCACTTACTAAAGGTACGTGCAATGGTGCCTGTTGTTCCTTTTAAGAACTCCGTAAAAATGGTTGAATCAGAATATAACATAATTGCTAATTTCATAAAATTGCCGGACATGTTTAATGAAACAGCAGTAAAATCAGAAAATCTTAATAAGTCATTAAATAGGATAAAAATAATTCCATGGAAAATCTGTATGATTTCTTAAACTTTCATATACAAGTAAAACACAACACCTACACTGTTTTCACAAGAATACCTCTACCTGTAAATCAAATAATTTGCAGATTTTTTTTTTAAATATTATTTAATTTTTAATTTAAACCCTTTTTTCACAAAATCTACAAACAATACCATTTTATTATAATAATAATGTTAATTGATGATATTGACATGAGTGCTCTATAAAGCACATTATTTACCTGTTGTCTCAAATTTGATCCACACATTTTTTAACATACTGTAACTGTATATATTTAATTAGTTAACAAATGTTGCATTCTTTCAATACAGCAAGTAGTCAATTTCTAAAAAGAACAACAATGGAGGAGTTAATTTCTCCATAAAGTTTTGAAAACTAGCAAAACGTTTTCCCGCCAAAACTGCTTTTGTCATTTTGTGGAGGCAGCCATTTTGAAATGAGCAGGAAAAGCCCTTCTACTGCCCCTAGTGGAGTCATGAGGATCTACAAGGAAGAAAACATGGGACAAGTTACATATAAAAGGGGTTTTTAAGGAAAGTTTGGACCATGCTAATGAGATAGGGGTCTCAGATATACCTGTATCCAATATAATATAGAGCTAAACAACCATTACAATTTAAAATCCTACTTTGGAACAATTATTTTATATAAGCTGCTTTAAAAAGTGCTTAGCCTATGTTCTAACTTAAAGCACCTTCATTTTTGGTCCTTTGCGTTGTGAGTCTTGTTTAAAAAAGAATTGAGATTACTTAAAATAACACTGGCTGTCATTAAAGATAATGAAGACGCTGCATCCTTGAAAAGTCTGCATGCATCTTTTTAAAGTTGCAAATGTTCTTCCTGCTACAGCTTGACAGTAAAAAAGAAAATCCTCTCGCTATTAGTGAAATTTCAAAATGATTATTTACCACTGTTGACAACTAGTTACCAGGGGGATTTCTGATTATTTAAATGGAGGAAGAAAGCAAAATAAAAGTTGGATGATGAGTCACCTCATCACGACACACTTTATTCTAAAGAATTCAAACGAAATAAATGTCAAACTTGTAATTTTTTTTTTTTTTTTTATGAAAGAAACTCAACTTTTAAAGCATCTAGATATATATAAAAAAGAAAAGGAAATGACAGAAATTTTCTGGTGACAAAACCTCTTTGAACTGTTTTCTGACCTCGATACTTTCTGATTTTTTTTTTTTCATAGCCTGACATTGACAGTCTCATAACCGAATCGGCTTGTCTGGAAGGATCAAAAATAATGAGGCTTTTGTTGTGTAGCTACATTTCTATATTCATCATATTCAATAGAAGCAAGCAATAGTTCTAGATTTGGGACACTTGTGGTTGCAGCTGACAAGCTCGGTCTAAACAGACACGTTGCTTCTGTTTGACAGACGCATCCTTTATGCAGCTGTTCTGCAAAGAGATGCAGGTGTTGTTTAAAGTGCATGTAAGATTCTGAGCACATCTCCAGGTGACGATCATCTGTCGTGGGTTAAGTAACCGCTTTGTCTGTGGTGTCACATTTTTGTTTATTAATCAGCTTTTTCCCAAAAGATAATTTAAAAATACAGAATTGTTTAAGGAAATGAACAACTCACACATAAAAAAGTGACTGGAAAATCAAACACACAAAATGTACTTGTGCATTTCATTATTGCACATTAATGAAAGTATTTTTTTTTTAAATAGTTGAAGACATTGTATCATAAATTGGTGTCCAGAAGGTTTTTATTATTCCATATGTGACATTTTCCAGAAACTGACAAGTTATTCACCACGTTACTGGATTGTTGTGTAAACAGATGCATGATGGGAAATGAAAGTAGGTTTTTGTTTCCAGAGTTCCCACTTTCTTAGAATGGAAAGTGGCTTTTTGCTGACCTCCAAGTCGCTAAATGATTTTGTCACCTAATTAGCATTTTATTTGCATAGAGTCTTTTGAAGAAAAATTGTATTATGAGCAATAAATTATGAACACAGCAAGGATTTTACACAGGCTTGGGACTGGCATTGGCATTCAAAAGATACACTTTAGAAGAGTTGATTTTTTAGCTTTTATTTTTTAGCTTTGTGCAGCTTTACTTTATGTCACAGACACAAAAGGGGAGGTAAGTCACTAATTCTAAGTTCAGTAATTTATTGGCAACAGAATATGAATATCATTTTAAAATTCCGCAGTGTAAAACTGGGCGGTATTTGCAGTGACATTGCAAATGCAAGGTTTATTTGCGCTTTTAATGTGGCGGGGTGTAGATCTCCCTCCACTCTACTGCAGCTGCTAGGGGAGCTTTCTGTAATTTTTCACCATTGGAGACTGCTTTTGAGTGGGCGGAGCCTCGTAGTAGCTGTTTGGTGAGAAGGAAAGTGACAGAACAAAACATGCTTTCAAAGTTATGTCTAAACACTAGCAGAATTCGCCAAATTTGTCACTCATCACTTTTTGAGAAAAGAAGTCACCATGGAGTGTGGAAAGCTGCCAAATATAGTGAGAAAGTTGCCAAGTTGACAACACAGTTTGTTATGTGTCCTAATTTATTAGGCATTGGGTCATCCAGAGATTCCTGTTGGTTCAAATCAGTGAGGATTGTCGACAGAAAGTAAAAAAGTAAAATTAACAGGAACATGATTATACAATCTTATGATTTTGAACTCTAGATCTACTTTTTCAGTGCATGGTTGCATACACAGCATTTAGTAGGTATGCTTATGTGCATTCATGTAGTGTGTCTGGCCTCAGGACTATCTAAAGCAGGGGTCTCAAACATTTGTGGCCCCCAAGTCGATATTTTATGGCCCCCGCTTGATACAAAAGTTCAATGTCTGCAGTACTAAACACTATCTCTTGCATGTCCGCGCTTCTTTGATGATAGCTTTGTATTTGCTTTGTGATGTTTCAGCTTGCTTTTTGCTTAAAACATTGCATTTGCTATTGTCATTAGATCAGGTCATCAGAAAAGTCCTTAGCAACAGTTGCTAGCACCATTAGCCCATTTAATTTTACAGGACACTCAGAAAATATTGCTTAGTAGTACATAGACATAAACAAATGTTCAACAAACGTGTTCAGTAGACAAAGACAATGGACCAAAGATATAGACAGATAAACATATTTTTGGCACAAATAGAACCCCTGGTCTAAAGCATGAGATGATTGGCTGACAGACTTCTCAATCCAATGAGCTACAGGTGGTTCATAACTCAAGTCCAATGACATCATACTGATTCAAGGTGCATTTTTTTACTTGGATGTCCTCAAATCTTTGTGGCATCATGAATTTATGAGAGAAATAATGCAAGATTTTTCACCTCTTATCTGCACCTCCATTACATTTGTCCTTGTCTACATCTTTTTGCAGGTTTTTCTCAAAGCCTTTCCTATCAAAAAAAAACTTTTTTTGCAGCTAAAGAAATTATTACTGTGTTTTGACATTTTAGCAAAAATCTTCAGTATGTAAAAAAAAGTAGCTTCCAGTTTGCAAATGGTGTTAAAGAAATTGTCTTTTTGTAGAAATGTCTGGAACATTTCAAACCTCAATGTGATATTTAATCTTTTGACTTTTGTTTTTTGGCATGTATGTACCTACACTGCACGTTTCCACTTTAAGGTATAAGAAATCTTTAAATATTTGTACATTTGAAGTCTACATCTGTTGAACTCTACAGTGAGAGTAATACAATGACCATCTCTTATGCCTTAGTCACATGCACATGGCCTAATCCTTGTGCTACCTCGTGGGGTCCAGATGGGGTCCAACGTCAACATACCAAGGAGGATAGCACAAGGGTTTTAAGGGACTTCACAAAAATAGAACGAACCCCCAGGCTCGGCATTTAGTTTATTTCCCATCCAAAGTGAAAACCAAGTAGTACACGTCTCATGACAACCAAACCTGCAAGGCTGACTAAACATTTAACTGGTGTTGTTCTGGTCATGTTGTAGGCCTGCTCAAAGAGGCTCAGTGTGCAGTGCTGCCAACTAGTGGTCGGAGGTTTAGGTAGAACACAAGAGTCAGATGCCAAAAGAGGCTCATATATTATTGATTAAATATTGTCTCACCACCATTTTAAATTGATACAAACAACATATCGCAATAATATCACAGAATCAATTTCCCCTACACTCCGAGTTTCGATTGTCTAACTTGCCCCTTAAACATTTTCGTCCTTACAGTAGTCTATGATCATCTGCATCATATCTGATCATTTCTGATCATGTGATCACCTGTAAGGACAGTTGTGACTAAGGCATTTATCTAAACTTGTGGAAAAGGAGGTCAGGGGTGCCAATACAGTCCCAACAGAGAATCCTCCCAAATGCCGTTTCAATAATAGCCTGACAATAATAGGTGTAGGTGTAGAAAGGAAAGAGGGAATCCAGGAAAATATCTGGACAAAGCTGACACGACGCTCGACTGGTTTTCAGTTTGTTCATGTCCCATTTCTGCTACAGCTGTCAGAGTGAAACGGCTGGAGAGATGTTAAGGTGATGCGAACACGGATGAAAACTTAATAAGGAAATGGGAGAGACAGTCAAATGTTCACGAGTTGTTGTTTTTTTTTTTTTTTTTCCCAGAAGCCTGTGTCAGTATCTTCAGGTGCACATTGTGTTCTCAGCATATTATATGTAAGCAGTGGGAGCACCTGAGCATGAAATACAAAAAGCAATGGAATTACTGAATGAATGCAAACAGGACTTTTTGTGCAGGCCTCTCCCACTGGCAGACACGGTGTTCTTGACCTTTTATGGTTTTGTGTTCTTGTAAATTGAGGGCTTCTTCCTCTACTCTCCTCTGTTTTGCTGCCAGTTCCTCTCTGTCTCCTTTGTTGTCTTCTTTTGCACAATCCCTTCTGTACTCAGCCTTTCTTCATCCGCAGGACCTCTTAAAAAGCAGCAGAATTGGGTTTTGATGCAACCTATCAGTTTAATCAAAACTCCTTATTTAGTAGAGTAGGCTCATGACAGAACAACAACCAAAGGATTTCTAAAGATGAGTTTTAAACTTACAGCATATGTGAAAAAATCAGTGGCGGGCCGTGCATTTCATACCTAGGCCTTCAGTAGTGCTCCGGCCATGTCCACACGTAGGCGGGTATTTCTACAAACGCATATCTGCTGACCTCCGTTTTAGAAAAAAGTGTTGCGTCCACACGTGATCGTTTTAAAAATAATTCCATCCACACGTCCCCGCATACTTGCGCTCTTAGACGCGGTTATGAGCTTGTCAGAACAGTAGTTGACAGTGGAAAATTGGAATTTCGATAATAAATCCTCCTAATGGAAACACCACAATTTCGAAAAAACTCGCATTTTTCGAAAAAAAGTTTATGCGCTTACAGTAGGTGGTATTTGGGGCGTATCGAAACAGACATTTTTCGCAAAACTGCTTTGGAAACACTTTTTTCGAAATAGATGCACCTCTCTGTGTGTCTGTGAACAGCTTCATCTGCAGCTGCACTTCTGCAGCTTGGAGTCTGAAGATGCTGAAATCTCGTTTGAGGAAACGCACGAGAGCAGGGACAGAAACTTAAATGCATCTGGTCGTGTTTTTAAACAGAAAAAGGTCCAGCAGCTTACTTGCTGGAATGGTTATTTAAAAAAAAAAACCGCTGAACAGGTTTCTCACCTGATACTGTCAATAGACTCTGTGCGGCACGCGCTCTCCAGACAGAGCTGTGACGTCACCGCAATGCTCCTTTTTTAGTGAATCAAAAAAAAAAAATACTTGTTCTCATTCATCGTCGTGTTTTTAATGACTTATCGCGTGAGTTGGGTTGTGCTTTATCGCAAAATGATGAATTAATGGAAACAGGGTCATTACCAATCATTGTTTTTTTCAAAATTCCTAGAATTTAGACAAAGTTTTGCGCAAATGTGTAATGGAAACGCAGCTAGTACTGACGTGTATGCATTAATTGTCGCAAAAAGTGACGTTTAAAAACGCAAATCACCGGTTATTCATGTCCACACGCAGACGCAGAACCGGAGTTTTCCTAAATCTTCACTTTACCACTTTTAAACTATAAAAGAAAAAAACTTCCTTAAATATAGTTTACTTTCTTACAGGGATGAATAAAAAACATTATTTCTCAGATTTGATTTACACAGTTTTTCTGATATTTTTGTGTTTGCAAGTTGAGTCAAACAAAATGTCAGTTCGGTTTAAATCTAACTTGGTAAACCGATTTGTATCGCTCCATTTCAATAAATTTGATTTGCTTCCAGCTCACTTCCATTGTGACTTGTAACTAAATCTTGTCTTTATGTCGTTCATTCTTGTTTATTTTTTGTTTTTTTTACATTTGAGGATACTTTTTTTTAGGTGTAGTACAAGTTAAAAAAAATGTTAAAAAAAACTACAACTTGCATTTTTTGTTTTTGCTTTTCTAAAATAAAAGAACTGGACCCCACCCCCCTCACATCCAAACAGGAAGTACTCTTTTGGCCCCAAGAAGCCAAAATTCCAAAGTTCTTATATTTGTCAGAATCATAGTTCTTGCTCTGGTACCTTTTTTAAACATGGTGTTGCAAATTCCTACTCATTTCTGTTTATTGCAAGTTATTCAAGTTTTAAATCAGATGCCTGAACGTTTAACAGATTTTGGATCAATCACTTCTTATCATTTAGTCATCTGGTTCCAACATGGCAGCACACATATTGCTTCTTAAAAATGGCAACTGAAGTAAACCATTTTCCACGGGGAACGTCATCTCTTAGTCCGGTTCTCTTTCCCCCCCAACTTATCAGACAACTAATCAGCTTGTGATGCATTACTGCCCCCACAGGTGAAGGTTGGAATTGTTGTCTCTAATGAGTTGATGTTTTGGTTGTGTTTTTTCAGGATTTTGCCTTTAGATCAGTTCAAGAAGATTTCAGAGGTTGTTCAAACTGAATATAATTAAACCCTTGTCTCAGATTCGTCTCTTTTGTCATGATACTCATTTTCACTTTCTCTCGTAAGTAAGTTTCTTATTTCCTCATTTCAGAGTGAGGACCTTCCCCAAAGACTCGGCTCTGTTGGGCAGAGACACCGTCCGAGCTCTCATGTACTACGCCCTGAAAGTCTGGAGCGACATCGCGCCTCTCAACTTCCACGAGGTGGCCGGGAACGACGCCGACATCCAGATCGACTTCACCAAAGCCGACCACAACGACGGATACCCCTTCGACGGTCCGGGAGGAACGGTGGCCCACGCGTTCTTCCCCGGAGAGAGATTCACAGCCGGAGACACGCACTTTGACGACGACGAGGCGTGGACGTTCAGATCCCCGGGTGAGGATCAGCGTATGAACCAGAAGAAACAGAAATACAATCCAGAAACAAGTTAAATTTGTTTAAACTTGAGGTGGAAAACATCTTCAAATCAAGTATGTTTATTTTTAAAAAAAGACAAATTCAAGACATATTTAAGACATATTCTTAAAAACGCACTGTCAGTTAGGGCTCCTATGATTAGTCATTACCTTATATTATATGGAGTTAGAGTGTAGTAAAGTTCAAAGTTATAATGGCGTTCTGCTAGCTCTTTGGATTATTTTGGCATTTATTACGTTTTTTTTAGACTATTTTGGAGTTAAGCTAATATTTCTGCTACATGCTAGCTGTTTTAGCTAATTTTTGCCTTTTTATTTATTAATTTTTTTTCNNNAAATAGAATTTGCCGTCCCTGAGTTTAAAACTTCATATAAAAAAATTATTGCGCCATTTCAGCCTTTATTTATTCACATTAGATAAATGTATGAAAACATTCAGCCAGCTCTCATAATAAATTTGCTCCCATGTCCTCTTTAATTGCTTTTAAAAACACTGTTTAGTCACAACAATTCCCAAGCGTTTAGGCGGATAGCGCTGATGTTGAAATGCTGCTGAGACCTTGGGTCCAGGCTTTCATGTGCTTGCCTCTTTGACACATGCCACCCACGTGAGCACACCAAGCACCTCGTCCTCCATGGCAACAGCTCTCTGCAAAGGTAACAGCTTCCCCAGCAGGCCTGTGCATCCCGCCGCATAAACTGCTTATGAACAGCGCGGGGAGCACAATGGAGAGCGAAAGGTAGCCGGCCTCCGCAGTTCGCAATCCAATTGAGCATCAGCAGGAGGTGTCAAGTCTGATACTCCGGCGAACCGAAGGATCCGCTGTCCCGGACTGTCACGGGACAACCGGAGCTCTGTCCGAGCAGATTTTGGAGCGCGCTTGAAATGTGGCAGAATTAGATTGAACTCCAACCTGGTAAGAGGCGAACAGCCACACGGTGACTTCGTTAGCAGCTCCAATAACAGAACAGTCAGATCCTATTACAGGACAGGGACGTGCACCAGTCTGGTTCGTCTTTTTAAATACACTTTGCACCAATATTCATACTTTAACTACATTTGAAACATTTGCAGTCAGTTGTCATTGATGGAATGTTAACGTTATGCACTTGGGGGCTTTCTGAAACTGAATTATGTAAAGCTGTAATATTTGATCTCACAGAACGTTTGCTTTTTTGATCAACATATATAGCTCAGAATCAATAGAGACTAACAGCATAAGACGAGAGTGTAATATATGTTTGTGGAAGCCAATAATGTAATAATGTTCCTGTCATCATAGACAAAACAGAACATCTGTTATGTTAACAAATATGAGATTTTTTAGCCATGTAGCCTTGATGGTGTAGCCGTGGTAACAATATTTGCTGATTGGACTATAATCAGTTGACGTCAGATTATAAGAGCAATATTTTGTTGGGCCTTTTTTCACTGGTAATTAATGTAGAAAAAAAATTAGGCCATGAGTATGGGTGCTACCCATTGACATAGAGAGGCATAAAATAGGCTGAGACGTCACTTATAGAAAATACCTTACCTCGGGTTCCAACGAAATTCAGTCGCCATTTTTCCGCGGTACGAATATAACCCGCTTTCGCCATTTTGGGACCAGACGATATTGGTAAGCAGTGATTGGGTCGAGAATCTCTCAAATAAACGCTTTGAACATTTGAGGTGGGTCTAGCGGGCAACATATGCTCTTTTTGAGGCGTCTGATTGGTCAGTTTATAACTTGAATAACTTGCAACAAAGAAAACATATCATGAAAAAGAATTGTTTTAGCAAGAATATGTTAAAAAGAGACACAAGTCCCACCACGGCCACCTGTTTAAACTTGTGGAAGTTTTTGCAACCATATTGGATGTGTGTTTTAGTTTTTTTTTGGTGCTTCACACTGTTCATGTCTGTCAGGGGTTTTTGAACCTTTTGAGGTGCTGTCATTGCAAAAACATTAAGGTCCTTGCGGTCTCTGACTACTATGGGCCATAATAATGCAGGATAGCAGTCTGTTTCCTTATTCTTTTGGAACTTTTGTTGGGTTGGGTTATTCTCCATGTAACTTTAAAATCATCTGTTATCGTCAGGTCTGTCGGCGCCGCTGTGATCGGCCTTGAAAGCCGTTCGTTTCGCCGTGTTTTTGCTCAAAGCTGCGCTCGGTAATGAACCGATTGGAGCAATGTTCTCTTGAATGATCCCACCAAATTTCTCTCATCAAGCATTTCTCAAAACGCCTGATTACCTGCCGAAGGAGATTTGTGAGTTTGAAATGAAGCCTCGCTGACAGCGGCTCTAAATGGAATTTAATCAAATCTGCCAATCAAAACTAAATTAGCTCGTATTAGAGAGATATCTGTCACTCCCAGACAGATCAGGAAAACACTGCACAGCGCCGGCGTGTCGGAGCCGCTGATACTTACAGATTCATTATTCATGTGTTCATTAATAATCCAAAAAGATTGTATGTGCACGCCACAGACGCTTTATCACAAGCTTCTCCTGCATCTCCATCATTTTGTCTGTTTTATTTTGTGAAGAGTTGTTTGGGTTTATTAACATGTGCTCTATAAATTACAAGAGTTATCTTGTCTATAGACTCTAACATCCAGATTGTGTTAGTTCAACCACAAGAACAACAATAAGTCACTGATGTTTCTTCCTATTGACTTATTTTGTTGCTTTTCTCCTGAAAAAAATTGATGAGCAGTATAGAAGACAAATGAAGTGAAATGGATAGGAATTATATAAAGAAAGAATACAAAATATGTTGAAAAGTAATAAAAAAAAATGCTAAATATTCACATTAAACTGGATTTTATAGGGTGAAAAATAACTATGAAAGTTGAAATATGTTAAATCAGGACCCACAGGTTTGAGAACTTAAAAATCTGCTTCCTCTAATCAATTTAACAATATAGAAGGGAAATAGAGCATTACAGATACAGCTGATCGTAGGGAGAAAAACAAACAAGTAGAGGTGAGCTTAAAGGATAAAATCCATTGTTTCTATTGTATCTGCTTGACACTTAGCATTAAGGGGTTGGATTGGGGGAAGTGCTGGACGGATCATCCAAAATATCAATAGTATTGATCTCAAGTTGGTATCGGATCAATACCGGCCCGCAGATATCGATATTTCCTCTCCTGTTTAAAACTTTCCGTATCAGAAAAATGACAGCTGAGTCTCTGCTTCATCACTCCTGTTAGATCTCAGCAGCAGATCTCACAGTGCATTCATGCAGGCGGCTTGTATTGTTCACCCTATTTCCACTCTATTTAAATGCTGACTTGTTTTTGACGAGTTACTTTTCACCTGTTTTTAATGTTCTATTTAAAAGATAAGAAGTTACAAATTATTTATATTTCTACCAGTTGTTTCTTTTTTATCGTTAAACATTTTAATTAATTTTTGTACATAGTTACTTGTTTTTTATATTTGCATTCACTTTAATTTTATTTCATTTCAAGATTTTTTTTTTTATTTAAAAAAAATGTTTTCCATTTAATTGAAAATATTGTCCTAATTCTGTTTTTATGTTTATCAAATAATTTAAAAAAAGGGAAAGTTACAAAAAAAAAAACATTCACAGCAATTAAAAACAATTGCGATTTTGAGGTTTATGTCATACGAGAAATATCGATATTGGTATCGATATCAGCGATATTGACCAGTGTCAGATCAGTATCAGATCAATATTGTTCAGTATCGCCCAGCCCTAATTCGGGGTGGTAAACCACCAATGGTTACCGAGTGCAGCTGTGTCTCCAGATCACTGCTCCCCCATGAGCGGGTCAAATTTGAAAAACTAACTTCACACACCAAGGTGTAAAATTCACACTGGTCCGTCTCCCTTGCATTGCATAGAGTCCGTCTCACGACCGCCAGTTAGTTTACATTAGCAGTGTAAATGAAAATGGCCGCTAGTATTATCTGCTGTGTTAACGTGCGTTATCCCATACTGTCACACCTTAAAAAATTACAATCACATTTTATAAAATGTATTTTGAAGGTATGATGATTTTATCTTAAAACCCAGAGCTTTCAGGATTGTGTGGATTTTTGCCTGCAACACTGATGCATCAACGAACTAGAATAAGAAGTTTGTGTCGCGTTGCAGGAAGACGGACGTCAGACGCAGACATGAAGGAGACAATGTAAACATTCCGGTTGATTAATAAATGTTCTATTTAGACGCACTGCAGATGGACCTGTGGAAATCCGCCTTAAAAACTAATGGTACTTTTAATTTACTTCCATAGATAACACATTTTTCAGTGTTTATTAAAAACTCTTAAAAGAGACATTTTCATGATAAAAATCAAAGCCAGAAATGTCACTTTTACAAAAAACTCAGTGCTTGGTTAACATTTTTGTACTCTCCATTCCCTCCTATCAGTGTTAAAGAAAGGATCCCGTACCCTCTGGTGCATTTTGACCCCAGCATGAGGGACTGAGGCAGTAGAGTGTATTTGTGCCTTTTAACCCAGCTGGTGAGCCCCGGCCTGCATTGATCTCCAGTCTTTGATTGGTGCCGTCAGGGCTGTGAACCATATGTTGCAGGACAGCAGCACAATCTGCTGCAATTAGACCTCCCACCAGGCTGCTACAGTGGCAGGAGGAGTGGACGGAGCTGGAGAGCAGTTGGAGCGAGGGGGCAGAGTGGATGCATGGAAGCGAGCAGCAGCTGCGTGGATGTCGGCTCGGTTAATGTGAGCACAGGACTCATGTAGGAGGTCAGGAGTGTGGGCCGGCCGGGGCGCTTCGTTTTTTTCTGCAATCCACCTACTGTACATTTAAACAATTAAAATTAGTATTATAGGCCTATATATGCACGAATTAATACATTAATTAATCTTGATTTATATAGCCCTTTACATGATAGGAAATTGCTTTACAGTAAGAAGAAAGATAAAATGAGAAATTTATTTAATGAGCTTAGTAAAAACAAAAAGACAAGAAAAACACCAAAAAATCAGCACAGGATTACAAGGGCAGTAAAACATAAAAAACTAATAAAAATAAATAATTGGAGTAAAAGAAAATAGGATGCTTCCAACTACTGAATATTTTGTTTAAAAAAGTTTTTTCTAAAACACTTTTTTCAAAATGGCTGCTTTTCTTTTGTTTTATCTCCATAGCAACCATTTTATTTTTGCGTGCCCTTGTGGTGACAAACAACTTTATGTAACTTTTAAAAGAATCTGCAAAAGTACATTTTTATTTTTCCATAGTAACGAAGGTTTTTTTGCTAAACAGGCCTACATTTCTAATATATTCATATTGCAAGTCAGATTGTTTTGTTAAGTTTGACCCAGGGATTCATGTTTCAAATTTTCACTATATTACGGTAAAAAAATGCCACTTTTCAAGCTCGCCATGCAATGGCGCCCAGTAGCTTCCCAATGATGATCGAAGGAGTCAAGTTTTAGATGGAAATGCATAGGAAGAGTTTTGCTTAGTAGACCTTTTTGCAGCCACTTTGATTGTATCTTTTTGTCTTTTGTTTTGTTTTTTGTCCTTTGCTACGTTAAAAGCTGCTTAGGTCTGATATTGAAAGGAATATTATTCCATCACTGGAATGGTGGCTTTCCCCTTTTTTAGAGGTTGTTTGTTAGGGCTCACTTACTCTACCTGTTTAGAACAGTAGCCAGCTAGCTAGCAAGCGCCAGCAAAGCTAGTGAGCCCTGACAGAGCTAGCCTGTACCACTGTGTACTGGGAGTCTGGCTAGTGCACAACTTTCTTTTTTTTTATTATTTCCATAAAACAACAAAAAAAAAAAAATCTTACTCAAGTTCTTAAACATGGGAAATGAACGGTAAAGGAACAAAGAAATTCTACACTGTACATGTATGTGGGACAATTTTATACGAAAAGCACAAATTCAATGTGACTTCAAGCAAAAATGCTATTTAAAGTTCACAGAGAACATGCTATCCTTGTCCTTGTTGCTCAACAAAGGACAGATTTTATAGTTAATAATATTTTCCTACAATAAGGTTAAGTCAAACGTTTAGCATTTTCTTTTTCTTTTTTAAAGATGACGTCAATAAAAACTGACTGATAGTCTTCAGTGTGGGAAGACATAAAATAAGTACTTGACTTTTTGAAGTTGGGTTGATGTTCAAGGATCTAATTCCTTTAAGTAGAGTTTTAATGTTTAATGAAACTGTTGATTTATGTCAAATCACTTCACATGTTGTGAAAAGTCCTTTCATGTTTCTCAAAGGGAAGTTTCAGATTTGTAGAATTTATGAATCTCACCTTTATTTATTATTTTTTTTTGTAATTTCCTTGATAAATATAACTTCTTTGTCTAAAAGTCTCACTGTGATCATCTTCTTTTGTAAAACCATTCCCAGTAGTCTTTTAAATATTATTATGGGATTATTTTCTAGGAGATAGTTTCTGCAGAGCAGCCGGAATTCATTACAAATTTGCCCCTCAAGTTGTGGGCGGAACCAATCGCCCAGAGTAAGTAAGCCCGCCCCCACGTCCCGTCATCCATCTGTTTACATTCTTCCACTATCCTATTTTTTTTTATTTAACCTTTACTGCCCCTAATACCCCAACATAACATTACTGGTGCAACAAAAAGGCACCCTGTCTCCAACTCAAACAAGCGCTGACGTCTTTCAGTTTCAACATTTCCATTTGCTCGTGAGACAACGCACCGCCATTCCACCCCACAGTAATCAGATCAGGTGAGGGTTGGATTTTTTTTAGCAACTTTAACAGAAGCATAGTAATTTCCTAACAAAAAAAGTAACCTTCTCAAGTTGGCCCTGAAGGTAAAAAGGGAGTGATGATGCTTTTGCAGCTTACATGAAATCATCTTTGGAAAAAAGGGAAACTTATCAGACAAATCCAGAGCTGGGTAATTGCCTTCGCTAATCCCATTTCCCCATTTCCTGTTGCATTGTTCTCAGCGAGACACCAAATCCAGGTCGGCTATAAGGCCGTCCCCTGATGTGCATGATGATGCTGAGCTGTGTAAATTAAACACCGCATTTAGTCAACCATCCAGCTGTGTGGACGGGCGCGGCGGCCTTTCATTAGGAGTGAGTGAGTGGAGGAATCGGAGTGAGATCAAACTAATGGAGGTCTGAGCGTGTTGTTTGGCTTTGACATGCAGCAGATTGTTTTTATTAATCATCACTCAGCTAGAAATCCGCTTTTCTGCAAAAATGATTTGTGTGACCAAAAATCAAAAGCATCATTAAGCAGGTGAAATTTTTCACAGAACTTAATGTGTGTGTAAGTGTGTGTGAAAAGATTTGTGTATTTTAGAACCACTTTACAAAAACATCACACCACCTTCTCCTTAAGTAACATTAACTCTGAATCTTGTGGTTAAAGACAATTCAATTTATTTAACTCTGTGCTCACTTTTTGACCTTTGCTCTCTTTTTAAAATTTAGTGTGTATTTGTTGTCAATGTGTTTAAGTTCAATGAATACTGCAACAGAATTCAAGGACACTAAGGTTGTTGTTTCTCTTTACACTGAATCGTTGTGTCAGTTTGGAACTGAACTTGAATCAGTCGATCACAGCGTCTTTACAAACTTTCCAGTTAAATCGTTTTAATCAACTTTCTCTGGCAAGCATATATATATATATATATATATATATATATATATATATATATACTGTATATGCAGTTCCCCTTAGATTTATGAATATCCTATTCTTTTATTTCAACACAACACATCACAAACAGACGAGTGAACCTGAGCCTTGACTCTGCACTTTAATCATTAGTTAAGTATGTACACTGACTCCTTACTGACTGGGACATGCAGGTGATACGTCAGTGGGACACCCACAGGTTGCCTAAACTAACCACACTCTGTCTAATTTCCTAATATTTAACAGTCAGGCTGTCTGCAAGGATAGCGAACTGTCCCCTGAAAGAACAAATTGGCCCCTTACACAGTTCGCAGAGCTTGGGGAGTGAAAAAATGATAAATCTGTACGATGTTCCTAGCTCCGCAGCATACCCATAGAAAAAAAGGTGCATGAACGCCACCTGCGTTCCCGATACAGGTTTGCCTATTTTTTGCCCACATCCACCCATAAGGGCAGTTAAGACTACGATATTATTAGACACAGAGTAGTGTTGTCCTAAAAAAGGTTTAAACAAATCAGATCTGATCTGATTTCTGTGAGAAAACCTCAAATCTCTCAGATGTGCTTCTCACTTTAGTCTCTGCAACTTTTGTATCACCAATGACAAAGAACTGTAATGTAATTCCAAAAAAATGTGTTCACCTATGTTTATGAATAATAATATTTCATCTTATTGTGTGGTAAGACATACAGCAAATAAAATACAATAATCTATATTACCATATGTGTTTATTTAAATTCCCTAAAGTTTTGATGAGTTTTTTTACTAATAATTATAAATGATTCAATAACCTGGAGATGTTTTTTACAAAGTTTTGAAAGTGTCACAATTTGAGTACAAAACAGAACCTTCCTTAACACAAGTTTTTGTAGTACTTTAGTTATGAATGTTTACACATTCTCTTTTTTATGCAACGTTGTTTTGTTCACTGATGATGAACTCAAGTGAGTTCATGTTAAACGCGGAGTCGCTTCAGCAATTCCATATTTTTATGCCATATTTTTAGATTTTTTGTTTGTTTGTTTTTGTTTTGTTATAGTTTCTTTAAATAAAAAAAAATACCATTAAATTTCAGTTTTGTTAAAAAAACACATTTCTCTTGTGTTTGTGCATTTGTATCTTCCTGAATGGAAATCTACATAATATCTCTATTTTGTACGCTGTTGTTAAACGTTTTTTGGTAAAACAATCACTGTTGTTTTAAACAGGCTCCCTTGTGAGTAACATTATGCAGTTGCTCTGGAAACAGAAATTAAAATAAATAAATAAATAAAGAAGACTTTCAGAAGAGGAGTGCTGTCACTGGAACAGAAAGGCTTATCTTGTAAACCTTGTTTTTGCTCAGTTGCTTGAATGTGAAAAACTACTTTGAAAAAAATCAATTCAACCGAACACACAACCTCCCGAGAACATCGTGTGTATTTGCATACATTTTTTACACCCTAACTTTATAACCTCCTTTCACATTTTTTATCAAATATTAAACTTTATAGATAACCAAGGTTTTTTCAGTGTTCAAGGTGAATAAGTCCAATGAATAGCCTTTGTTGCAGTTAAGGCCATGATTTTGTTTAGGGTTTTTCTTTTTTTTGTACTTTTTGGAGTTTTCCTGCCTCTTTTTCTGTTAGTGTTTTCTCCTGTAATGGGAGCTTTTCTCTTTCTTTTTTTACTTCTATGTTTGCAGATTGGTGCCTACATTTTCCAGCTCACCTGATTAGACGAGGACCTCCAGTTCAACATTTAAATAGTACACATCATCTGTTGGTACCCCTTCCCCCCACCCCCCTCTGACAGTAGAACAAGTTTACTTTGTTTGTTTTCCAATTTTCTGTTATTTCTTAGTAAATAGTTTTCATTTTTCAGCCAGGCTTTGTGGAAGTTTTTTGAGTTGTTAGGGTATTTACTTAGTTTTTTCTGACCTTTTTGTAACATCCTCTTTCAAGCCCCTAGACAGGCGTGTAACATAAATTG
Source organism: Oryzias melastigma (assembly GCF_002922805.2). Classification (NCBI taxonomy): domain Eukaryota; kingdom Metazoa; phylum Chordata; class Actinopteri; order Beloniformes; family Adrianichthyidae; genus Oryzias; species Oryzias melastigma. The sequence continues at coordinate 16,616,728 of NC_050523.1, read as the reverse complement.
GGGGCTCGTCCGACATTTGAGCCTGGGACCTCTAATACCCAAAGTGAGAATCATACCTCTAAATAGTACCATACCTTTAAATAGTGCAAAAGTAAGTTGTGAACTTCCATAAATTAAATATATCAGAATAACACAAAGCCCCTGCTCGGGAGCATGGGCTAATTAATGCTTTAAAGCTGTTTATGTGCAACAGAAGTTGATGAATTCTTAAGGTTTTCCAACTTTTCTTGATTACTTACAGCCTGCATAAAAGTAGTCCTGTAACTCACGGTGGTACCAAACCCTCAGGAGCTTCAGTTGAACAGAACTTTAAAGCTTAAAGTAGTCAGTTGCTTCAAAAATGGCAAGAAAAGACATTTATCCAGAGAAGTGAGTATGGAAGTAAGAAAGAAACAATCACAACAAATGCTGGTCTGTCCTACAGAAAAATAGCAAAAGGAAGAAAAAAAACTCAAGGTGTCACTGGATAGAGTTACTTGTGCTCAGAAACAGAAGGAAATTCTGGCAGGGCGAGGTCTGGCAGATCCAGAGTCTCTACTGAATCAGAGAACGAGTGTTTGAGACGGTAAGAGAAGACTATGAGCTTTGAGACTGATTGGAAAAGTTCCACCTAGAAAACTCATTGCTCAGACATCAGAAAAAGACAAAGAGGCTTGTGTGGGCCAGGAAGCACTGGACTTGTGAAAACCAGAAGGACCTGTTATGGGAGGATGAATCTTTGGTCATTGTCACACAAGGAAAAGATGGACATCAGCTGTCACACATGGAGGAGGAAGTGTATTGATATGGGGCTGGATTTTGATGGATCTTATGTTACGTACACACTGCGTATGTGATGTGTGTTCTTGAACTCACATTCAGCCCATGGTGTTCACACTGGACTGCTACTACCCGATACTAGTATCCACGTCCACCACCCACAGTGGAAGAGGCTTGATGTGAAATCTCGAAATGGTGCATATCTCACTCCAGGCCTTTTCTTTCGCAGCTCTATTCCGATAAATGAAAGACTTGGTGTGTTTAATGGGCTGAAAATGGTTGTAGAAACTTGCGTAGAGTTTTGAACGCGGTTACGTACAACATGTATTTATGTGCTTTTACATAAACTTTTCACTAGAAGTGGTCGCTTGAAGACACATTGCTGATGGCGGTTAGAATACAACTTAAAGTTAGTGACATGTACACTTAAAGGAACCTTGAACAAACACAGCTACCGTACATTTCTGCTTCACCCTGTCCTTATTGCTATGTTGGTCAAACGTTTATGCCACAGTAAGTCGATGGCCCCAAAACATACATCCAATCTAACAGAAGTACCTGAAGACAAAGAACAAGGTGGTAAGCCTGAAAACAAAGAGTGACCAGCAGTCTCCACACCTGAACTCCTTTGAACTGCTCTGGGATGAACTGAACAGACAAGTGAAAGCAAAGCAACCATCAATGACACACTTCTATAAAAACTTCTACAGGAGACTTGGAAAGAATAGGTCTATTGTAGAAGTAAAGCATGAACCATAACAATCAGCTAGTTTGTTGAATTAGTTTAGAAGGTTTAGTGGCCTATAAATTAATTGCAGAACTTTAACAAATACTAACTTGTATTTTTAACACTTTTTAATAAAAAGGCTGAAGACATTTGAGTGATCTAAAGCTTTTGACAAGCACTGCAGGTTATTTGTTGCACTTCAATACAGCTGTAAAATAAATTGGGTGAGCGTGACAAACATTGCAGAGAATTTTATTTGTTTTTATTTTTTTTTCAATGTCTGTAAAACTGTGTTGCTAGGAAACTGTTAAGGTTATTTTCCCCTTACCTTGTCATTATCTGTCCCTCTGTGTTTTTAAAGATTGTGTTGGAGGAGAAAATGAAATTGCAGAGGAAAATGCCATTTTAATATGTGAAAGAAAACATCATTGTTGTTTTGGGGGCGGTAATGTAAAGAAAGGCAGGCTTTTTCCTTTATAGATTAGATCAAAAGGTAACTTCAGAGCCCAGTTAGAAGTATTTTGGTTTACCAAATCATCAGATTAGGCAAAAAATAATTGGTAAAGAATATTGTGCATGGGGGTAAGTGAATAGGTCAAAACCAAAAGCAAAAAGTTTGGCTTTTATAGGTTATTTATTTAGCCCAAATGTCATGTGGACCAAACAAGGCTGTGACCTTGGGTTCCAACAAAATGAAGTCAATTCAGTCACAATTTTTCCACGTTACAGATATTGTTCAATTTCGCCACTTTGGGACCAGACGTTGTTATTAAGCAGTGATTGGTCCAAGAATCTGACAATCAAATACTTCAAATGTTTGAGGTGGGCCCAGCAGGGACCACATGCTCTTATTGAGGCATCTGATTGGCCAGTGTATAACCTAAATTAATTATAATTTGTGAAAAAAAGAGGTTTAGCAAGAAGATGTTAAAATGAGACACCAGGGCAAGAATGGTTATTCTGACAAACAAAATGACTGAGTTATAGCTGTTTATTTTTCATTAGAAGTCTATGGGATTTTGGCTTTCTGGGACCAGCGGATACTTCTTATTTGACCAGTCCAGTTCTCTGGACTCGGGGGTTGGGGACCACGGCTTTACAGGACTCTTCATTTCTGTAGTGTGGAGTCAGAGCATGTCTGGCATTCTCAGCCCAACTTTAGTTCTTCCTTTCACTTTTTTATAGGAATAAAAGTATGTTATAGCCACAGTGCTGATCAGGTTCCTGGTTAAAATCTTTGCAATTTTTCATTACTGTGATGGAAAACCTTTAAGAACAATCTACTTACAGTGAACATTTTCAAGTGTTTACCGATTGACATGATATTTAGTGGTGAGAGAAAAATAACCTAAATGTTTAAGTTTAGAAGTCGCCTGTTCTCAGCAGTTTGCAATGAAGCGATTTGGTTTAGCGTAGAGCTATACCATGTTGGTCACTGGTGTATCTCATAAAACTCAGATTAACCTCTTTTAATGTAAGCTGCTCTACATCTCTCGCCTCATGTTTAGGCTTTAGTTCTCTGTCCGGAGGCGTTGCAATCCACCTCCTCTGTCAGCTGTGTGTGGACTGTAAATACGATGACATGGTAGATCCTCTGCGCTGAGCCGCGGCTCCTTCCCTTTGTTCACCTGCACCATGTGCTCGGGTAGATTAGAGCTGGCCTTTGTCTGCAGGATGCCCCAGGTGAATCCTGTAAGTGTGAGTGCATTCCCCAAACTAAGTCCAACCCGAAGTTGACTGCTTCCAGCCGAGCCACCAAGGAACCCAAAGCCAGCTCAACACAGGAGTATGTCACTCCCCCCGTTTATTTGCAAATCCAAGCCGCTAAGCTCGAGGTTTTTGTCTTACTCCGGAGTCACACCGGCAAGTTTTCAAGCTCCGTCATTCTTGTGTTGACTGAGCATGAAAGGAAGTTGTATGAATGGCCCGAAGCTTCTTTAGATGTCTTTCCACGCTCAGATTTTGACTGGCAGCTCAGGTACTCAGGCAGTATTACCTTGGTTATCACACAACACCACACTCCCAATGGCACCCAAAGCTCTGTAAGCTGTCTCTCTTGCTGATTGACTTATCCAAATGATGGAAAACATACCAGAAGAAGGTAAATAATGGGTTATGTATTTTTTTAAGAATGTCCATTGCTGTGGATTTCACCAGAGAGATATACCTTAAAGGATACTTGTCTGAATCACAGCTCTAATTCTGCAAAAAGGTTGTTTTTATTTGAAATTTCACTTTTTTTTCTTCATAAGTCAGCTGCATATGTTTCCAAAGTCTGCAGCAGGGTATTCCCTGGAAAGGTCACCATCCCATACAAAGTCCATTCCTTCTAAGGTCTAAGATTACTTATTTCTCTGACCACAATCCATATTTCCACAGTGTGATGGCTCCCAGCCCAGATCCTTCTGAGCCCACAGAGTTCACTGTCATCTGTGGATGAGGATAAAAAGACATCTCTCTCTTTTTTTTTTTTGGACTGTCAAGTTTTCATTGGCATTGCTGAATGTGGCTCCACGGCACCACGCTTTAAAAAGGCTTCTCAAAGGAGGCCCCTTCCATTGTGGGTGTATCAGATATTGACGCACTGCCATCTGAGAGGCGGCAGATCGCCGGGCTGCTGCTTTGGCTTTCACCTCCACCCATTCAATTCTCCCGGCGTTGTTTAATGGGATGTTGTTCAGATGAATAGCTATTCACATTTATTTCAATCGGCTTTGTACAGAACACTATTTTCCACCATTTGGAGACTTTTTTGACTGGCTTACTGGCAGTCGACTAAAACCTCAGATTTTTAGAAGACGCCGTTAACGT
>NC_050523.1:16474144-16612362 GCF_002922805.2 Oryzias melastigma | reverse complement strand
TGTCCATGTGTGCATTTACTGGTAAAAAATACAGTTAAAAATGTTCAAAATGTGAAAGTTTATCTAAATTCTACTGTTATGTTTTTTCTCTCCTTCATAAAATGGTAAAAACCCACTGTGATCTTGGGAGCAATTAATAAAAAAACAATACCTTCCAAGGTCTATAAAAGACCCACTCCGATGAAAATTGTGTTTTAAACATGTTCTTGACGGATTTTTGGAGGGAATATGAGTACAATTAAGCTTTTAGAAATATTTGTTTACTCAGGTCATTGTGAATCGGGAGGACACGAAAAACATACAGTATGAAAATTTTGAAAGCTGCAAACACTTTCTGGATCCAGAAAATTACATATTGAATTTGCGTGCATTAATTGTATTTGGTGAATTCAATGAATGACTGTACTTAACAACATTGCTAAAATGTGACTTTTTTTGGCATTTTTTGATCATTTATTGGAGGCCAGTTTAGGTTTAGAATTCATGAGAATCCTAGTCGGAAGAAATTATCAACTGAGAAGCAGATTGACCTAACCTTAAATAAGTGGATGAATGGATGGATGGGTGGATGGATGGAAAGACTGAGGGACAGATGGACTGATAGGTGGATGGACGGACGGATAGATGACCGGATGACCAAATGAATGGATGACCGGATGGATGGATGGATGGATGGATGGATGGATGGATGGATGGATGGATGGATGGGTGGATGGGTGGAAAGACTGAGGGACAGATGGACTGATGGGTGGATGGACGGACGGATAGGTGACCGGATGGATGAATGGATGGACAGATGGGTGGATGGATGACCGAATGGATGGATGACTGGATGGATGGGTGGATGGATGGACAGATGGGTGGATGGGTGGGTGGACGAACGGATGGATGGAAAGAATGACAGACAGATGGGTGGATGGACAGACGGACAGATTGATGGACAAATGATTTAGTCTAAAGTTACAAGTCTCTGTTCCACATCTGAACGTCTCACACCCACAGCTGACAGAAGCAGTTGCTGGTCACACCTCTAACACCCCATTTTTTTCTATATTTTGTTGTGTCCTCCAGACTCTCACGGGATGGATCTGTTCGCAGTGGCAGTCCACGAGTTCGGTCACGCCATCGGCCTCGTACACACCTCCGCCATGGAGTCCATCATGAGACCGTATTACCAGGGTCCAGTGGGAGACCCTCTGAAATATGACCTGCCCTACGAGGACAAAGTGCGAGTCTGGCAGCTCTATGGTACGAAAGAATTCTGGTTTTGTTTTCTATTTGGAGGCAACAGAAAAGGAAAAAAACTACATTTAAACTCCAAAGTTTAATCAAAAGACTTACGAAACACTTGATACCCCCTGGATGGCTCAGTTGGCTGCGTGTAGGACTGAAGCATGAAAAACCAGGGTGTGATTCTCAAGGGGCGCGATTACCTTCATCCAGTGTGGCTCCTTAGACAAGACCCTTCATGCTACTTACTAACTCTGTAGCCACAAGGACGTCCAAGTCTGGGTCTCTCTGTGCTGATCCCCAACCCAGATAAAATACACGATTGTGTCAGGAAGGACAAGCGCTGTAAATTATCTCGGTACGTTCACACTGGGCAAGTGACATGTGTTCTTGAATGTCTTAAAAGCCCATTTTTGACATGCATTTTTGGAAGTCTTTGGTATGACTCAGCCATGGATTTGAACTCGCAACCTTCCAGTCTCAGGGCGGACACTTTACCACAAGGCCACTTAACTGGAAGCTGAACTTGCTAAGCGAAGCCCGAAACACTCATACACACACGTTTACATAAACTTTTCATTGAAAGTAGTTGCTTCTTGAGTGGAATAAGTGCTGCCGGAAAGTCTCGATGTTACCAAAAAATGAGTTTATGGTATAAAAGGTCCTTCCTTACCTCACGCTAAATCCAGATCCAGAAACTTCTCTCATTAAAAGTCGGATACTTTCCGGACTTGCCCTCAACCTGGCTCAAGATCTCTGGCTGTCATTATAAAGTCTCCCACCTTGCTGGTGGAAAAAGCTGTTTATTGGTGACAGCTCAGCAGACTGAAGGTACAGAGGCCTCCTCATGCAGGAAGCGGCGGTTGATGAGCTCTGTAGAGCATGGATATTGATTTAATGAAAACATGGATGGAGTTAATAGGACCTCGTTACGGCAGGTGACCTTATCGCGCCTCGCCTTCACACAGGAAGTTGCAGCGTTAGAAACGTCAAAGTGAGTGATGAACAGAAAGAGTGTGTGTTAAATGATGAGGGATTGTGACAAGAATAAATCGGGATCCCACTGAGGTGCGGTGGACTGAAATATGTGAAACAAGGAAGAAAAACAACAAGAACCGCCAAAAATGTTGCGTAACGAGTTGGCTTTGTTAACTGATTGTTGATTTTCGCCCCGCAGGAGTCAGAGACACAGTGTCCCACACAAACCAGCCAGGCAACCCCTCGCAGACAGCTGAGCCTCCTGTCCTTCTGGACCTTCCCGAAAACAAATCCACTCTTCTGTAAGTAAAGGAATATCTTCTGGATTGCTGGGAATCCACCTCAGCCGTCACCAATCCCTCTGTTCTCGAACCGAACGCAGAGATGTTGCATCACCCGTCTTGTTGGGTGCAGCAAATGTTCCCCGACCTTGCAGCATTCAGTCAGTCAGTAAACCCTCATCAGCATAACACTGAGGTTTGGACTGAGGAGGAATGTTAATAAAAAGTCACCGTGTGGTTGTGGTTCGGAGCGTGCAACCAGTTCAGGAAAACTGCAGCTGCTTTTGTAAGTGCACAAGTGCATGTCCAATTTAACATAATCAAAACAAGAGAAAAAAAGACAAAAACAATCAGCTGTGCTGCAGCTGAGGCTCAGGTGGTGCAGATGTCATTATTCAAAGGAAAAGATCAGAGGTCAAATCCTCCCATGTATGAGAAAACTGCAAAAAGTAGATGTTTTAAAAGTGACGAGTGAAAAAAGTTTAGCTTTCACCATTTCAATTTCCAATCATGTGTACATGTTGTAAGCAGTAAAATGGGTTAACACATAAGCCTTAAACAACAAAAAATGTGTTTTCTCATGATGGGAGACACATATATATAGAAAATGAATGTTAAATTTGCATTTCTAATTTTTTTTTTTTGATCAAATCATTGTGAATCAGGAAAAAAAATACATTTTTAATAAAACCTTGTAGCTAGAAGCCTCTACAGCTCTCAGTTTAGTTTTTTTTCTAAGTCATACTATTAAAAAAGTCAAAAATTGTTCTGATACAGGCTTGGGATATATCAACGATACGATATGATATTTATCGTATCGTGAGACACGTATTAGGATATGTATTGCATCGCTACTCTCTTGCCAATACACAACCCTACTAAAAACTGCATTTAAAAGACCACTAGGAACGCTTTTACAATAGATCAAAACATGATCGTAATGAACATGATGCTTTTCAATAACCAGAAATATTTCTTTTGATTGTTTCTTTCTTTCATTTAATTTCTCTTTCCTCTTTGTCCTTTCTAAAGTTGATTTAAAGTCCTGTGATTCAAGAGTAGCAAAATTAGCTGAGAGGGAGTTTGGGAGTCTGCCCATCTAATTAAGTAATTCCCCAAAGAGGGCCGGGCAGCTATCAGCCTCTAGTTTCTGTAGGTTTTCAAGCATAATCAAACCAAGTTTTGTCCATTTTTTTTTTCTTTTCTTCTTTTGCGCCCAGTGTGGACTGAAGCCCCGCTCTGCTTTTACCTCAAAGCAAACCCTCAAGAGGTCCATTAACAAAAATGTACAAAAATGTTTTCTTAGGGTAGTCTGTGATGCTTTGCGGTCTCACAGAGAGCACATTAGCAGTTAGTCTGACAAATCCACACCGGGGTGTTGAGAAGTAGCGAAACAGGCAGTAAGTTAAAAAGTTAACCAGCTTCACTCTTGACTTTCAGACCATCTCAGACTTAATTACCAAGTTTGCACTAACCTTTTTAGACGATGACATGGGAGAAGGCTAGATTAGTCCTGACAATCCGAGGACTAGGCATAGATGTAGTTTTAATTGAGCCCTGAATAGACACCCTTGTTGGTAATATAAGGCCTGGCGGGCTCCCACTCTCAGCCCTGGGGGCTAATAGCTTCATTATTGGCAGGCAGGCCACGTCTGGCTTTTAAATCACTTAAAAACCACAGAGATGAAGATCTCTCTGTGACATTCTTTCATTATTAGCATGCCATCCCTAATTCATGTACATTTGTATGATTTTGGTTAAATGTACAAGTGTGTTGCATCAAAAACATTCTAAAGCAGGTTCTCAAACTCAATTTACCTTGGAGTCTGGCTGAGGTTGGGCCGTATGAGGTTCCATTTGTGGCAAAAATATGTGTTTGTGTTCACTTTCTATATCTTTGGTCCATTGTCTATGTCTACTGAACAAGCTTATTGAACATTTGTTAATGTCTATGTACTCCTAAACAATATCTTCTGCTTGTCTTATGAAACGTCAGGAGCTAACAACACTAGCAACTGTTGGGAAGGACTTTTCAGATTCAACATTTTAAGCACACAGCAAACTGAAATATCACAAAGCAAAAGTTATCATCAAAGAAGTGTGAACATGAAGAAGGTCTCTTAGTAGATATTGAACTTCAGTGTTAAGGTGGGGGCCACAAAATATTGACTTGGGGGCTGCAAATGGCCCACGGGTCGCCAATTTGAGACCCCTGTTCTAAAGTTCAAAGTTCCACTCCAATCAACTTTTGATCTATTGTAAAGGCGTTCCCAGTGGTCTTTTAATTATGATGATCCCGTTTTTAGCAAAAATAAAAACACATTACTGGGCGCGGACTGATACTGGGTTGAGGTGCATTCACAACGGACGTGGACCACACTGGTACCCTAACCCGAAACCTGACCCGTATTGGTACCAAACGTGGTATTGCTGTGCCAGACGTGGACTGTAGCATGTCCAGTACCGGATACAGACCAATTCTGGACGTGGTACCGGACCCAGACTGATACTGCGTTACGGTGCATTCACACCAGACGTGGACTGCACTGGAACCCCTACCTGATACTGGACGCCTAACGGTACCAAACGCAGTATCGCTGTACCGGACGCGGAAGACTGGCACTGTGTCTAGTACTGGGAAGATACTGATAATGGACGCGGTACCGGACGCAGACTAATACCGGTCCGGTTCAAGGTGCATTCACTCCGAACGCGACCCCTGATTTAATGGGAACAGCCAGCACGTCAGGAAACGATATAACGCCCAAAACGTCAAAAAGTGTTTCAGAGGAGTCCTTAGCCATACATTAATATGTGATGACTTGGGAACCAGGATGAGTTGTTTATATCACCGCTTCAAGCTTTTTCCTGTTCTAATTTTTGTCTATTCCTGATTCACCATAAAGCCATATTGAGAAATTCCCTTTTCCACTTAATTTTCTCATTATATGTCCTCCAGCATTAGAAAAATGCCACAAGAACATGTTAGAAAATCACCTTTTTATATCAGCGAGGATCTTTAAAATAAATGCAATGGAAAGAACTGGAACATGTTATGATGGTAGTCCATGTTTTTCTTACTTACTCTCACTTTATTAGATGTGTTTGATGTCTCTCAGGCTGACAGGAGACGTTCCAGACAGATGCACCAGTCACTTTGATGCTGTGGCCCAGATACGAGGGGAGGCCTTCTTTTTCAAAGGTACAGTAGCATAAAGGGAGAAAAGGCGAAGCTCCAGTGCATTGTGGGAAAACTAACAAGGACTATGCTAAATGAGCAAACGAGTAAACTATATATAGCGAGGAAAATGAGGGAGGGGAAGAACCCGTAGATACCCAAATGAGGCATTACATCAGGCTTTCATGCTCCCCCCCTGAAAGAGTGACCCCGAGCGTCACACTGGATCATTCTTTCATAGTGTATGCGGACATCTCCACAGATGGAGCAGTTTGAACCTTTTTGAATATTTTATGCAGCTCTTGGACTTTACACGTCGATGGATCACATTATAGCTCTTGGTCTTTTCTAAAGAAGGAATGAAGATGAGAATTTAGTTTTGATAACACATAGTTGTGTGTTCCTGCCCCAATTTTAAACTACTCCTTCTGATATTTCTGTAATATTACAGATCAGACACGGTGGCCACAATTTTTTTTTTTTTTCGTTGATTATGTTCAGTTCGCAGAGTGACAAACTTTCTAGAACAGCATTTGTTCTGCTGCTCATAGGAAAGTATTTCTGGCGGCTAACAAGAGAAAAGCACCTGGTGTCTCTGCGTCCCGCTCAGATCCATCGCTTCTGGAGAGGCCTCCCAACCAACCTCGACAGCGTGGATGCCGTCTACGAGAGGCCCGGAGACCACAAGATAGTGTTTTTCAAAGGTAAAGCAGCAAAGCAGTCGTTCTAATCTAGATCTGCTTAAAAATCAGAGAAATAATGTGTCTTAGTTTGTCTTTCCTTTCATAATTTTAACTGGGACTGTCTTGAATTTCCCAGAGTAGTGGCATTCCTTCCTGCAGCTGAAGTGTAGGGGTAGGATCAACAGTCAGGATCTCGACAGGAGAGTGTACTCTCAATTTTCTGTTCACTGCGTGCAGTTTTCAGCCTCACTCTGAGGCCTTTCATCTGCAGAAATACTTAGAAGACTCTGTGGTGGGATACAAATGTTGGGGTACTTTGAGTGTGGAGGGGAAAAAACTTGTACTCCTGACTATTAATTTTAGAAAAATTATAAATACAGTATATATATATATATATATCGATCCATCCTGATTGAATAGATTTGAAGGTCTACCTGGTCTCTCACCTTTCCCTCTTATTTAACGGAGACTGTTTTTACAGGATTGGTTGAGATGTTTCCTAAAGTTTCCTTAAATCTACAGTGGACAGAAGGCAGCAGATCCACACACTGAGGCTCCAGAAAACTGTGAGAAGGACTAATTTTAGTCATCCAGTGTGATCACAGCTGACACACAACTTCATGTTTGTGGAGCACTCCAGTGATGGGTGTGGAGTCGGGTTTGCTGTGCTGCAGTGGCTTACACCATCAGCTCACATTAATGAGCTCAGAAAGATAGACAGGAAGAGTAAAGAGAACCTGAAAGATTTTCAAAATAAAATATAAATTCAAGATATCCTCTTTAAGGTTCTGAGTGAGGAGTCTCAGCACTTCCAAAATATTCTGAATAGCATTAGCCTATCTTTTGGGTTTTACATTTAGACCTCATGAGAGCCCCCCGAATGATGAAAAATAGTGTCAAATCTGTTAAACATTGGGTTATATTTTCACAATTACGGCCTGGAAGACAAGCAATTGGCAGATGTAAACTTTTTTTTTTTTTTTTTGCAATTAATCTTATTGTTTTTTGCAATATAAATCTTTATTATATTTAACAAAATAGGGTTTTGTAAAGGTTTTTGTTAGAATGTTTTTCGTCTTTACAGTTAAATACATCACCCAATACTTTCAAAAACCTTAACTTTCTATCTTTTTTTTTTACATATTCTCACTGTTACTAAAAAAATGCGTTTTTGCACAGTGGAAAACTTTTTTTTGGCATCTCTTTAGGAACACACCTGTATTTTTGTGGTTGGTTTGTTACTGTTTCTAACTTTGCTACTAGATATCCCAAAAAACAAAAACTGAGGGCAGGTATAAGGGTGGGACTCATAGAAAAGCTTAATGTTGCCTGTTGTGTTTTTCAAATACATTTATCATATTTTCCAGAGTATAAGTCGTGCTGGTGTGTAAGTCAAGGACCCCCCCCCCCCCAAAAAAAAAGCATAATAAAGAAGAAAAACCATACACAAGTCACTCCGGAGTGATAAGTCGCACTTTTGGGAGAAAAGTGTAACGCTTCTGAACAAATCCGCCAAATCTGGCGTAATGCTGTGTTTATAATGAATGCGATATTTGTTCACATCTCCTGTTTTCTTTTTGACGAGTGTCAAATTCGATGCTGTTTCTTCTTCTACATTGCTGTTTGTTCCAAATACTGATAAACACACACTACAATGCCCTCTAGTGGTTGTTAGTGGGAAAATAGCAAATATATGAAGCAATATTTATTTGATAAAATCACATACAAGTCCTTCCTGAGTATAAGTCACACCCCTGGCCAAACCATGCAAAAAAAAAAAATCTGATTTATACTCCAAAAAATATATGTTGTTTTGTTCTTTTCTAATTTCACCTTATTAGCTATGAACAACTTTCAAACATAAGATTAATACTTTCCTGTTCCTATTTCTAGGTCTGAAGTACTGGGTCTTCAAAGACAATATTGTGGAGGAGGGTTATCCCCGTCCAATCAGTGACTTTGGTCTGCCCGTGGAGGCGGTGGATGCTGCCTTCGTTTGGCTACACAACGACAAAACATACTTCTTTAAGGACAACCGCTTTTGGCGCTATGACGACCACCTGAGACGCATGGACCTGGGCTACCCAAAAGACAGCATCCTCTGGAAAGGACTGCCTTCAGAACTGGATGATGCCATGAGATGGTCTGACGGTGAGCGACGCTTCATTCCTCCGAATGGGTTCTAGGTTTATAAAAAATGTTCTTTCTTTTTAAAGTTTACATGTTCAGATATATTTGTTATTTTTGATTCAATAGTTATAAATAAAATGTAATTTTTTCACTTCTTTCTGTGAAGTTTTAGAAAGCAAGGTTTTTCACTTGAGAGGAGCTGTTGAAGTGGCAATTTCTTTTCTTTTTTTGTCTTCCACACAGTTGATTTTCTCACACAGCTATTATTCTTGAGTGTAGCTGCTGTGTTCAGATAAGAGCCATGTATGTATTTGTTTGTGTGTGTGTCAGTACACATTTTTAATACCTTTATCTGTTGTTTTGACACAGCACACATGCACTTTTCTTTCTTTTTTTTGCCAGTTTTCTTTGTCCCATTCATACTCAAACACATTCAAATCCTGGAGCAGTTCCCCCCCTCCCCCCTTACTGTTCAGCCTCACTGAAGGAGCTCAGCATGAAGGTCAAAATGTCCCCTCCATCAGGGCAAAGCAGCGACGGTCATCCGAAACTCAGAGGAATAAAAGAAACTTGGACCAAATAAAAAAAGGAGACCGGTTTTTGCTCTAAGCCATGAAGAGATGGATCTGGATAGTGTTTTAGGATCTGACACATCCCAATAACACTGGGCACCTGGCTCGAAAATTTCCGTTCACACTTCCTCTGAGCCGGCATGTCATGAACTCTCCCTGCAGGGCATTTGCATAGAAGAAAGCTGTTCTGCTGTCAGGAGTTTAGTGGTGTGTGTTCTGTCTGCTGAGCTTTCATGCTCTCAGGCCTTTGATGAGTCCAACTTTGTGTGTGCATCGACGTGTGTGTGTGTGTGAAGAAACCAGTCAGTCGCACAGATATCACTTAGCTGCACTCCCGGCTATTACCGCCACTAAGCCTGGAGAGGTAAACCTGCATGGATGAACTGCATTTACAGAATATGGAGGCAGTGAACTCTGGGAATTTTTAGAGGAGAAACAAGAAGAAAAATGTGTCAGACAGAAAAAATATAAATATAAACTAAACAAAATGAGAATAAGTGTAATGTTAGGACTGTTCTCCCTAACATTTGGCACGATTCAGAATATCTACCAGCTCTGTGTAAATTTTATTTTAGCTTGCGTCAAACTGTTTTAAAAAAATGAATATATAGCCTGATCATTGCAACTCGGTGCCCCCTCCAGCAGAGGGCGCATTAGGCAGCCGCCTAGGGCGCTTATGCCCAGGACTGGCCCTTCTTGTGCCCCGTTTCTCATGGTGGAGGACATATGTTAAGAAAATGTAGATTAAAATTGCATTTTTGGGTATTTCCAAAAAGAGGAAAATGCTGTTAGGAGATTGTAGCTGCTTCCACACCATTCTGAAGCATCCATTTGTAGACGACTAGATCCATCTACTTCTTTGTTTTTCTCGTCTGAATTGTACAGCTAGATAACTCCAGTATTGCTCACCATTATTTTTTGTTGGACCGCTAATGTTAAGTTGGGCTGTAAGCTAGTGGGAAAAAGTGGATTCAGATGGATGATGGGAAGTGTGGGCAGGTTTACTCCACACCAACAGTCTCACTCACAACTTAGAGAGGAATTGCTGCCGCTCTGCAGAAACTGTGTCCTAAAAAAGGGCAGTTTTCTTTATTTTGCCTACAATTTAATAATAACCACAGACCACTGGGAACACTTTAAAAATAGATCTAAGATTGATTAGAGTGGGACCTTAAATCAAGGATCTTACAGGGATAAAAGAAAAATAAAAGGGGGAGGGGGGGGTTCCTAAAACTACAATGTTGAAAAATCAAAACAATGATTTTTGCTAAAGCCCAAAGGAAATACGAAAACACGTGTCTCAGTCCTGGAGTCATACAGAGCGTAACGGTATAGCAGGAAAGCCCCCCGGAGTGCTGTGTGTCAAATATCTCACTTATTGTTCACCTCTGAGATGTGATGCTGCTGGAGTGAAGCAGAGTTGCGCTCTGATAAGTCTTGATGGAACCCCCCACCCCCCACCCACACCACCACCTTTCCCGCCTCTCATGCAGGCCTCATCGGGGGACAGCTACAGCAGCATGATCACATTAAGACTTCAGTCATACATTTCATGGTGGTTTGCCTTTTGACTTGCAGATGTGCAGCCTCAGTTAATAACACACAAACCCACTGCTGACTCAGAGATTACTTCAAACTGACTACAGCTATGACAAATTAAAAAATTACTAAAATTATTTTAATTGGTGGCTTGACAGATTGTGATGCAGACTTAACCCTTTATTAGTTGTTTACAGCCAGTTGATGAAAGAATCTAATAATCCACCGTCTGAAAGGACGAAGGTAAATCTATAAAACTCAAAATAAGTTAGGGACATTGTTATTTATTTGTATGATTTTTCGATCTAAATTTTAATTAAATACAGAAAAGTTTATTTAAATACAGAAAAGTTTATTTGATATAAATAATAATACGTGAGAAGGAACGCCATTTTCATTAATTTGATATTTATTACCCCAAAAATGAAGCCAATATTAAAGATATCCCCCCCAAAAAAGAAAACTGACATGTCAATAGCGGATATTTCCGCCAGTTGCCGCAAAAAAAAGATTAACAGTGCACCAGCCTCATGATGTTGTTCTGAGGCATTCCATTGTTCTACAAGTGCTCTATGCAGTTCTGCCAGCTCATTTAGGGGTACAGTACGATCATCCAGTCTCTGCTTCAGCTAGTGCCAGATGTGTTCTATGGGGTTCAGGTCTGGGGTCATAGACGAACGGATGGATCCGTTGTACCCCTAGTGACTGGGCCATCTACAAGAACTTATTGGTTTTGCTATGTCTGAAGATGCCTGTCCAGACCGTTACACTTCCTCCACCAAAGCAACCCCTGCGGACTATTTCTGTACAGTGATCTGACGCTCATTAGTTGTCCAGGTCTCATGGTCTTGGGCCAACTGCAAACGTTCACAACTCTGTCTTGGTGGGGTCACCTGCAATGGTCGTCTTGTATTCAAGTCAAAGTGGTAAGGTTGGTTGAAAATAGTTTTTAGCCTCATTGCTACATGCACTGGGCAAAAATCACTATTCAAATGTAATAAAAACTTTAAAAAAATGTTTAGTGTCTTTTTGCAGACTTTTGATGCATAAAAAGCATTTATTTATCTGTTTGGTTTTTGTTTTTGTACCATTGGAAATCTCTGTTCATTCATTCCAACCCACTGTAATGTTGTTTTAGATAATTCCGTTAGACCAAGATGCCTTAGTTATGTAGCCATGGTGAGGAGAGAGGTAAAAGCAGAGGGCAATTAGCTTTAATAGACATCAATATTGTCTAAAAGCCATGCTTTTAAGGTAAAAGGTGCATGCCAGACACCTTTTGTAGCCGGGGTGCCAACACACTGTAATTATAGGAATGAAAGAGAACCGCAGTACAAAATCAAGAGCATGTGAAAGTGTGACATCAGTGCTGATGGTAGAATGAAACAACAAAAATGTGTTTGCATTGAAAGAGCCATGCTTATATCGGAACATGAATTGAAATGCATTTTCTAAGTATCTTTCATTAGGTTCTCAGAAAATGTTTCAATGTGTTTTTTTTTTAAGTTTCAACTTAACCTTTTACCAGTGAAGATGTCGCTGTCAACACTTAAAAATACACGCTCTTTGACATACTAACTCTTTCACTGTTCATATGATCAACAAGATGTTGAGATAAGAGGCTTTTTAAATCGGTTTTGCAGAATATGCAATGCATTAATAATGCCAAGTGTTGTGTAACAGTGCATAGCTGCTTTTCTTTGCAACAGAATCAGATTATTTTCATTGATTGCATAAACGCGTCACTACTATAAAATGTTGCATAATGGCACAAAGCCACTTTTTTCTGCTTTGTAGTCCACTGGAAGTACGCAAAAGGGTAACCAAACACTAAATTACCTTTTTTTGGCTGTTGATCTTCATAAATGGGGCTTTAGAAGTGCTGTCTGTTTCCACATTTTTTACAATTTTAAATGAACTTGTTTAATTCCTGTAATCATAGTCCAAAGCAGGCTGCCCCCTTACAGGTTGAAATGAGGTATTACAGTTGAGTTTTGTGATTGGTCAACTCGTTTAAGTCCCACGTTATTTCAGAAGTTTCACGTCATTAGGCTCTGCAGCTCCATTATAAAAGCCCCGCCCATTTTTGATGTGTAACGGTCGGTCGTTATCGTGTTAGCTTTAGCATGGCTCGTAGATGTTTTGCTTTCAGTCGTAAAAAATCTACTGGCTTGCATAACTTTCTAGTGGACTTGGAAATGAGGCAACAGGGGTTTAGTGCAATTGGCACTGAAACCAGTGAACTCCGTCCTGGTGATGGATTTAAAATGAACGTTTCACTCAGGATCGTTTCCCTAATACATTAGCCTTTATTAGCTATGATGCTAGCATCATTTTATCACTGAGACATGGGCCTACTTCAGTCTGGACCATAAGCGCCTGAGTCTGGAGAGAACCTTCACAGAAAGTGAAACTGGCATTAACTTTTCTTGGTACCACTCTCCATAGTGAAGACACTACTTTACCTAAAGCTAACCTCAATGTCAATCACAGATCCAATCCACACCTCCCCTGGTTTTCAAAATTGTCCTGTTGTGTTTATTCTTTAACTGCGTCAACGGTTGAAGACTTACGGTAGTCAAAAGTATGTTGACACTGGAGCTGGTGTAAAAAGATTAAAGGAATTAGTGTTTTACCCAGAATCCCACCTGTTTTTGAAAAGCATAAAGCCATTATCAATGTGTGGTGATGTTTCAGAGTAAAGAGTAGTCATTATATTCAATCATGCTGCTTGTTTTCAACTTTTTGTGCAATCAAACACCAGCCTCACCTTCTGATCATCATAGACAGAAGTCACGTCACATTAATGAGGAAAGCGAAAAAGACTGCAGAAATTGTGTTATTTATCATTTTCATTCCAGCCCTGAGTTTGATGTTACTATTTTTGCTGTAATTCTTTCTCATTCTAACAGCCATCACACATCTGTGTTTGTGTACAGCCTTATACTGAAATTAAGATCTCTGCATCTTACCAAGCGGAGCTCATTTGAATGTTTGGACACAGAAAGTAAGCACTGATTAAAATATTTCTTTGACATTTGCATAACCTGTGACTCATGTACAGCATGAAAGGAAGGAGCTTTAAAACTCAGGACTGGCAGCTCTGGAATATGTCCACCACCATCTGACATCTTACAGCTGCTCCCTTAAGGGGTCCCCAAAGCAAATCCCTCCACCATCTACAACCACATTCATGAACTTCCTCTTGGTTTTTCTTTTGGACTTTTTTTCTTTTAACCACAACATGGCCGTTCTTACCACAGTCTTCCACACTAGGGCTGGGAATTAGTGGGTAACTCACAATACGGTGCGATATGCGATACATGGCCTACAATATCATCAATTTCGTGATACTGCAATAATTGGTAAAAAATAATCTCTAATAACTCACAATATACGAAGAACCCACATTTCTTTGGAAAAATATATATTTATTTATTTTTTAGCTTCAACACAATTATAATAAACAACTTTTGTCTCATTTTGTGACGCTTTTGTGTAACAATCCTGAAATCAGTAATACTGTGTCTTTAACAAGCATTGACACCAATTGAATTTTAATTATCTGTAAACTTCTGTGTTAACAATAGTAAACACGAACATCGGTACCACCACTTAGTGTAAAATTGTTGTAAAGAACAGAACAAAAATGTAATAATTCAAGTAGCTGCATGGCACATTGGTGCCTGGGACAGGCAGTCTTGCAACGTGCGCCCCCTATCTACCTCTGAAGGAATGTCTCACCAAAAGATAATGAATATAACGTTTTACAGCCTCTTCAAACGAAAATAAAAGATTGATACTTGGTGAGAACCCATCAAGAATCATTTGCAGGAAAAAATGTTGCGACATATCGCAATATCAATATTTTGGCACACCCCTATTCTACACCATCCATCCACAAACAATCAACTTTAGGGTCATGGGGGCTTTTGGTCCTTTACCTTCTCCGCCTCTGCTCCCTGAAACCTCAACGATTCACTAGAGTTATTCTCATTTACGGAAGGCTGACCTTCCATCCTCTCCATTCCAAAGCAAATTTCCACCTCTCTGAATGTCCCTCCTCCTGTTCCCGGCTCTCTCTACAGATCACAGTATCGTCTGCAAACATGATGACCCACAGAAATTCCTGTCTAAGTTCATCAGTCAGTCTGTCCATCATAACAGATGACTTTGGTGCAGTACCACCTTCACATTGAACTCCTCTGTCACACCTATAGCACATCTCAACACTGTCTTGCAGCTCTCGTCCCAACACATACTCCAAAGTCGTCACATAATGATATTTGGTTAAGGTCATTTTTTGACGTTTTGGTGTCCCCAAGTTGTCATTTTTTGTCATACTGGCTTTTTCCATTAAATCATTGGGCGACCAACTGAGTAACCTCCGGGCCAAGAACCAGAACCGGTCCAGTACCACAATGCGTAGCACACCGGTACCCAAACCCAGTAACAATACCCTAACCTGATACTAGACCAGATGTGGAACCGGACCCAAACCGGAACCAGACGCGGCACTGGGCATGAGTCAGTTCCGGGTTATAGTTAGGGCACCAATACTGGGTTAGGGTACCAGTACTGGATGCGCCCCAAGGACCAGTGGGCATCTGGTACCGCATACGGTACCACTTCCCGAAGGTTGCGTACCCTTGAATTTACAACAAAACAGTCAGCGGGCCAAAAACGACAAGTTGGGGTCACCCAGAACGTCAAAGAAATTGACACGGAAGGGGCCTTAACCAAACATCCATGTGTGACGACTTGGGGATGCATGTGTTGCTTCTCCATGTCCTGAGTATGTATGTTCCTGCTCCAAACCCCAGCTTCTGTCTCTGTATCCTGTCATACTTTCTCTAGATCTACAAAGACATGATGTAGCTCCTTCTGACCTTCTCTGCACCTCTGCAGAAGCATCCTCAAATAAACAGTACATCTTTAATGCAAGAGGCCCCATTCCTTGGCGAGAAACTATAATGTCGTTCACTTCTAACCTCAACCTTACTTCCACTACTCCTTCCCTTCACTTCAACATGTGACTCATCAGCTTTAATCCTCTATTGCTGCCACAACTCTGCACGTCTCCCTTCTTAAGAATGAGCAATCCGGGCCATGACCAATCAGGTACTGACTTTCTTTTTATGATTCACACATTTGATTTGGCTTCAGCTTTGTGTTGGATGCCCTTCCTGACACAACTCTTCCACATTTTTACCCAGACTTCGGACTTGAACATGAAAGCACTCTGACATTCTGAGTGGAAGAAAAAAAAAATGTGGCCTTTATTTCTGCACCTCTGTCAATGGAGAATGTGAAGGAGGGCGCGTTTGTGAATGTGAGAATTGCAGAGGCAATATACATTTAGAAACAATCTGTGAACATTTCTAAGTGATTCATTTAAAGGTTTGAAATTTTTTTAAGGAAGAAAGAAATATAATTTTAAATTCTCTATCCTTCTGTGCTTTTCCCCCTCTTTTATTTAAAAGGCCTTGCCTCTTGCCAGGGCACATTTGTTGATAAGAACATTCTCTGAATCTGTCTCAACTAGTTAAATAAAGGTTTTTAAAAAATTCCACAGGGTGAACTCTTTCATGAAGCATACTCTCTTGTCTTTATTTAGCAAGGATTTAAAATACTTTGTGTGTTAGAAAAGTTAGATTTAATGTTAAGAGTCCGGCGATATGATACGTATCGCGATACACATCTCACAATGTGATACGTATCATGATATATCCCAAGTCAGTACCAGAACATTTTTTTTTACCATTTTCTTTATAGAGTATGAATTAGAAAAAAAACTACCTGAAGTTAAATGTTAATAAAAAGGTAAAAATATATTTTATTAAATGGCCACTAAGCACTGCAACTATATCTTATATACAAGTTGCTCTTACCCAAGCAAATTCATGCTGCTTTTCTTTTGGTTAATTAAGAAGTATTTGTTCTTGAAGGGAACAGTCAATATATGATATAATTTCCACAGCAACATATTTTACAATATAAAAAAAAAACATAGAATGAATGTGACTCAACCAAGGCTCTAAAATTATGATTGAGGAAGAAAAATGCTGTAAAGTGCTGCGGTCAGGGGTTTCAGTAGAAAACAAAAGTACGACTCTGAGCTAAGTTTGGTCTAAATGATTTATTAAATATCGTCTTGTCAACATTTTAAATCAAAACAAATATCACCAAGTAAAATATCACAATATATCGGCAAATTGATTTTTTTCCTAACACACCTAGTAATTACCAGGCCTGGATTTAGCCTGCCCTACCATGGGGTGCGGGGGGTGGGGGTGTTATTGTCTCCTTTAACCTATTTGATATGTGTCATAAATGTTCTCTTTTTTTTCATGTCTGTCTATTGTCCATTTGTCTCTCCGTCAAGCCTTTTTTTTTGTATTTTATATTTTATTGAATGTATTTTTTGTATTTTTTTTTTATTATTGTTATTTTATATAATTTTATTTATTTGGGTAATGGCAGGTTTTCTCTGGAGATTTGGGGAGGCAGAAATGGCATTTAGTGGGGTACTGCCCCCCTCTTGCTTATGCCTATATCCGGCTATGGTCCTTTTTTTTCCAATATGAAGTGTTTGTTTGTGTCTTTTTTCTCTTTTGAAAAACCAGTTTAAAGATTTCTCGCTTCAACTAGTCAGACCTGTTAGAAGTTAGGTTTATTTTTGAAATTATGCACAGGAAATGGATCTTTAGGCGCTGTATCAGCTGAAACATCCAATTCTGCTCATCTTGATCCCATCTAAACACAACAGAGTTAATCAAATCCTCCTGAAAGTGAGGACTTTTATATTTCCTTTGCTTTGAAACGTTATGCGACGCATTTTTTTTTTCCATTAGATACCAAGGCCAGAGCATGGAGGGGATAAATTAAAGTAGATGAAACACCATCCACTCAACAGCAACTGTGTTGCAGGCCTTGGAGCTCCAGAGTCATTAGTGAGAGTATATTCACGCCTCTCCTGTTTCTCTTCGGCTTCCTACTTAATAATAAGCTGATATTATCCAGTGTTTACATCTCTCTCTGCGTCTTTGTCCTCATCATAAGTTAATGTAGGAGAGGAATCGGAAGGAGATGAGTAGCCTTGAATAAGACAGACACCTACAAAAAAATATATATTAAAAAACTTCAGGGAAATCAATAGTTTTCTAACCATCAACACACTTAAACTCAGTTGAAACGTCATTCAATGTCAAGTGTTGGGCTTCATTCACTCTTCTTTTTTTTTTTGCTCAGGTGAATATGGCGTTTTCACTGCTTATAATCAGATCAGAAATTGCTTTTGCCTCTTTGCAAGAGTGCAGAGAAAAATGTTCATCGTCACATATGAGGCTGTCTAGCAACAAGGTGGCGCCTCCATCAGAGGTGCACGCTGCCAAAGCCCATTTGGTATTTCAGTGACTCTAATTATCTTAAGTGCCCTGTAGAGAAAGGAGCGGCACAGTGGCAGGGATATCAGTAATAATGAAGTGACACAGTGCAGTTATGGAGGCCCAAATGCCCATTAGGCATTAATTCAGTCTGTTCTGGACAACATACAAAACAGCTTTCCTGTTCCATACATAGTCCTTAAACGTCACTAAAGCAATGCATGGAAGAATATTTGAGATCTGCCTTTATATTTAAAGCCCTAGAAAAGGCACGTCCAGAGTCCAGTCCACAGGCCTGCATTAAAATTTCCATCAGACCACAGGCTCCTTTCATGAAGTCAATGATATGCAGCACTTTTTAAAAACTGTGTACAACTTCTTGGTTGCCATTGTAAACCTGCAGCAACACTGTTTTGCAACCATTCTGTGACACTTTGTAACTCATTTCTAAAATGTCGACTGTAAATTTAAAGGAAAAGTTGACAGTGAGGGCTTTCACTTCCAGGACAAGTGGAAATTTGTATATTTTTTTAGTAAACTATGGGACAACTAAGACTATGGTTATATATCCCAAAATGCTACCATGGAGCAACACAAATGCAAGTGTTTCAGCAAATTCAGCAAGTGGTCGTGCACACCATGCGGTGGCCAATTTTTCTCTAAAAGTATACTTAGGTCTATCACAAACAGCGGGTTCCATGTGCAGCAGGTTTATTAGTTCAGACAGGAACTAAGCACGGCTAAAAGTCCACAAAACTAAATCAGGTTCAGACAGGCAGAGGCCACCCACGAGCATGGGGTCATTCAAGAGAGTAGAGTCGTCAGGGTCCAGGCGAGGGTCAGGGCAGGCAGCAGGCAAAAGAAATGCTCAGTGATGCAGGCAAAGAGGCACAAACAATACTTCGCACTGGGGAGTGTACGCTGGGGTTGCTGGGAGGTGTAACGAGTTCAGTACTCTGGAGACTGCTCCTGTCGGTGACCAAAAAGGAGAAACAGATCTCTGACTCCTGACAAGGTCAGTGGCCGCACAGGCACAAATCGAGGTTGTGCGGTGGAAGTCCAGTGATAGGTGGGGATGACGCCATTACTAAATGAGGCGACAGCTGTCTGACCACAGCCAGAATTACCGGCCGGCTTTAACTCTGACTAGATGATGAGTAAATGTCTCCACATGTCCATATCAAGTGCTGCCGGCCACCAGCTGCTACTGGTGGTTTAAAAAAGTGGGCCATTCACGTTTTGGCGACCTCATGACGCCAAAAGGGATACAGCGGGTAATGGATGAATGACACAACTCACATGCCAGGAGAGTGTTTTCAAGAAATTCAAAACCAAGCGGCACTACCAGACGAGACATGCTAACTGTGACAAACTAACTGTGAATGAACGGTGCAAAAAAATTGACAATAATTTAGGTACAACGTAATTTGACGGATTTGTCTTCTATGTGAATAAATGAAAGTATGCCATTGCAATAAAAAGTTCATCTGCATTTAATGTAATTAAAATTGTTAAAAAAAAAACATCAGGCCTTATGGTTGACCCTGAAACATTTTCACCTCACCAAATCTGGCGATCTATGCCAAAAATATGGACCCCCCTTTCCTCGAACCTCTAATTAGGAATTATTTCTACACGCTCCCACTGGTGCTCAATTATCTTCCTCTGGGCTCTGTCTTCAGCAAAATTATTGCCCACAATTTATTACAAGATCTAAGCACAAGAATAAATAACAATCACCTAAGATTTAGCACAGAGTAACTGTCAGACCCCCCGGTTGAATTATCACCCCGCCAAAGTCGTAACGACATAAAAATAAAAAAACAGAAAGCTCCCAACAACCCATTTTGTTTAACCAGCTTTGCTGTGATTAGTCGGGCTTTGGCAGAATAAGAGTTGCGCCTTAATTTCTGCGCGGCACGCCCCAGTCTCGGCAAAATTACAGTCACATCGTAATAAATTGTTTTCCTGGTGTTATTGCTGACAAACGTAATTGCTTTAACCTGACTCTGCAGGGATTGAAAAATAAAAATAAAGATTGCCGTCTCAAGACGCTGCAGACTCTTTCAGTAATAAATCAAATCAGGTTTTTTTCTTTTTACATCTCACTAATTAACCCTGCATTTACGGATGTAGCAGTAAACAGGCTGCTATGGCTTGTTTCTGTGTCCCTGAGACGGGATCCTGGGGCGACTGCCTACAGAGCACAAAGAGATGCACCTTTGCTGTGTAATCTCTGATTATTCCCACCGTGTTTCAGGAAGGGGATTTGTGAAGCAACACTGTGAAAGAGCGGCACAAAAACTCTTTGCAATCACTGAATTATAAAATGAGGTCCTTTTTTCTGTTTTAGCTGTTCCACTCAGCAGATAAAGAAACAGACATTCCTGCACGCTCTGTGACTAATAAGGCTTATGTCTTCTGTCTCTAAAGGTTCATCCTATTTCTTCAAGGGGAACGAGTACTGGCAGGTGCCGGGCAGCGACATGGAGGTGGAGGCTGGTTCCCCTCGCCTCATTGCGAAGGACTGGCTGTTCTGCACGGAGATGCAGTCGGACTCTCCGGACACGGAGGCCAAAAGCACAGAGACGAGAGTCAACGTGCACCGCCACCCTGACCACGCAGAGAATGGATTCGAGGTGTGCTCCTGCACCTCCGACACCGCCTCACCTTTATGCCCCTCCCCGAGCCCAATGTGGCTTCTGGCCCCCCTTTGGACGCTCCTGCGGAGCCTCGGCTCCCACCTGCTATGATGCTGAAACTCAGGACTAAAAGCTACAGCAGCTGGAAAATGTTAATACTATAATCTTTTGGATTTTTTTCTTTTTTTTCACTATTATTTATTAAAGGTGTCGGTTTTTGGGACACCGCCAACATTTATACGAGCGCCATCCAAGTTTTAATGCTTTAAAAAGGTTTCATTGAGTGATCAAAATGTCACTTGTCCACAAGGTAAGGCCTAATGGAGTAAAAGCGTGTTCCCGGAGCGCTAAATGGGGTTTCTTTGTTCTTTGGGTGCAGGAAACTCTCACAAACACTCATTTCATTCATTGTGAGCCACAACAAAGCTAATATTATTTACTTTCAGACTTCCTTTGATAAGAAAGCAAAAATATCCCACTTTAACATACTGTATTTTCCACACTATAAGGCGCACTGTCAATAAATAGTCTCTTTTCAATCTATAAGCCACAATATGTATGACAAAAGTCTGTCAGTCAGTCAGACTTTATTAACAGCATTCAAAGAAATTCTAAGACCTTATTTTGTTAGCCATGTTAGAAGCATTTGCGGCTCGCAACCTTGTTTGCAACTCAAAAATACACTAACTGGCACTTCTAAAACAAATGGTACTGTGACTCCGCCAACTCCAGATCTTTTAATAGCATGTAAAAAACGCACAAATCGACAACACTACACGTTAGCCTGTTAGCATATTAACAACACCCATCCTTGATTGCAAGTTGCAACACAGAAAAACTAACTAATACCACTAAAACAAACGTTACTGTGACTACACAAGCCTAGTCATTTACATGTAAACAACACATAGTTCAACAATGCTACACGCTAGCCGTGTTAGCATTTTAGATTACCCCCCAACCTTGCATACAGCTAAAAAAACTGACTGACACTGCAAATGCAAACGTTACTCTGGCTATGCCTTGTTAGCAAAAGACACACAATTCAACACCGCTACACGTTAGCTGTGTTAGCTTATTTACAACAACACCCAACCTAGTTTGCACCTCCAAAAATTGTCTGGCACTGCTAAAACAAAGGTTAATGTGACTATGCTAACTCCCAACCTTGTTTGTAACACTTAAAAAAATCAAAGTCCGACACCGGTTCACTTTAGCAGTGTTAGCCATGTTAGCATATTCACAATACCTGAAATTTCCAATCTTGTTAGATACTCGTAAAAAAACTGACTGATACAGCTGAAACAAACTTTACTCTGACAACACTAGCTCTCAACCTTGTTAGTTTCATATAGAAAACACACAGTTTGACACCGCTACACATTAGCTGTGTTAGCATATTTAGAGTAACACCCAATCTTATTTACAACTCAAAAAACTGACTGACAAGCAAACGTTACTCTGACTATGTTAACACCCGACCTTGTTAGTAATACATAAAAATCATAAAGTCCGACAGCCGCGTTAGCGTATTTATAAGAACACCCAACCTAGTTTACAACTTGTAAAAGAAACTGACATTTTGACAAAATGCTGTGTAGCTCTCAAAATCGCTTCCACATCAGTAAACAATTAATCTATATATAAGGAAGGCGCACCGGAAAATAAGGCTCATGGTCGTTTTTGAAAAAAATTAAGGCTTTAGGTGCACCTTATACTGTGGAAAATATGACTGTGCCTATTAGGTAAGGAACTATTTTTTCCCAGTTTAACTTGTTAGAAATGAACGCATTAGCGTTTTAATCTTTTACATTTTAAACTTTTAACTAAAGAGATTTATTTTCTTCCTCAGGCAATGCCAAGGTTGACCTGGATAACTAACATAACTCACTGTAATGAAATTCTTTCAAATAAATTCTTATGAAAAATTGTTTAGTACAGAAACAGGAATTTAGAGTAACACAAACACTGCTCCAAGAGCTTGTATACAATAACTGTCAAGGTATTCAGAACATTAGGAAAATAACAGTTCATTTGTCACTTTGGTTAAGATAAGATATAGTTTGTATCCATGTGGTGAGAAAATCTTTGCAGCTCTACAGCACAACTATTCATTTGTTGTGAGATGTCTGCAAAAGTAGAAGTAAAAGTATCCACCGGGTGAAACAAACACAATTCATTTAATTTTATTATGTGAATGTGTTTCTATTACACACACACAAAAATTAACAGTTTTTAAACTCAACAATCCAATGTGGAATACAATCCTTACTTTTCAAAGTAAAACAAACAGCAGCATCATGTTATCTACCATAACTGTATCACTTATCATTACAGTAAGAAATGAAAAGTATTTTTCTGTTTTTTTTATATTTTTTACTGTTATTTTAATACACTATGAAACCAAAACTCAGAATGTTTTATGAAATGGCCAAAAGTTTCCCAGAAAACAGCATTTTCTAATTTTAAGAGGAGAAAACATTAGTTTTTGCGTCCTGTTTTTGTAATATTTTCTTTAATTTTTACCGACATGGAGGAAATTCCTTTTGTGATTTTTTTTTAAATAATTTTTTTTTTTTTACTCCAAAACCGCCACAAACATTCTACACTTTACTAAATTCTCATTAAAACCTTGCTGCCTCATCTCTCACATGAACAGAGCACTTTTCTTTTGTTGATTTTTTGAACACCTTTGGAAAATGTAGTTTTTCTGTCGACTCCTAGCTCATGTCGCATTTTTTTAGGCATAATTTTTCAGAAACGTCCTTCTGGACTGACTCCTGTTCAGCATCTATATACGAACTGAAAAGGTGGAAGTGAGAAACACCATCAAGTTGACTGTATATTTGAAGCCGTGTTTTTTAATGTAAAGTATTTTTGTAAAAAACCAAAACATTAAAAACTACAACTGACTGGATTGTGTTATTTCCGAGGCCCGGTTCTGGCAGCTGTGTGGGCCGGCTGTGTAATTATGCAGCTTTTCTGAGAGGGAGTCAAAGCTTTAAAGCAGATCAAGATAACATGACAGCTTGCAGACACCGACTGGGAGCTGCTCTCCATCCTTCTGATGTTCTCAGGCATGTTTGTGTCTTGTAATGGTCACTGCTGTGTATCAGGAATGCAAATCGCAGCACATCAATCAGCCGGCGCGCTCGCTCAAAGCTGGCTTTTGGAGAGCTCTGCGGGCAGAGTATGATACAGCACGGCCATATTTGTTAAGGAGAGGGACAGAAAATCACTAAAAGCAAACACATTAGATGTATGTGCACCTTTGATAAAATCTCAATTATGTAGATACTGTAGTTTAACCATATACTGAGAAGTAAATAACATTTGTGGATTTGCCTGCACAGATACGAAAACGTTCTATTTTTTTAGTCAAAGCTAAAGATTAAAGGTTTAAGAAGTTGCTTGTTCACCGCTTGTGCCGACCGCATGTTTCCTTCAATTCTTCAGACACACTCCACTGGTATTAATTAAGTGTAGAGTCTGCAGCCACCAAGAAAGCACCTGCCCCTCCAGGCAAGGAGAGCAAGGAAAAGGGTCGCAATCAAGTGTCTGACAAGAAGACACCTTACAGACGACTTGGACGGGTTTGATTTAGGACGACTGGAACGTCGACAGAAGCCTGAGGTTTGATGAAAGTTAGCGTCCGTGGAAATTGTTATGCACAGCTCTGTTGCTTCTTGAGTCTCCAGTATGACTCATTCTGTTCCTCTCAACTAAAAAGGTCATGTTGTGCTTTATTAAGGAAATCTCATTTTAAAGTACTTTCATTTTTACACCAATGTTTACCAAAACACATTAACACAGACATACAAGAAGTATATTTTTGATTTGAGTAAGTAGTAATTATAGGTCTTAGATGGCAAAAATTTGTCAAAAGTCAAAGAGAAGAATCAACAGATTCTCAAAACGGCTGACTTGGACACTAAGAATGAAAGTTTTTCTGTTTAAAGAGAATAAACCTCATCGGTTCAATGTCAAAAATAGTATCTGAATTAATAACTGCAAAGGCAAAGTCTATGAAATTCTAAACTAAGTAGTCCTACCTTATCAATGACATTTTAATTGCTTTTTTTGCATATAAATGAAAGAATTTTGAAAATGTCTGTTTACTTCTTGTGTGTCTGTGTAGGCACCAGGACTCTTCCAGCCTGTTCATTTGAATAATGGATTCCAAAGCCAACAGAAATGAAACCTCAATTTTCCTCTGCTTAAACCAACAACATTCTGAAAATTCAGCAGGACATTTAAAAAAATGTCCTTAAATTGGCACATTTACTCTAGCAAAATCAAATGGAAAGATCGAATGCTGCAGTTCCTCAACAGACCACTAGAGGCTGCTTTCAAAAGGGAGCAAAACTCAAGTTTTTTAGTCGGGTTTAGAAACCAGTTTGGTGTTAATTGCTTTATTTTCTACCCAGAAAAATTAAAATCCTTTATTTTGAAAATATAAAGCTCAAATATGTGAATTTTTGATATGCAGGTAAGATGATAAACTAATCTCTCACTATGTTTTCACTTCTTCTAAACACCCATTTTCAGCACATTTTTGAGTCGGGCGAAGACAACTGCAGTCAATATGGTTGACCCATTCCGGGCTTCATTTTTACTGGAGGAGTCCTAAATTATCTGTTTGGTGTACACGTGACTGTGGCAGATACTATTACCAAAAGTATTATACCAGTGTCATCCCATTCTAATCCATAGAGTTCACGATGATGTTGGTCCTCCTTCTACAGCTATTTCATCTTCAACTCTTCTAGGAAGGCTGTCCACATGGTTGAGGAGTGTGTTTCTAGGATTTTTTGACCACATCACTGCAGAAGTTGTAAAGAAAATGAGGTAAATACAGGTGTTTGTTGTGAAGCTCCAAAGAACTTTTTGGTCTCTTTTAAAAACTTAGTTGAAACAAGCAAAAAGCAAGAACTAATTATCTCTATATCTGTTTGTGAAAAGGCAAACTGCATCCACTGCTAAACTTTTGACTCATCTTTTACCACTAAAATAATAAGCAACTTCTGTGGATTTTCATTTTTTTAATGTTTTGTGCTAAGTAAAGACGTCTTTTAGATCAGGACAAAAGAACACAAATCTCTCATATTGTACTTTCATCGCGTTCAGAACTTTTTCTTCTCATTTTTAAACATGGATACAACACAGACTGACTTGGAAATGTCAGATTTACAGAAGTAGTTTCGTTGCAAATTTAGCTTTAAAGGGACATTTTTTTTTTCAAACCGTTTCTCTTTGCAAAACCAAGAACAAACAGAATCTCCACATTTGTGAAAAAAACAAACTGCATCCACTGCTAAGTTTCTAACTCCTCTTTTACTGCCAGAACGACAGGCGACTGCAGTGGGTTGCCTTTTTTATGTTTCGTGCTAAGCTTAGATGTCTTTTAGATCCAGACAAGCCCTTACGATGTTGAGGACTTGCAGGAGCCGGATGTAAATGGAGGGAAAATTGGACAGGAAGTGACAGGAAGCTGCAGCAGACTCATGCAAAGGTAAGACAAACACCAGAAAACTGGGAACCTGCAGCCAGAGAGCAAAGTCACCAACAAACATAAAACAAGACAAACAAGGGCAGAGAGAAAGAAAAAAAAAGAAATGAAATGTCATCCCTGCACAGACTGTGGCAGAAATAAGGAAGCAATTTCAGCTGTAAGCACTCACGCCGCTGATCCATAGGGGATGTATAGGGAACTGTCTTGGTGCAGGGCTGAGTATTTGTTTACTCAGGCTTAGACTTCAGCATTCCTACATTCAGACGAGTTATGAGCAAAGAGTTCAGCCGGATAATGGAACTGATCTGGAGATGAAACCAGAAACAATCATCAGACAAGAAACCGTGTGCAGCAACAGTAATGCAGCTGATCGAAATTGAAGTCACGGGTTGGCGTGTTTTTGTTTCATCATCCGACTATACGCTCCTGTTTGCTGACCCGCCTGGCTTTTTCAGGTGATGCTGTCACAGTTATCAGACGGATGGGGAGATGGCTAGAAATGATTGGAAATACGATCCTTGATTAACTGACTTGACTAATGTTTAATAAGTTTGCTTCCAGGAAATTCACTGATTAAAGTCTGAGCGACACCAGGTGACAGATGATCCTACGAGTGCACGACTTCCAATGTGCTGCTGTTTGTGCGTCTTTAGTGCTTCCTGTGCAGGCAGAGCAAGTCTTTAATTAGAGGGAGGAAGGCCTATTTTGCTGCCCTACTTTTTGGCTTCATGAACTCATTATCAGAGTTTCAAAAACTAAAAGATTAAGCCTTTCATTATCCTCTGCAGAGGACAACAACAACACGATTTATTATACACTTTGAGCTTTAGGCTTCATATCACCAGGCCTTGCAGACAAATATATTTATTTTTTATAATCCAAGTGTCCACCTTTTATCAGTTTTCATCATATTTTTTTTAATTTACTGTAAGATTTCCATTGAAAAGTCCCACAAATATAAACATATTTGTTTTAACTTTGTTGACAAAATAACTTAGAACACTGATTTACTTTTTTCTGCATTAACATCCATAAAATGAATGAAAACTAAGCTGTATTTTGAACTTTTCTTACTCTTTTCTTCAAAAAATTTGTAATTTTTAAATATTTACTTTAAAATTACCATTGAAAAGTCCCACAAATGTAGAAATGTCTGTTCAAACTTTGGAAAAAAGTCCCTCAAAACACATTTTCTTACTTTTTTCTTTATTATATATATGTTTGCATATTTATTGTAAACCAGCTATTGAAAAATTTCCAGAAATATATGCTGAACCTTTATAAAAAATGTCACCGAAAGCACTTTCTTCCGAATGAGTATATGTAATTTAATTTCTTAATTAATGTATTGAATAGTTACATGTATATTGGACTATTTTAACTCTTTTCTTTTTATTTATTTTTTATTTACTGTAAAATTTCTATTTAAATATCCCACATATATATATATGTGTGTTCTAAATTTGCGGGGGAAAAAAGAGCCACTTAAAGCACTTTTTTCTGTATTAGTATCTGTAAAATTAAAACATTGTATAGTGAACTATATTTCAGACTATTTTCATTCTTTTCTTTAAAAAAAATAATACTGTAAATTTTTAATTGAAAAATCCCACACATTTGTATATATTTAAATGTTCTAACTCCATAAAAAAATGTTACTTCTTTCTGTATTATCTAAAATATTAATGCAGATTAATTAGATACATTTTAAAATTTTCTTCTTTTTTTGATTGTGGTTATCAGATTATTAACAAATCATCATATAAACAGGGACAGTTATCTGGGTTTTTTGAACAATAAAATGCAGTATATGAGTTTTTTTAAGTAATGCTTTTACTTACTTATTTATTCTGCTAATCCTAAATACTTAAAAGTTTCCCATCACAGGTGCTACCTCACAGTGACCTGTGCAGCCAAATCCCCTCACTTTGCTGCCCCCTGCTGGTGATAAATATGAACAGCACTGCATGGTGGCAGTGACAAATCAGGCCAATCACTCCCCACATCTGGGGGTTGCATCTCAAACCAAGCAGGAATGAAATTAATTTTGGAAAATTATAAGATAAAGTTGTGCAGAAATCTTTGAGGGAGTCAGTTTAAATTTCTTCTCATTGTGGATTTCTGTTCCCTTCTTTGATTGATGGTTTCTCATTTTGATACAGAGGCCTACATTTCTGAGATTCAGACTCAAACTTTCTTTGGACCTAATTACAGCTCTGGAATTGGTGTTTTTGTCCTGAGCCACCTCTATAAATGACAGTCTTTTAAGAACTTCCCTTTCAGTTCCTTTCCTTGGTGCTATCTGTAGTTATCCGTCTCAGACGTTTGCTCACGCTGGTTTCTTCATTAACGTTTACTCTTTCTTTTCCACTTCTGCCTCTCTCCCTGTCATTCACACATTTTTATTTTTATATTTCATGATTTCCCATATTAAAAATGTATTCTTAACACTCAAAAAGTTGACATTTTGAGCAGCAAAAGTTTACTAAGATAAAGAAATGGGATTTTAATGTCTTTAAGAAAGCAAAAATATTTAATTGTTTAAAAAAAGGGTTTTATTCCTTTAAATTTATAAAACCCAATTTATCTCCACTTTAAAAGACTCAACACAGCCTCAATACTAAACAATGTGAATATTGACTAACATTATAAAGGTTTTTATCTGTTTATTTATTTATTTATTTATGTAATGCTCTCTTTATGAATGAAACGAATAAACAAATCAAAATCAAATGTTCTATGAAACATCAGTTTAAACCAAAAAAGATAAATATTAGACTAGAATCCTTAAAGCCTTACAGTGGTCATAATTTAAACTATTTTAGAAGTCTTCCTAGTGGTCTTTTGGTTATTATTAAGCCATTTTTAGCCAAAATCAACAAACTTGTGGGACATAGTTTCTGCAAAGCGGCAGTAATTCATTACAAATTCCCCTCTGACTTGTGGGCGTGGCCGCTCGGACCCCCAGTTTGGAGCCGAGAGCTTTTGGTCTGCCCAGAACATTGTTAAATGCTCTTTTTCCAGTTGAATTTTTTTTATATTTGCCTGATTTGCAACAATTTGAATACAAATTTTTGGAAAAAAATAGAAAATCTAAAAGGACATGAGATTTTGAAAACTTTGAAATTCAAAACAAAAATGAAGGAAAAAGGTGTTTTCATTCAATTCAATTTATTATTTTTTTTTTAAAAACTGTGAAAAAACAAATGCTAAAACAATATGAACTATAAGGATATTGGGAACAAGTTCTGAGCTATTTGATGCATTTATGTTGCATTACAGATATTTATATATATATATATACATTTGGTTAAAATAGTTTAGTTGGTTTAGTTGAATGGGGCAGAGATAAAGAGTTCTCTTTCTGTCCTCTTTCATTTTCACCAAGAACTACAATTTTAAGTAATTTATTGTTTTGTGCTGTGAAAATGAAATAAATGAAAGTAATGAAATACTCAGAAATGCAATTTTAAGCTTAAATGTCTTTATAAATGTCCTCCGTCATCACAAGAACATCTTAAAAAGATCATTTGAATCCTAAAATCTCTCATCTGATCATAAACCTCAAACACACACATAAGGGGATCCGTCAGTTCTTTCGAAGTTGGTTTGTGTGACGTTAGATTCTCTCTCGAAGCAGACGGCGGTCAGAGTGGTTTGTCACCACAGTGACACATTCCCACACATCTATTGGCCCCATTACGAGCAAGAGCCTCCAACCCCCAATGACGTCAAAATGGCTGACCGTAAAACAGTTTCAGAGGAATTTAAGGAGAAATTCTGAGCTTCTTCATTTCTTCCTGACGAGTGACTGAATCAACACAACCTGACTCTAAATCACCTTTGAACTCCACCTCTTGGAGAACTCTACTATCTCTTCACCTCCTTTTCTTTTCAAGAAAATGAAAGTACTCCTACTATCCAGATCCCTTCATCGTCAGAGCGGTGAACCCAACATCAGCCACATCTGGGAGCTGCCGCCGTGGAGGTCGAGGCGTGCATCTCTCAGCTGCAGCACGGCCTCATTCTCACAAACCACAGTTTCCTGTGCCGAATGATATTTTTACTGCAGAAAGGGCTGTGTTCAAGTCAGCTAAACAAATGTTACAGCAAATGAGGCGTTCTCTTTCACGCTTCCCGGCTGCAGAGCCCACCTTCTCTGCAAAGCATGAACGACGCTTCACAGTGGGTTTTCACGGCCTTCAGAAAGTCCTGCTGCATAGCTGAAGTCATACATGCCCAGGGCAGGAGCAGAACAAATTCCATCTTCAAGTCTGAGTCTGAGTGAAGCAGAAGAGAAATGTCTCAACACGTCTTCGTTTAGAGTCGAGCGCTCTGAGTCAGACAGAAGCTCTGCTGATCTCCCAGGAAAACGCTCATGATTAAGCAAAGCACACACAAAAAATAGAAAACTTCTCATTTCTTCCAATTTATCATTTATGCTTTTGGTCACTGTCATTTCAAATTAGCATTGTGTTTGTAAAGTTAGTTTAAAGTTACTTTTTTCATCTTTGATTTGTCTAAATCCTTAAGTTTCTGTAATGTAATGTAAGCATTCAGGCCTGTATTTAAGATTATTGAGTGTAATTATGTAAATAAGGTTGGATGTTTTTTATGAAAGTTTAAACCAGACATTAGAATGAGAAGTAAGATGATCTAAAGGTGATTGATCTGTATGAACCCTTGGTCATGATGACAATTCCCTCAAATTAATAATTTGTTGCAACCGGTAACTATTTTGTGTGCACAAATTACTATTTTGGGCATATAAACTGGTATTTTGTGGGTAAAAATATCATTTTGGGGCCACAAATTTACATTTTGTGTTCCTAAATTTCTATTTTGGGAACAAAAAATACAATTTTTAAGCCACAATTTAGTAGTATTAGTAGTAGTATAAATGGAAGATACTAAAATACTAATTGTTGGCCAATAAATTATGTGCCAACAACAGGCTCATTTGAGCTAAATAATAATTCGTGCACACACAATGCTCATTTGTAGCCACAATATAGTACTCTTCACACAAAATGCTTTGTGTAAAAAAAATACTAATTTTATGCCTCAAAAAATACTGATTTGTGTGCACACAATAGTATTTTGAGGCCACAAATTAGTAGTAGGAACTGAAAGTACTAAAATATGAACTTTTGGACACAAAATACTAATTTCTTGTGGAAAAAAATACTAATTTGAGTGCACATATGAGGATACTCATTTGTGCATAAAAAAATAATAATTTCTGGACCCCAAATGCTATTTTGTTAGCAGAAACTGCTTTTTGGGCACAAGTCGCCTAATAGTTGCACAAAAGACTAATTTCTGTTTAATTTAGTGCACTCAAAAATCTAATTTGTTTCCAAAAAATGCCAATTTTCCCTTAAAAAATACTAATTTGTGTACACAAAATGCTGTTTTTTGTCCACGAAATGCTATTTTGTGCACTCAGTATGCTCATTTTTGGCCACAAAAAGCTAATTTGTGCTGAAAAAAAATAACACACACATTGGGATCATCATTTGTGCAAAACAAATATAATGATTTGCGGCCACCAAACGCTATTTTGCTAGCACAAAATGCTAATTTTGGCTACAAGATGCTAATTTCTAGTACAAAATGTTCATTTGTGTTTAACAAATTTTATTTGGTGCATACAAAATGCTCATTTTTTTCCCAAAAATGCCAATATGTCCTTAAAAAATAATAAATACTAATTAGTAAACACAAAATACAAATTTCTGTACACAAAATGTTAATTTGTGCTCCAATAAAAAATATGTTTCCCATACAAAATGCTATTTCGTGTACACAGTATGCACAAAATACTCCTTTCTGTTTACACAATACCTGTTTGTGTGCACAAAGTACACATTTCCAGCCACAAAGGGCTAATTTGTGTGCACAGAATACTTGTTCTTGGCCACAGATTATTAACTTGAGGGAACAATTTATTATTATTATTTGAATGTTGTTCAATAAATATGTGACAGTACATTTTTTTGTTCTTGTTTAGATCTTATTTCCTGAACTGAACTTGTTTTCTGCAGCACTGTTGCCCTGCTCCACCTTCCTCTCAGCATTTCCATGGGAACGGCCCTCTAAATGCTGCTGAATACTCTAAAGCCGAGGGGGCAGGAGCCGTTTGGCCGGTGATCTTCAACCATTGTCAAGGCCACATCTAAACTCTAGTTTGTCTTCTCCAACAAAGGTTTGAAATCTCTCTGATCTTGTTTTCAATCCGCATCCCAAGCTGCCAGGAAGTGACCCGTTTGTCTTCACACTGGGCTTCTTAGAATAAAGAATCGTTTTTTATTCACTTCTTGCAGCATTTTTCTGTCCTAAAAGTCACCCAACAGCCACACCACTAAACCTTTACGTGGTTCAGGTCAGGTTAAATTCTCACCTGTCCCCTCTGTGTTCTCCCCTCTGGGCAGTTTAGGCCACACCCTCCCCGTGATGGCCAATCAAGTTCAAGACTCGGACCTCTGCAGGACGGAGCCCTGTGGTTCTTGACTCGACTGAGTGGCTTTCCTGAGGATAAGAAGACATGCACAGCATCTCTGGTAAGATCCTTTTTTTTTTTTAATTTTTTGCCCTTCCAGCAGGCAGACAGACGCTGGACCTTCTAGACGTGATCACAGCATCACAGGATGCCTGAGGCGCTGAAGTTTTTAGATGCGTCCTAACTTGACTTGCTTTGAGTTTTCGCTCATGGAACAATGTTTGCACACAATTCAATCAGGTAAAGACTTTCCAGCGTGAAGACATTTACTCCAATATACCAACTTATCCTTAAATTGGCTTAATGAAGTTTGCATCTATTTGAATTCCAAAATAAAAGTCTATTCTCCTAAATCTTCCTCCCAGACTTCAGCCTGAATGCCAGCATGCCTTTATCCCAGTCAACAGCTCAGACCTACCTGCAGGGATCCATCAAGGTGACGCTGGAGAACGCAGAACTCTGGAAGTCTTTCCACGACATTGGGACTGAGATGGTCATTACAAAGCATGGCAGGTAAGAGCGCTTTAAAAAAGAAGCTGAATTTGATCAAAATTGTAACATACAAACCCTTCAATAGTGGCTTTATGGATCAAATAATATTTTTTTGTAAAGTAAGGGTTACTGGATTTGCATTTTTTTATTAAGATTAGTTACGTTTATAAAATAAACTACAGGTATGTCATGAGTTTTAGATCCCTGCTGACCTGAAGAGGCCTTCAGATCTCAAATACTAAGAAAACTTTGTTAAAAAGTCTGATCTTTAATGACTTTAAAGAACTTATCGTATGCTGCACAACAATTTTAGTAGCTGTCTAGAGCTACACTGGGATGATCCTGTCTTTTATTTTGAAAGGAAATCATTTGAGATTCTTTCAAAAGTCAAAAACAAATTTACATCTTGAGAAAATGCAAGTTTTTGTAGGGGGTTTTCACGCCAAAAAATACATATAATTCATATTATTTAAAGAAAAACAATGTAATGAACGCAATGCAGTAATGCTTTTTCCTAAAGTGTAAAATAAAACTTTGTGGCTCTTTCTAGGATTTGATCAGTGAAAAACAGGCCCAAAATGGCTCCTATACTCTTAAAGGTTGCAGTTTTTCTTTCTTTTGCTTTTCCTTTAGGAGAATGTTTCCACATTGCAGCATCGCTCTGTCAGGACTTCAGCCTTTGGCCAATTACGTCTTGATGGTGGACATGATTCCAGTGGACGGCTGCAAGTACAAGGTACTGTCCTTCTTCTCTGTCTTTGGATTAAAAACGAGGCTGAATCTAAAAGCCAGACGCTGCTCTGCCCACTCCAACTGCTGCATATCAAAGCTTTTTACTGCTTCCTGTTTGTGCACTCCCAGCTGGAAGCCCAATCAATTAGCATCCCAAATGAGAAGGGACGCTATCAGTCGGTCGTCGTGCTCTCACCACCATTTGGTCACTTGAGAGAACAAAAATGATGAGTTGGAGCTCTGATTGGCTGATTTAAATGTGGGGAGCAAAATCCCCAAATACACAACTTTTTTTTTTTTTTTTTTGCTGAGTCAGCAATCTAATTGCAGGAAAGGGGGGTTGAAGATCTCACATATCCTGAGCTCTCACACTTGGTAACAGTGCTTGTATTCCTCCCCCCCTCTCCGTCTCTCTGTAGTGGAAGAAGGAGCAGTGGGAGGTCGCCGGGACGGCAGAGCCCCAGCCCCCATGTCGGACATACACCCACCCGGACTCCCCAGCGCCGGGGAGGCACTGGATGAAACAGCCTCTGTCCTTCCTCAAAATGAAGCTCACCAACAACACTTTGGACCAGCACGGCCATGCAAGTCACTAAAAAAACACAAATTCATGTTTTGTAGATATTGTTTTAAAGGGTAACCAAACAGGGAAGTTGGAGGCTGACTCTGCCTACAGCTGAAATTTGAAATAGGGGTGGGGTGGACAACAACTCTTCTCATTACTGGAGCTATAGATCATGACGTGGGATTTAAATGGTTTGACCAATCACAAAATTCAACTGTAATACTTTGTTTTAACCTGTAGGGGGCAGCATACAGACGGTTTTTGACTAGAATTAAACAACTTTCTTGCAAATCGTCGAAAATTTGGCAATGACCAACAGACAGCACTTTTAAAGCCCCATTTATAGAGGTCAAGAGAAAAACAAAGTTGATTTGGGGTTTGGTTACCCTTTAATGTCTGCTTTGTTGTTTTGAGCAGATTATCCTTCACTCCATGCATCGCTACTACCCACGATTCCATGTGATCCAGGCGGACAGCTCCTTCACCGTCCGCTGGGGATCTTTCCAGACCTTCTCTTTCCCAGAAACCGTTTTCACTGCAGTCACTGCTTACCAAAACCCAAAGGTAAAAATAGAAAATAAAAACAAAAGTGTAAAATCCAGCTCTCCTGCAAATCTTCGCTTTCTTTTAGATCACAAAACTGAAGATCGACCACAACCCGTTTGCTAAAGGTTTCAGGGAAGGAGGCACCCACTATCACAGCAAAAGGTAAAAAAATTAAAAAAAAAAGTCAAACCAACCTTATTTAAAAAGTACAGACAGGCTTTGAATGCATCTTCAGGTGTCGCCCGAGCAAAAGAAGTTCACGAAAGAACGTTGGGAGCACAGGTGACCAGTCGTCCTCAGTTTGTCCCATAAACCAGAAGATGGGTTCTAAGACGTGTTTCCCTGTTAGGCCTGGAGAGGGCGCCCTCTGCCTCCCACTCTGTGGCAAAAGAAAACCATCAGCAGCCACTGAAGGAGGGCCACTGTTCAGCGTCGGTTGTGGAGCAGGAGTCATCAGACGGCGTGCACGGCGAGCCCCTGGAGCTGCAGGAGTACGAGTACGGCTGTGAGGAGCAGCGGGTTCCTGCGTACGCTGCATTCCAGCCCAACAGGTCTGCATAGAAAACTACATCTTTTTGACACAAAAAAGCTGAGCTACTATTTTTTTTTTTTTTTATCTCTCCAGACCGGCTGAGTTGGATCGATTCCAACTCCCATCCGCTGACAAGGCCCAAACACAGAGTGTCTATCCTCCTCCTCCTCCTCCTCTTCATCCACCCTTCTCCTTAGAGCAGGGCTACCAGCACCACAGCATGCAGGACTGGAGCCAGTACCCGCTCTTCTCCTACTCCTCTTGGTGAACTTCCTCGCTGGGTGGAATGAGAAAACATGGATTAAACATTCAAGCTGTCGAGGACACTTGAGAGAAATCCTTCCATCTCCAACAGAAATTGGTTTCATTTCCCGCTCTATATTTTTATTACATCACATCTGGAAAACGAAGAAGAAATATTAAAGTTTGTATTATTGGGCAGAAAGGATGCTCATGTATGTCTCAGAGAAACACTTCAATAAAACACTACTGTCTGTGAAAACCGATGGGGCTTCTTGTGATTAAACGATGGGGAGAAATACACATACTACTGCACTAATATGCAGCTGACGTACCCCGGAATACGTCACTTCAGTCGTTTGAGTATTTAGTGCATTCTTACCATCCAGCAGCTGTTTTAATCCATGACATTGGACAAAGACGAAGTGTGAAATCCAAAATAAAGACTGAGCTGGTGAGCAAAAATCAGTCTCTTTAGATCAATATACCAGTAATGTTTCTGTTCGACGTTCAAAGCATTGACTGAAACCTGCAAAGGAAAACTTTTCAAGCAGTAATCATCTTTTAGTGAAGTCAAAGAGCCTTAATTTATACTAGTTAAAGTTAGACGCTTCTTAGCTTGTTGACGCTAGTTTTAACGCACAGCGGTCACCAAAAATAAGAGTAAACAAATGAAACTAGTAAAAAAATTCTTCAAAGTTGCACAAGATCAGTTGATTCAATTTGAGTTTGAAGGACTTCAGTAAA
Organism: Oryzias melastigma; assembly: GCF_002922805.2. Classification (NCBI taxonomy): domain Eukaryota; kingdom Metazoa; phylum Chordata; class Actinopteri; order Beloniformes; family Adrianichthyidae; genus Oryzias; species Oryzias melastigma. The sequence continues at coordinate 16,575,876 of NC_050523.1, read as the reverse complement.
GCTTTTTCTAAACTAGTATTATGCTATTAGTAATAGGAAAAAGTTGAAGACTATTTTCAATAAAAATAATCTAAAAAAAAACATTTAAACAGAGATCCAGTGAATTCAACTATTTTAATTTTAGTTTGTACTTGAGTTAGATTTTAGTCATATGAGAGGAATAAAAAACATTTTTTTTTTTGCATTGGATTCTAAAGAAAATTTTTAATTTTTTTAATGAAACAATTCAATTTGTACCCTTCAAAATAAGAGCACGTTAAGCAGTAATGTTGGACTAAACAAGGATTGTTTGATGTTTAATGATTAATTAAATTCCATTGATTTGTATTTGTTTTTACTCTGAGTTTAATTTCAGTTATAGTCTGTGAGGTATCCAAAGTAAAAAATGATTTTTCATTGGATTCTAATGTTAGAATTTAATTTAAAATAATGTTATGTCTGTTTTGAGAAGTTCAATAAATTTCTGTCTGCATTCTTCAAAATAAGTGCATAATGGGTGGAAAACTTGGGCAGACTGTGGACTCAAAACGGCTAAGAAAAATGAATCTTCCTCCAAGGGAAATCCCTTCCTACCAAAAAACCTTTGCTTGTACCAGGAAGTTTAAACTATGTTGTGCTCGATGCTGAGTAAATATTTTAGAGTATGAGCATGTGCCACTTATTCCAAAGATATAAACTGAGTGATGCACTACAAGTTTTTTATCTTCAGAAATCCATTTTGTGGATAGAAACAATGTAAAATCTGGAGTTTTGAGCTGATTCTGACACCTCAGGACATTTAACGTATGCTAAAAAAAAGGATAAAGACAACATCCACAACCAGCGACAAAGAACAAGTGTAGAATGAGTGGAATAAGACAGGAGGGGTCTGCACTGTAAATGATTTACGAGCAGGGTGGGGGGGCGTATCTAGGACACTGACAGAGCTTCAGGGAGCAGCACAGCAAAGGAATTTTCTAGAGCACATGTTACATCAGAGCTCTATGATGCACCAAATGTGGGACAAAAAATAACTGTTGATCCAGATGTAGCTTGATGCACCTCGGTTATCCCTGTAGCTCATCCTGTAGAGATTGTATCAACTACATTACCCAGGTAACCATAGGGTCAGAGTGCAGATCTAAACATTTTGTAACTGTAATTATGTACATTTAAAAGTTTGGACACTCAGTGATTTTAATTCATTTAATCAAAACCTTTTCTGCTTTCACCAAAAAGGTACAGAGCCCTGAACATGACATAAAAAAATATATAATCTATGTGCACAAATTGGTATTTTGCGGCCATCTGTTGATCCAGATGTAGCTTGAAGCACCTCAGTTATCGTAGCTCAGCCTGTAGATGAGATGTTTTCTGGTTTTACCAGAAAGGTACGGAGCCCTGAATGTGACATAAAAAAAGTTCCTTTAGATTTATAATCGATGTGGACAAATTGGTATTTTGTGCCAAAAAATGAGCATTTTGTGGCTGCACATTATTATTTAATTAGCATTTGTGTTCACAGATTAGTATTTTATGAAGACCAACTAGTGTTTGTGGGGAAAAATGAGCATTGTGTTTGCATTTTGTGCTAACAAATTGGCATTTTATGCATACAAACCTACAAAAAAATACAGTATTTAGTGCACAGAAATGTGTATCTCGTGTGGACAAATTAGCATTTTGTGGACACAAATTAATATTTTGTATGCACAAATAAGCATTTTGTGGGACATAAATTAGCATTTTACTAGCAATGTGTGCTCACAAATTAGCACTGTGTGGATACAAATTATTTTATTAGCATTATTTTCTCAGACATTAAAATTTTGTAGTCACAAATTAGCATATTATATAAATTTGTATTTTTTGTGTGCACAAATTAGCTTTTCATTGGTGTTTTGTGCACATAGATTGAATATTTTATGGAATTAAAGTATCATTTATTGGTGCGCTAAATTAGCATTTTGTGTGAACAAATCAGCATATTTTAGATATTTTAGTATTTTGTGGGCTTGTGCACATAGATAAAAACATTTTATGTACATAAATTAGTATTTTGTGGTGCACTAATATGCATTTTGTGGATAAAAATTTGTATTTTGTAAAAACAAATTAGCTTTTCATTGGTGTTTTGTGCACATAGATGAATATTTTGGGGACACAAATAAGCATTCTTTTTTTACAAATTAGTATTTTGTGGGCTTGTGTTCATAAATGAATATATGAATGCAAATGAGCATTTTGTGGTGTGCAAATTAGCATTTTTTTAGATAGAAATTAGCATTTTTGGATACAAATTAGTATTTAGTGTCCACAAATTAGCTTTTTATTGGTGTTGTGGGCACACATTTGTATTTTGTGTACATGAATCAGCATTTTTTGGGGAAAAAATTGGCATTTTATTAGCAACTGTGCTCACTAATTATATATGTATGGACACAAATTATTTTTGGGGACAAATATTAGTATTTTGTGGCCACAAATAAGCATTCTTTTATAATCTGGTATTCACAAATTGGCTTTTTTTGGGGCAAAAATTATTAATTTTGTGGAAACATTAATATTTTGTGCACACAAATGAGCATTTAACTTATTTCCTACTACTACCAGTAATTTGTGTCCAAAAAATACAAAATTGTGCATACAAATTAATAATTTGAGGGAACAACTTCTAATTAGATGTCATGTCCAGAGCTCCATACAAAGTCAATAACAATGTGTTATTTTACCTTAATTGCACAACTGCTTGGTCACAAAAATCTGAATTGTTTTATACATTTATTTTTTATTTTTTTTAATCAACTTTGTGACTTAAAACGATTAACAATAAAAAAATTAACATGGTCAAAAAAACCACTGGTTAAAAATAGTCAATTAAAAATGATGAATAATAGAGTCTCTTCCTGTGATCCTTTGAGCAGATTTACAACGCTTTCTCCATAACACGGAGCTGCATGTTAGCTGCCATTAAAGCCGGCTGCAGGGCAGGCTGGGTAATGGACTGCAGGAAGGCCTTCATCGACCATGCTATACATCCATTTACACACACTGCATGCACCCCGAGGAGAGGTCAGACTCCACTAAGTTTGATTCATTACAGTCATTTGCAGTGGAGTTGCAGCCAATCACCTGCTATCCATAGGAATACATTGATTGGCTATAATGACACTTTAACCCAGGATGTATGGATTATTGGGGTTGCACAGAACATCTGGGAGTGAATCTGTTCTTACAGATCACAAAAAAAGCAGTTCAAGTCAATTTACACCTTAAACTCTAATTCCATCCTTCGATTTCATAAACTATTCTCTAAATCTATTCTATTCCCAAGCTGGTTTCGTTTACGTAGCCTTCTTCAGTTCAGTTCGACCTGACCTGGTTCTGGCTAAAGCTTGTAAGGGAATAAATGTATACAATACATGAGGGAAGGAGCGGATCATGACGGTGCATTAGGATTGTTTACGAGACGGTGCTCTTGGGAAACGGTTTATTGGATTGTTTGCAGACTGCCTGCACTTGGTGATGTTTTTACAGGCTGCAGTAGCTAGGTCTCTGAACTCCGATTCCTGCCAACAAACTAAGATAAGATAATTTGTGTTCTGGTTGCCTGGAATTGCAGCATACTTTGAAAAGTTACTAAAAATACATCACAATGAACAGAAAAATCTACAGAAAGTAGTCATATTTTAAGGCAAAAATTTCTTTAAAGACATAACAAAATGAAAATAACTGATTTTAGAAAAATATTAGATTTTTTTTGTTTTACTGGTACATTAATTGGTTTGTTTAAACCCTGAATGTGTGTTGAAAACTGCTGAACACATGGAAACTGCCCTTCAAAAGTTTTTCTGTTCCGCATCTTCAGGTCAGCTGACGTTCTTTTCTTAGCACTTCATTAAAATTCATTAATTGCTTCCCTTCTCCTGGGCGCAGCACACTCCAGAACTGGAGCTGTTGGAAAAAAAAGAAAAAAAAAAAAAAGAAAAAAAGAGCGCTCCAGAAACAGGCCCCTCCCCCTGCCCCACGTACAGACCAGACAGGGAAAGCGCTTTAAAGAAGTAGACGTAAATTTTATTTACTTGCTCTGTACATACAGGGTCAATACCGGCACAGGTAATAACCATGGGAAATATTAACACATGTTACATAGTGTAAGAAATTAAAAAGGCACAATTTTCAATTCTTAAGTAAAAGACAGGTTTTCCTAAAATATAAGAACAGTAATACTGTTAATGCCATTACGAAACAAATCAGAAGCAAGACCAAAAAAAAAAAAAAATGGAAATAAAAAAAGTTGTATTGCTTAATTAGAATTAATCCTGAAAAACAGACCCCAGCTAAGATGAGATAAGATAAACCTTTTATTTAATAAAGAGATAAATGTCAATAAGCAGCATTTGACCAGGCCAACTCCCCAGCCAAGAGGTCATGCACAGAGGCAACCAGCAGGCATTTTTAATTCCCTTTTTTATTTATTTTTTGATTTATAACAATACTCATTTTGAAAGTTAAAAAAAAATAAAATTAAAAAAAAAACACATTAGACAGAAAAGAAAGCTGCACAACTTGTGAGTGAACGGCTGAGCAACAGCAGAGAAGAAGAGGAGGAAGAAATGGCAAAATTATGAAATTTAAACAGCTTTTTTGTACATAAAATGCAACTGGACTGAATGTTTAAAGAAGTTAAAACATACAGCCAGGACTAAATGCAAGAAGGTCTCAGTGAGGAATCGTTCCCCTTATGCAAATGGAGGATTTTCTTTCAGTCATGCTCACTAAGGACACTGCATTTCTATAGTAGTCAGATGTTTTTGGCAAACACGTTGCTATTTCAAATCCTGTTAAAATTGGCACTCCTATGTTGAAAAAAAGTCACTGAAAGCAGTTAGCACAGAGAACATTATAACCTTAAAGAAAAAAAACAAAACTCCATCAGTACCAAAAGGATGCAGAACACGAGGAGAAACAGGTTGATCTTATGGCACCAATAAGATGAAATGACACGGTCTCGTCCCATCGGGGAGGTGGAGGCTGAAATAATTGAAACGCTTGCTGACAGGAATAATCACAGACGGGCTCACAGATCGCGTCTGTCGTGACTAATGATGTGTGCGTGTCTGTGGAGGTACAACGGCGACTTGAAGGTTTGGAGACAACATTACTGCTGGTTTGTTCCTCATCTGTTTTGTTTCCTACCAAATCCAAAGGGGTGCAAAGAATATTTTCCCTATTTTAACTTAAAAAAATAAAGTCTAACATGATTAAAAACAAACAATATCCCCCCCCACTCACATATATAACTTTCAGTCTGATGCTCTGTGATCTGGAAATAAAAAAACAGACTAATGAAGGGGAGGAGATGGAACTAAAACCTGAAAACTGAGGAGCTGAGGAAGAGACGGGGTCTTAGAACCACAGCTGTAAACTCTTTTAAAGCCTGGCAACAGCTGGCTAACCCCCCCCTTACATCAAGCAGGCAAGCTCGTTACTGTGGCGGGACAGGTGGAGGATCCAGGTTCACATCGGTACTGGTGGTGAGAGGTCAGTCCCCCTCGTCAGGGTTCAGCGGGTCTACGATTTTGACGTGAGTGAAGGGGAAGTGACCCCTGCGTCCGTTCACCTCGCCCTCCCACTGACCGCTGATGTTCATCCGTAGAACTTTGACCATGTCGCCGACCTGCGGGGAGGAGAGGAGCAATGAATGACGATGCTGCAAGATATTTACGTCCAATTCAATTTGGCTTGATCACATGACATTAGCACAAAAACAAGCTATAAAAGTGCGACTGGGATGTCTGCACAGTAAATTGCATATCATTTGCAATGGCAATATCAGTCAATAGCACAAAAGACTATTAACTGCAATAAATATCTAAATGTTTACAGACAATCTTATGGCAAACTTAAAAGTTTTAACAAATCAAATAAATACCTTAACACACTTAACCGAAACAATATCAATCACTTATATCGTCATTGCAAGGTTTTCTCATACAGTGCAGCCCTAGTGACCGCATTGAAGAGAAACTGAACATTTAGTGACCGTCTGAACACATCTCTCTTTAGCAAAGAGATTATTTGGCTTCAGCTGGTCCCAAACTACAAGTACAAGAATATAGATAAAAACAGACAGGTGAAGAACAAAGACATCATGCTGGAACAACAAGAATGTAATAAAAGCCTTTAGCCTGAAAACTGTCAGGTTACATCAACACTGCTCTTGCCAATACAGGTTCATGAAAACTTGATGTAAACATGCATTTTTGGGTTTCTGCATTAAAAAGTGTTTATGTGGAGCAATGCACATTTTTTAAGACTATTTTCCAGCTTTAAGTACAAAACACACAGCCATTAAACACGCATATAAAGTTACACCATGCAGAACTTAAACCAATCAGGAACTTATATTTGGTAGTGACGTATGAATGGGGTCCTTTTTAATCCACTGAAGTGCCAACTGTTAGAAAATTGATTGTGGAAGAGAAACTATTTGCAGTTTGTGCCTGGACAGAATTAGGTGACACCAGATCTTTCACATATTGGAACAGAGCTGTGAAAGAAAAAGCCACATCAAGCCTCTTTCAACTGCAGGTGCCAAACATGCACTAGTACACAATAGAAAAAGAAAAGAAGGAGAAGCCCCCCCCTTGCTTGTGCAGTGTGAACACCATGGACTAAAAGCGCGTTCATGAACCCGTGTTCTTGAAGCCACATCACATGTCCAGTATGTCCAGTGTCCCCACGACAGCAAAATGTAAAGAATTCCATCTAATCCTCTCAAAGAAACAAGGTTTAGTTCTACATGGTTCGTGCCGTTTCCCCCTAACGTGAGCAACAAGACGACGACAAAAAACATTTTGCTGCAAGCTATGAGTTCTTCCCAAACTAGAGGCTGATGAGAGGAAAGACATGATGCAACATAATAAGGTATGTGCTGTCAGAACCAAACAAGTTAAAGGAGTCAAACTGAAAGGAAAAGGTTCACGTTCATGTACTCGTTAGCTGCGGTGCAGCTTCAGCTTGGGGCAAAGAAGAAAAGTAGGCTGAAAAATTCATATAATTGAATGGAAGCAGTACAGCAGATTGAATAAAAGGGGAAGAGAAAATATTTGACTGTTGGGTCAGCATATCTGACCCACTTTGAAAGAGATGACGTCAGATTAAAGGTTTATTTAAGGTACACAAGTTTGTCATGTTAACAATATGAGGACAACAGTCAAATAAATCATTACGGTAAGAGGCCATGGAGGAAAAAAAACTGAATGTTAAAATTTATTGAAAACAGTAATTTTAAACCCCCGGCATACGGTAAAAGATTAGGGTAAAAATTTAACATTTCGGGCAAAGGAAGGGTCAGTTTTCAGTTGCAGAAAAATTCAAGTTTTAAAGTAGCCTAATGAGTTTTTATTTTATTCATTAAAAAAAATAAATTAGAAAGAAAAAGCAATTTTTTTTAAATCAAAAACTGTACTTTAAGCTCTCTATAAAAAGCGTACTTGACTGAGACCCAAGCAAAGCAAACTGCTCATTTACTTCTAAACTAATTTATAGCTTCCTTCAGTGAGCTCTCACACACTCGCTGCCCTGTTAGCTTCCCCGTCTTCATGTGTTTTTCATCAACTGACCTAACATTGGTGCCGACTGTGTTGCTGCCTCTATTTTGCACTTGTCTATTTATAAGAGCTGACACCATTACACGAGCTGCCACCACCAGTTGAAAACTCCACTCTGCTCTTCTCCTTTCTTGAAACTTTAGAAATAAAATACTGATGAAAGGAGCAATTATGAGAAGAAATTAATTGATAAAAGTTTATAAATGTGAGTAAGAAGTGCATTAGTTTGGGTAAAACTAAAGATTGAGACAAAACTTAAATGCTGAAAAAGAAACTAAAAGAGGTGTAACAGAAAAAAATGATACAATGAAATATCGCGATACTTCATTTGGCGATACTTGTACCGATTTAAAATGCTGACGTTTTACATGTACCGGTTCAGCTACATTTAGCAATGTTGGAAATAAACAGCACTGTATTTTTTTTAACCATACATTGAACCTTATTTGTTGAGGCACATTTGCTTGATTTTTTTTTTGTCTTAGAATATTTTGTGAAAATCCAACAACGTTGATCATTTCTCAATTTACCAAAATAAAAGCATCATGAATTTGTTTATACAAAATCAACTGTACGAGTTGGAGTGCTTCATGCTCTAATCATTAAATAATTACCATTGTTTTCATCTAAAATATGTAATATTTAAATCATACACTAAAAAAGGATAGTGAAATATTGTCTCTGGTACAGTGTTGGGATACATCTCGATACGCATCGTGAAGTGTATACATACAGTATCGTCAGGCTCTTGTCATTACACTCCCCTAAAAACATGTTATTTTGTAAATATATAAATATCTTTAGTGAAAATAGTTTTTTTTGTTGAATTAAATGATCTGCTTAACCTTCTGGGTTTGGACTGGGGGTCACAAAAGTCTCAACCTCCAAATTAAAAAGGGAGACTGCAACCTTTGACCTTCCTCTGCAGAAGGGCAAGAGCCAGGGGGCAGAAATGGGGCAGGTCTATATATTATGCAACAGCCTGTTGCCTTTTACAAACCGTAAGGCAACATTCTGCATATCAAAAACAATATGTGTTCATGTTAAGGCATTATTTTAATATTTGAAACTATACTGCATAGTATTTTGTGAAATATTCTTTAGAACCATGCATTTCATTCTGCATCTGCAGGATAATAAAGGGTCAATGACGCTGAGCATCTTTGCATGCTTAATGTTTAATTAAATGCTATTTTACTTAAAGTAATGATCAGATCAAAATATTGGTCTAACACATTAGTTCATTATCTCAATTAATATGAAAAGTGTACATGTGGGAAAATAACATTTCTAGAAATAGACAACACATTTGTGCTGAGAAGTGTTTAGACTCCATAAGGAAAAACAGGAATTTGTCTGGATACACTACGAAAACCAACTTTTTTATCAATTTTTCCTGCATTTCAGTTTCTTATACTCTTAGAGTGCAAATCTGACATCACATGAACACGTAGACATGATAAGAAATCTATATTTCAAGGAGAAATCTACAATCCAATTTCAACAGTTACAAACAAATCTGATTAAAAACAGATCATTTTCAAATATTTGATTAGCAAAATGTGTCGCAATCAATTGCTTTCAAAAACTTAATGAAGAGAAGCTTCCATCCAGATGTCAGCTCATCTCCTGAAGGCCATCAGGAGATCAGTAGTTGAAAAAACTAAATATGCCAACCTACATACACTAGATTCTGATTTAATACAATATAACAAACGATTACTCTGCGTAAGTGAATTATCACTTTAGCCACTATAGCTTTGTCTACTTTAACATTTTCATAACAGAACATAAAATACAAATAAAGCAAAAGTTTCAGTTTTACAAGTTTATTCTTATTTGCATGTTTCTCAATCTTTCTTTCTTTCTTTATGATGTTATTTAACTCTTTAACATTTGGGATGTTGCCAGCAATACCTAAATAAAAAGTGCTCTTTGACATACCATAACTCTTTAACTGTTTACCTCAGGGGTGTCAAATTCAATCACACAGGGGGGGCAAAATTCAAAACACACCTTAGGTCGCAGGCCGAACAGGATAAACATTTATTGAACACACTAAAACTACATTTTAAAGCTTTAAAACAGTAACTTTTTAACATAATTTTGAACAATATAAATAGCATTACCTGCAATAATGCTAATGTGAATCCTGTAAGCTGAAATTGGCCGCTGAAGATGCTAGCGCTGTTAGCTGAAGATGCTGAAATTGATGGCTAAAAACACTGAAGCTAATAGCTGCAAACGCTGAAGCTGATAGCCAGCTAAAATATTAGCCAAATACCAAATTAGCCTAAAATATATATAAATAATAAAATAAGTAAAAAAAATTAGGTTAGCCAAAACATCTAGCATGAAAATATTAGCCTAACTCCAATACAGCATATATTTCTTTAAAAGCCTAAATTAACCAAACAGCTAGCATGTAGCTGAAAAAAATAGCTAGACTTCAAAATAGCCTAAAAAAAACAAACAAAAAAGCCCAAATTAGCCAAAACAAATTACAACATTTGTTTACAAACATTTTACAACAGGTGTCTTCGTCATACTTTTTTACTCTCCTGCTGTATAGTAAGAACATGAATCCTCAGGGTAATATGTTCACAGCTACATTTTAGTGCATTTTATCATCAAAGCAATAACAGCAAAAACTATTGTAAGTTCAATATGGAAAATCCACATTAAATGACATACATGCTCATAAAGTGACTAAATTCCTTCAGCAGGTACCAGATTATTCTGATGCTAATGAAAGCCACATGAAGACCCAAGAAATAAAAATGTCCAACCATAAGTCAAGTCAGTTGTAGTTGTAGTTGTCGAACACCTCACCACATCATTTCTGCAGCACACACTCAACAACAGGTTGACCAGCAGGTCATGAGTTACTTGCAAAAGGTGTCACAAACAAGAGTTTCACACAAGTGCAAAGCAGATCAGATCTTGTTTAAAGGTTTATGTATTATAAAGAATGTGGCAAACAACATCTTTGATTGTAAATATGTGGTGAGTATTTTCTGCAAAGCCACATTACATAACATTGTTACAAAGCAGTTCAAGGAGGAAATGCTACCAGACCAAGTTTAATCTACTACTTATGTCTTTATTCTTGACTAACAGCTTTTGATTTTTTGCTTGTCATGCTCCGATTAAAATTACTGTCATTAAAGTCAGCATCATGGTCTGGGATTTGGAACTGCTTAGGTGGCTTTTCAACAACTGCTGACAGATTTTAATATCAGTAAAAGGCTAAAGTTAGAACTTGCATAACTTCCGTGTTTGACTATTTTCCCCCTCGGGGAAAACACCACAAATCTATCTACTAAGTATTTTTCAAATGTTTATCGCTTTTCTTTTAATCGTTGAAAAAAATCTATGATACAACGATTGCAAAATATACATATTGCATTAGAAGTGAGGTCCAGGAGTGTAGTGCTGGACGATATGACGATACATATGTGGGCGATAGAAAAGTGTATATTGTGCGATTTCTCTTCTATCGTGTATATGAGTTTATTTTTATTGCTGAACTTTTGTACAAAAATGTGTGCAATTTAAAAAGTGTTTCTCATTTGTGACTATTCAGGTACACGTTACTTGAAAAACTAAAGTCAAGTAATTACATTTTTTTTTATCAGAGAATAAGTAAAAATATATTTTATTTTGGTATATTGTGATATATACCGTTATTGTGATATAAAATAATGTATATCGTGATTGACAATTTTTACCATAATGCCCAGCACTACAGGAGTGTATGTAAAACACTGCCATACTGAGAAAGGCTTTCGATACAATCATCTCCAACTCGACTTTAGACACTGCAAGAGTTGTTCAGTTTTGCAGTGACAGATTAAAATACCCCAAGAAAACAAATGCCTTTGCCCCAGCTTCAACTTTGCTTCCTGTTCTGAGTAAACAATCAAAGAGACGAGTAAAGTTATCCTGACTTTAATATCTAGCAAAACTACTGAAGTGACAAACACAGAGTGACCACAGCTGTCTCAGGGTATCCATTTTTTGACCCTAACCTAATCAAAAAATAAATATTCATACAGCCACAGATACCACTTAGATTAATTCTAACACCACTTGTTTGTGACTTTTTGCCATTGTGAATGATGACAATGAAATGGCTTTATGATTAACAAAATGAATCCAGGACGCATTTTTTGGAAGCCCCTTGAAATTTGACACATATTATAAAAATGTAAAGATATCTCTACTTTGGTGTATTTTGTGATGGGTTGTTAGCTTATCTTTAGTGATGCAAAAGGACAGAATTATTACATTTCAGCAGACAAAACAAAAATTGAACTTACCTCTAGAGCAAGAGCAGTTTTGTCGTAGGCACAGGGCACGCGCTTTTGGATGGCTTTTGCCAACACGGGACCATTCTGCATGGAGGGCAACGGGGTAATGACCGCTCCGGGTGTGCCAGGGGGCATGGGGGGAGAGAGCTGGGGCTGGGCATAAGCGTTAACGAGGGAGTGGGATGGCTCCGGGATACCGTAGCTGTTGGAGTTGCGCGATCCGTGGGAAGGCTGGCCAGGATGGGGGGAGGATCGTACCAATTTCTCCACGTAGGGCACAGGGATCATCCCGACACGTCCATCTTTATTTTTGGCACTCCACCATTGTTCCTCTGGCTTTTCCAAAATGATAAGGACCTCTCCCTTCTTGAATGGAAGGTCCTCCGCGTCACTACCAGTGAAGTCATATAGTGTCCGCACATACTCCAAGTTATCCTCTGGACCAATCATAGATGAGACTGGACCACCTATAGTGCTTGGATACCTGAAAAGAGATGACATAACTGAAGTATTTTGCTAAGTATGATGTGTCTAAGAGTGGATTCATGGATTCAGGTTAACCCTTTAATACAGTCAGGAAATAACATGCGTTCCTTGAACTACTTCAACTCCTCAACCGCTTACGCAACTAACAGTTTCTTAGCTTCAGAACCCATTGGGATTATGCTATCGTATGTCAGAGTATAAATCATGGTTTTTGTAATGTTTGGCCGTAGGAGTGACTCACACTCATCTTAGACTTATGGGATTTTTTTTTCATATAAATTGCAACAAACACTATAGGGAACTGTAGGTGTGTGCACCAGTACTTGCTACAGACAGCAGTGCAGAAGAAGCACTGTTCAGTCTTACACCAGGCTTCGTGGAATTAATCAGAGGTCACGCAAAGGATGAAGAATTCCATGGATTTAGTGATTTGAAGATATATAGAGTTCACATTACTTGTGCCTTAAGCTATGGTTATCTGAGGACTTGTTCATTTGTGGAGCTAATATATCTGACATTTATTCAATCTTATTTTTCCTGAAACTAAATAACTAAACTAAATATTATGATTTGCCTTTCAAAAAGAAATCTTTCTTATCGTTTTTACTAAATAAATTTCTCACAAAATCAAATCAACCAATCAAAGGTGGTTAAAAGGAAGTAAAAAAAATGCAAGAAAGCACACACATGGAGTGTAATGATTAATTGACTCAATAGATGAATCGATTTATATTCCAACGACCCAACCAGATCGATTTGCCTGAGGAAAGCTGATAATCAAATCAATACTTTTAATATAATTTCAAAATGAAATACACTGGTTAAAAATTGATATAGGAAAATAATATTTGGATGAAGGCATGGTAGGTTTATTTTACTGTGACATAAAAACAACCAAGTGTCATCACATTGGACGGCATATGCGTGGAAACACCGATTATGCAGACATGTGTCCATACATTGTGGCGTAATGATCTAAAAATGTTCAATTTGTATTATTTTAATGTGGAAAAACAACAGTGGGTTGAACTTTATGATCTACAACGTGTATGGATTTGCCATTCATTCTTCTTTACTCGTTTGTTTGTACAGATATTCAATTAACACTTATCTTTTTGGGTCAGCGAATCACATGCTGAAAACGAACCAATATCGACTATGAATGTATCGCTGACCACAAACTACGATATAAATCGAATCGTTACAGCCCAAAATATAATATCTGGCTAGTTATTCATAAACTTAAATCAGCATATTGTGTAATGTTCAAAAAGACTCAACAGGATATGTAGATGATGTCCAAACAAAATGCAAATTCAACAACGCATTTGCTGAGTAATAACAGAACAGAAAGTGGTTGACTACCAGGATGCTCGAGGACTTCCGTACCTGGATGCTGGTTCTATTAGCGTTGTCGTGTCCAGGTAATGGATTTTGTAGAACTCCAGGAGGGCAGGAAGGTTCTCGAACTCTTGGTCCCCTATCTTGAACCTCTTACTGGGCAAAGAGTTGATGATATAGTGCGATACTTTGGAGTTTTCGGACACGGACAGGACGTAGTCCCCGGGACAGGTGGAGGAGTCTCGTACCAGAAACATGCCATGCCTCTGCCCCTGTAACCTGTTCTGCGCCTCCTGCCGCGACACTGGTCCGAAATACCAGGCCGAGCGATCAGATGAGTCGAAACGTGACGCGGACATTTTTATTTCTTAAAAAATAAGTTAATATAAAGAAGAAAATAAGTTAAATTCAAACAGGCCTATCGCATCCAGCTGCAGTACTTGGAAGATGCGGGGTAGGGCGTTCGTCGCCCGAGGACCCGATAAAAAAAAAAAAAAAAAATCAACCTGACGTTTTCAGCGACAGGCTGCGACCGACCTGATCCAGCCTGGGAGCATAATGTGGTTCCTGTGACCAGCAGCTAACAGCCGAAAACATCGACGAAGATCGAAGCAACAAATGATCAATAAAGCTTCCTCTTGCTGTTCCGCCTTCCGCGAAAAGTCAAAAATTATTGAGCTTCAGTCAGCCAGTGTCAGTTCCGAGAACGGAAAGGGTGGCTTCAGCGTTTCATCTGATAAATATCCATGTTTGCAAAAATGTTGATGTAAAAAAGGAAAACAGCGACTTTGAATCCTCTGGTGTTACAAAAAGGCGGACGTCACGGAATTGGGTTTATTAACTCCCCTTTCTCGGAGTAGACTTTTGAAGCAAAAAAAAAATGGCGGCTCGCAACACGTCTCCGCACCAAAAATGCTATGACGGCCGCCGCGTGTCTGCTGCGCTCCACTTCTCGCGTGCATTCCTCGACTGCCCGCGAGAGACCCAGCCGTGCCGGTTCCGTGCGATAGACTTTCTCTAATTCCAGCGGCTCCCGCTTCTTTCAGCTAGCAGAAGTGCAAGTAGGAGACAGGAAAAATGGCGACGGGAGGGCTGGTCCCGCTTTCTATCTGCACGTCACTGACGGGGGCAGAAGAGGAAGGGGAGGGGCCGTGGGCGGAGGGAAAAGGTGGGCGAGTGATGACGATTCTGGCGGGCACCTTTCTGAGATTAAAATTTCCCTCGATGACATTATTTTGTGTAAATTTCTTTTATTAAATGTTTAATTTTGAATGCCCTCGTCTATGTAAATGTGTTTTTGTTCAATAAAGTTGTTTTTATTAAAAAAAGTGACAGTTTACTTTATTATTCAAATTTTATATTCAACAAAGGATACAAAATATTTTTGGCCACATTTTAATTATTACACTACAATTAAGCATTATAGGCCGATTGTAAAGAATAGTAAAAAGTAATTAATAAATTTAAACTACTCAAATATTGAGTAATAAAAGTCATAGTATACAAGGGCTGGTGTCTTCAACCCTATAACAGTCATTTCTCTTTGATCAAAACCCAGCAGCAGCTTTATTTCACCCTTTAGAAAATTACACAACTGCTTTGCATTTATCTTTCTTTTTTTATTTTCCTTGAATAAAGACACAGATCCATCCATCAGTTTTATAAACCTGCTGAATCCCTTTCTTGATCATATGGTTGCTCGAGCCTATCCCAACTATTGTTTGGCAGAGCTGGGCACACCCTGAACAGTTTGCAGGGCAAAAATAAAATTATATACATGAAAACTTTCATTTTTTTTCTTAAAAAAAAACGTGAGTTCTTTTAAACATTTGACATTGTCTACAGCGATCATTCCCGCTTTAACACACAAGTCATTAATGGCATTTTATATTGTTGTTTACCTTTCATGCATGTCCTCTCAGGGGTCCCCACAGCAAATCGGCTCACATCGATTCACACATTTGATTTGGCTGGGATATTTATGCCCTTTATGGGGACCAGCACACGGAGACCCAGACCGAAATATGTATAAAACCACGTCTGCTCCAAAACTACCTGAGTTTGGCATAAACATTAAAGCGATAACACACATATTTTTTTCTTTCATAGCTGGAAATAAATCCGGGCATCGAGAGGTTAATGTTTCACAATGCTGTTTGAAGCTTTTTCCTTCATTATTTTAAAAAAGCTTCGATTTATATATGATGTGAAACCATATTCACAAACATTGATTTCAGTCATATACAACACTGAGTTAAGGTCAAATTTGAATGTAAATTTTAATTTGAAGTAAGAAAAATAAAAGAATGAATTAAATTCTATGAAAAAACAGTTTGTAAAGAGAAACCAGAGAAGAAATTCATTTAAATAAATGTACCCAAACAAAAAGAGCCAAAAATTGGTTCAATTAAAAACTCACTAAGAACACACAACGAAGATTTCTCCAAACAACACACAAAAAAGTCACCGTTTGTCATTAGCTTAAAGTAAAAATAAGAATGAATATATATAATAGAAATCCACAAATATGTATCATTTTAAATCCTATAACTCTACTTTGGTTAAGCTACAAAAACTCCCCAAATTTTAGTCTTTTGACATTTTTTTGTGAGCGATTCCTCTGCAGATGCGGAGAAATATTGACTTGCTAACATTAAAAAGGCCCATTTTCTCTGTTAACTATCTCACAAGGAAAAAAAAACTCAGCATGTTTCTCTTTTTTCATTTCCTGATCTTTCTCAACTTCCCCTTTCACTTGATCTTACTGTATAAGTTGTCTTGCACAGGACGGTGACACACTCACAGCAAACTGCTACCTGACTCAAAGAGAAACACAATGAAATTAGAAATATATATATATATTTATGGTTTTTAAATGCCACACAAAAATAACATCGATGACAAAACACTGAATAAATGGCTGAAACTCTGCATCAGGGCGGCTACTTCTGCTCTGTGATGAAAGTAAAACACACAAAGAGGTAGCTCTGTGCTTGTGGTTTCAGTGGCTCTGCCTTGTGAGGCTACAGCTGAGACAGTGAACCTCTCATCAGAGCAACGCTGCCTGAATACAAACGCTCACACTCTGGCCTGAACAAGCAATTCATGCCAATTCCCACATTTCAGGGAAAACAAGCAGCGAGGCAACAAATTTGTCAAGACAAAAGGGGGAAAAAATACATTTTTGGAAACTTGCTGATATTATTAGAATCATCCTGATGCAGGACTTTTGGGCAAACCCCTACACTACTTCCTTTTTTAATACCTCAGATCTTTTGGTTTTTATTTATATCTGTGGTTTTGTCATCAGAGTTAACCTAAAAAAAAACACACACATCTATTTGGTATTTTTTAAAAAGGATTCAAATCTAGTACGTGTATTTATTGACTTATGGATTGGAGCACCGTTTACTTGAGAAACACCTCCATCTAGTGGACGTTCTGAGTATTACATAAACACGAAAGGAAAATGTTAGAATCTCTTTGCAATGACCAAACTATAGACACTTTCTGGGGCAAAATAAACAAAACAAAAAAATCCAAGTGGGACACAATCAATACTTTCAAAAAATAGATAAATGTAAGAAAAAAGATGAAAAGCTAAAAACACATGATGCTTTGTAAAAAGCTTTTTCTAAAAAGCGTTGTGTTTTGTGCTCACTTTGAGTACACTTGTGTTTATCAGTTTTTCTAAAACTTGTAAAAGGAAAAAGAGCCTGAATTTTGTAGTTCATGACCAAACTGTTTGACTTTAAAGAAGATCACACAATTTGGTGTTAAATATTTAACCCCATTAGGAAAAAGTATAATGAACACCTAAAAAATGGGGTTAAATCAATTTTCCAACCTACCTTCCTTATAATCAAGAGTTTCATATCCACACAGGCTTTGTGCAAAGACCAGGAAGTTGAGACAGATCTGTAGGGCTTTTGAAGTACAAACTTTTTGTACTATGGAATGAAAAAGTCACATCTTTTTGCCCTTTAACTCCACTTTTTCCAGATTACACACATATTTAAACCCTCACATTTTAGATTAACAACCTAAAAAAAAAGCAAAAAAAAAACAAAGTAATCACGGATCTGCAACACAAATTAAATGTGCTTGCTTTAACCATCTGATTAATGACTTTTAAAGATTTAGAAGGACATGCAAAACTATTTTGGCAACAAAATAAAGTGTCAGGAATTAATAAACAATATTTTAGAGTTTTAAAAAGCTAAATTATAAATGTAAATGTGTGAAAACGTAGCCTTAGACCAGGAGTCTGCAACTTTCAACAGTAAAAGATACAATAACTTTAAATCTTTAAGTTTTAAGAAAGAAAAAGAAAGGAAAACAGTCATTGTCCTTGAATTCACAGCATTTAGAATTGGGTTGTTTTAAAAAAGGATTTGTTTTATAGAAAAGACACGCCCACTTCATCACCAGCTAAAGTTACTTCATAAAATATCAAATAAAATCATTTAATTCTATGAAATTCTTCTTAAAAAAAATAATGTTACTGACATTTCCCACCTAAAAAAGGTGAATTTGTATTTATTTATTTTGTTGTTTTTGGTAACTTAAAAAGAAGAAATATAAAAGACCAGACAGCAAGTCACAAACTACCAAATAATTAATGAACACAAGCGGGTGAAAAAGCAAATACCACAAGACTTAAGTCAAAAAGTGTTCAACCACAAAGCTCCTGAAACATGAGTGAAAAGGAGAGATTTACTGATTTCCTGTTGCTTGTCATCACACCTACAGGCTCCACACCAGACGTCACCATCACTGAGTCACGGCCTCTGAGGTGGATCCCCGTCTGTTCATCAGTCCATCCGCACATTTTCTGCTGTCATTGTACTTATTTTATGCTCGATCAACAATAAAACATGATTAATCTGGGTTGATGCTTTTATTTTGTAAGAAAAAAATAAACTCTAAAGGCAGAAAAGGACCAAACAGTGAGGATGTGATTTCTTTTTTTTCATTTTTAGAATGTTTGAAGGACTGGTGCGTTACAGCTGGGACGTCTGAGCCTGAGGGTGGAGACGGGGATTGGACATGTTTACCAGCTTCACACCCGGACATGTCAAAGCTAGTACAGGCGATGCGTGAATTCCATTTAGGGAAGGAGCGGATTGCTCTGGTGTATATGGATTTGTCCTGATGAGAAGGCAAAATAATTCTTAAAACAATAGATGGAAGACATTTCTGTGTTAAATAGATCTTTATTTAGTGTTAAAGCTGCTGGTTTGGGCTTCATCAGTGCAGCGTTCTTTTCAGGCGATCTCCGTGTGGAGCCTTCCTCTGTCTGAGGGTCATGAGGTTCCGTTTGAGGGTTGGGAAAGGTCCAGACCTGAGATGATGGGAGGATTTCAGTGGCTTAAAAGGTGAATAAAAGACAACCAGCTTCATTCAGAGCTGCACTTACATTTTCTCTTGAAACGACTGAAGACCAAGTTTTGGTAATTTCATTTCCTCAAAAGCGTTTCTGCAACATAAACGGTTAAATGTATAACATGTCATGACTTTACAAACCTTTTCAGAGTCTAGAGGAGGATTTTACTCAGTTTCATCTAGGAGGTAGGCCTTGGTCAGGTTGTAGTTTTCTGGGGTCATTTTCTTGCGGAGGACGACCTCTCTCAGCAGCGCCTTGGTCCGTGTGATCTAGAGAAGGTACGAGTTTGAGGTTCTGATGGAGATCTACTGGCGTCCAGCGGTAACCGCTCACCTCCTGAGCCTGGAGAGCGTTGGCGCTGTGAAGCTGCCGGATGATGACCTCACACTCCTGGAGCGTGGGAGCGTGTGCGGGATGAGAGGAACTGCGGCGGATTCGCAGAGGCAGTAAGGAAGCGATGAGGAGGCCCTTCCCGTGAACGCTGCCGTCCGGCCGCGGTGATCCCAAAACTCTGCTGCATTTTCCAGAATTAAAAATGTCAATAATTATAGGACAACTTTCTTTGTGAACTTCAGGAAGATTTTTTTTTAGATTAGCTGATTTTAGAGTGGACGGTTAATAGAAGGATGCTTTGATACTCCAACCAAATTTAAAAAATAAAATAAATAAAGAAAGAAAAGCTCCTGTAGTGCAGCAGAAGTTCATCAGAAAGCCTGCCCCCATTTCCCATCATCCTTTTGACTCCAGAATAGTCATGAGATTTTGGATGTTAAAATACAACAGTGGGAAAAACTTATTTTATAAAGTTGGTGACATGAAGATGACATGACGGCATAAATAAACAAGATGTGTACACAAAAGCTTGTTGTGACGTTATGTTATATTGCCAAAATATTATAACGCCACAGTTTTCTAGGGCTGCCATGATTAGTCGAATAATCAACTATTAAAATAGGCGACGACTAATTTAATAGTCGATTAGTCGTTACTTTACATTACATGGAGTTGGAATGTTGTAAAGTTGAAAGTTATAAGGACATTATGCTAACTTTGTGGGCTTTGGAAGGCATTTATTATGGTTTTAAGGTAATTTGGAGCTTAACTTATATTTTAGAGACATGCTAGCAATTTTAGCTAATTTAGGATTTTTTTTCTCTCTTTTTAGGCTATTTTGGAATTTAACAAATACTTAATCGGCATGCTAGCAATTTTGGCTAAGTCAGGATTTTTGGAGTTTAGCTAAAATTTAAGCGACATGCTAGCAATATGGCTAATTTAGGATTTTTTTTCTTTTTTTAGGCTATATTGGAGTTTAGCTAATATTTGAGCGACATGCTAACAATTTTGGCTAAGTTAGTATTTTTTTTCAATTTTTTTACGCTATTTTGGAGTTTAGCTTATATTTCAGCTACATGCTAGCTGTTTTAGTTAACCTACGGTTTTTCTGTTTCTTAGGCTAATTTAGCATTTAACCAATTTTTTTTGCTAGCTATCAGCTTCAGCATTTTCAGTTATTAACTTCAGTGTTTTAGCTATCAATTTCAGCATCTTCAGTGGCCAAATTCAGTTTACAGCATTCACACTAGCATTATCACAGGTAATGGTTGATCAGCATAGATATTGTTTAGTGTTCAAGGAGAGGCATTGAATAAGCTTAATAAGCTTCTGCCTATTCCTTTTTTTTATTGGTTGTTTGTTTTTTTACTGTATAATGTAAACTGTAAACTGAAACTTGAATGATATATATCTAGTTTGTAGTTAGTTTATGATGGTTAGAACGATACATCCAGTTTGCGCATGGCTCGGTTATTCGACTAATCGGAAACAACTGTCCGGGATTAGTCAACAATCAAATAATCGTGGAAGCACTACTGTTTTCAAATTGTTTCTAGCAGGTTGAAAACAATCCAATGTTACAGTTAAAATAAAGGAAACAAACCCCTCTAACTTTATACGAACAGCTCTAACTTACACTTATTTGCCTTCATTCTACTACTTTTTTGTTGTACAATTCACTCTTAGTTATTACTTATTTATTTAGAAGCATATTGAAAGCAAAACACACCTTAATTCCTTTTCCTGCGAGGGATGCGTGTCCAGATATTGCTCCTGCGTGGACACCCCTGTGTGAGCTTCACTTCCCCTCGCAGGACTCTTTTGAGCTTGTTGCTTGGCTTCCAGTCCTTTTCCTCTTACAGGCTCCATGATCCGCCTGTAGAGCAACTCTGCAAGATTCACAACATGACAATTATTATGCAGAAATGTCTAAACTCCACCTCATCAATATCATTATTTTGCATACATTCATAGACTGTAAAAACATTATTAAAAATACTTTATTTTATATACAGTCTATGCATACATTACAAAATTAGAGACTCAGGGGCGGAGCTACAGGGGGGTAAGACGGGGCAGCCGCCCCTCCCCAGAAAAAAGCTTTATTCTCTCAAATTTTTTTTTTTCAATATTAGTATTATTATTGACAAAGACTAAGAAACCATCAATAAAACCATCTTTAACCTTTTAACACCAGAGCTCCTGTGTTTATGTTCTTTGATTTACTGTAACTTTTCAGTTGTTTTCACGATCAACATCATTCCAGCAGATTCTGAAGGAGAAAAGCGTTAAAGATTAGCACGCCAGCTAAAAGAACCACTTTTTAATAATAAATAACAATAATGAGACTGTTTTTATTTTTGATCCCTTTATTTGTAATGGCTGCACACTGCAGTTCTCATTTGTCCCCTTTCCCACCCCCATATAAAATCTTCTAGCTCCGCCCCTACAAGAGACTAAATTTGTACTTTCTTTTGATGGATTTTTACAAAATGTGGAAATTTGGTTTTGCCCTTTTAGTTACAAAGAGGTTATTTATTACTGAAAATAATAAATATGTCATTTCCAGGGAAAGATGCAAAAACTTGTTTTATTTTGAAAGGATCATTTCCATTTCCATATTTATTTTCAGAAATATTCCCAGTAATATCAGTCAAAGTCTATTGCTTTGTGACTGCACACCTTTATTCTCCCTTCTGAGGTGATCTATCTCTGCGTGGAGCTTCTCCAGAGTCTCCTTGTGCTGCTCCTGCAGGAACCGGATGTTCCTCTCCAGGGACGTCACGCGGGGGTCGCCGTGGTCGTTCTCCACGGGGGCCGCTGCTCTCATCCCGGCGTGGGTTAACGATATAACGGGCAGCGGCTTTAAATGCTGGCTCATTGAAAGGCGTGTGAATCCGGTCTTCCCGTGCAGGGGCCCGACTCTCCTCCAGTGTGGTAGATGGTGCAGCGGCGGGAAGCTGCTACCTGACATCCTTCCCGCTCCTGGAGGCCTCTGGAATGTACCAATTTTTTTTTAACTTCAAGGTAGCTGTGTTTAAAAATGCAGAACTATGTTAGTCGAAGTTAATGTATTTTAAAAATCGTTTAAGTTATTTTTTTTACTGCTTGTAAGCACCGAATAGTGTCCCTTCAAGAACTTCTCTGAAAAACACACTAAGTTACCACAGCAACGTTTCTGGTCAGGTGGGAGTGCTGAGTACTTCCGCTTTTTGATTGACATGTTTCACATCCAATCACAGAAAAGAAGAAAACCTTTGGATTGGTGGAGCCGTGTAGGGGGCGGTAACCTTTGAAGAAATGTTTTTATTTTGACAAATCGATAAAAAGGGTGTTTTATTTTAATAACATTATTTTTTAATTATTTAAATGAATTATAATTATTATAATTTAAACAAATAAAATGAATTAAAAAATTGCTAAACAAGTTATAAACACATTTTTGAATTTTCTGTTTAAATATATATAGGCTGTACAGTGATGTAATGTTTGCACTCTTGTCTCACAGTGAGAAGGCTGTGGTTCAAATCCCAGCTGGGTTCTCACTGGAGTTTGCATATTTTTCTAGTGCATTTGTAGGTTTTCTTCAGCAGTCCAAAAATACGCATCGTAGGTCAATTGATGACTGAATTTCCCCTAGGTGTGTGTATGTGATTGTGTTGCCCTGTGACAGGCTGGTGACCTGTTCAGATTGTACTGCACCTTTGCCCAGCACTAGCAGTAACAGGCTCCAGCAGTCCTAAAACCCCAAATGGTGTACAGCAGGTTAAGAAAACAGATAGTTAAAAATACATATCTTAAAAAATACTTTGAAAATATAAAAGTTTTAAAACATGAAGGTATTTATTTTTAATTTACAAATGAACTATATTTTCAACTTAATTTTAAAATTAATTTGCAATTTTTTCCCATATTTATCTTCCAAGCTTCTAGCTGTGAAAAAAAACAAAGATTCAAATGAGCATTTCTTCAGAAAGAAAAGCCACAAAGTTTGCAACACAAATGTTTTTATTTTTATACGACACCAGTTTCAGTTCAGCAGATGATCTATATTTTTTCCATACACTGAATCTGGCATTAAAATGAAAGATTTGTCATAAGTTGATTTTTAGACTGTGAAAAAAAATCATCTCCGCCTTCCAAACAAACCATTAAAAAAAAAAAAAAAGAAAAAAAAAGTGATACTAAGAAAACAACCCCAAAAAACGTGCAAAACCTTCAGCCAAATGACCTTTCAGTTCAACTTTATTTATGATATTTGCTCCTAAACAGGAATGGTTACATCAAACACAGGGACACTTCAAATAGTGCATGTTATGGAGATGAAAACATGCAACAGTTTTTGCACAATAATAATAAAAAAAAGTATGGAAGATCAGGCTAAACGCCAATTCTTTGGAAATGTACAGGTGTTATGTACCTTCTATACATCTATCCAAGCCTGCAGTGTCATATACACGCAATAACTTAAATCACACAATAACAGACGAGACGGAATTAGTGAAGTAAAAATGTTAAGACAAATCAAAACAACAACAAAAAAAAGAAACATCCAAATCAGAGACTTTAAGTATGTTGGGAGTTGTCAAACAGCAATGATTGTTTGGGAACAAAGTGACACATGCATCAGTTTATTTTGCCGCCCGTTTCTTTCGATCTCTGAACAGAGGGAGGGGGCGGATTCCTGTGGATAAATAGATTTTTAGGAATGTTCAAACACACAAATGAAGCTTTTCTCACATTAAAGATAAAAAGCAAACATGTACAATGATAGCCCTTCATCCAAACTGCTCCAATAGTGCTTCTACATTGTTTAAAAGTTTGTACGTTGAAAATTGTGATTTTTTTTTTGGTAAAACATTATATGACTAGGGCTTGAACTCCTTCACATCAACCACCAATAAAAGTTTTTAGTTGGCCCAATACTTTAATAAGTTTATGGAGAAAGTAAACATTTTATGTCCAGTCAACACAAAAAAACGCACAAAATACAATTTTTTTTTGTCTCAGTGTAAATACATATTTTTCCTATGTTTATAGCTTATACCCCCCCCCCCCATTTTTCCAACAATCTCACATCAAACTTTTTAGACAACAAACCTCAACACAACTGAAGGCAAACACAAACACACGATGAGCTTGGCATGTTCCACTCTTTTATACAGTACTAAAACAGTGCAAAAAGCCCCCAGACTTCAGCTCAAACGTCAGAAGAAATGTCTCAAACGACACATTTAGTCTAAAGCCGGTCGTCTCCTGAAAGCCTACATTCATCAAGGATTACATATGATAAACATGACAGGCGTTAAAATAGAAAAACGGAATAGAAGAAGTGAAAAATCACCAGCATCTGGAGGATCATCTAGAGCAGAAGTTCTTTAAAGCAACAGTGATGGGACGCAGACAGGCCACCTGAACTTCCTCTTGGATTAAAAAAACAAACTTTCTGGACCCATCGTTTTTTCGTCCAATAAAAGCAAAGACTTCAAAGGAATTGTGACACGTAGTTTTGGAAATATAAAAACTAATTTAGGAGAAATCTGATAAAAGATGAGACAGATGGAATGAAAGTGAGAGTTGGAGAATGCTTTTTCTGATGCTGTTCCTCCTCCCCCAAATCATAGAGTGAGGGATTCTTTGTGTACTTTATGAAAGGAACGCAACTACTTGGCAAAGACTGCTTTTACGGTAAAGTCTGCGGCAGCAGGAGGATGCTCTTCTTAGCAACCTTCATCTTTCTTCTCCTCTAAAGTCAAAGTAGAAGTCCCCCCACCACCACCACAGACCAAACCGAGGCTTTCAGAGCAGAAACCCCTCCACTTTGATGTAAACTTAAACCTTGTGGTCTGCCTGCAAAACTGAAAGGATATTTGACTGAAACCACCAGATAAGCGTGATGATTTAAGGGGTTGCTCATAGTGCTGGGCGCAGAATGAAGGCTCAAACACAGAGACCCGACTGCAGCGTCGTGAGGCGGCGTTCAATGCACTCCTTACCTGCAGGACAAAGGAGGAGAAGTCAGGAGTTCAGTGTTAGTCATTGAGATGATTATTTAGCAAGTAAAGTTCAGACCTTATTCTTCTATCTGAAAAAATTAAACGCTTCACTACCTCCTTGTTTCACTCTCCTTCAATATATTGATAATGATCCTGCATTGAACACAAGGTCACGGTCCGGGTAAAAGTCGGACAACATGTTCACGGATCGGCCTGTGTGCGGCTGAAGCGATAATTTTTTTTTTTTTTTTTATGCTTCCAGTTTCCATTAACTTTTGATTCTTCTGTCAAATCTCTGCTGCTGGTTTAAACTGTATTCATACTCTAGATTTGAAGTAGAAACCATTAAAATGCCCACAGACTTTTCCATAAGCCATAAATGTCAAAGTAGAAGCTAAAAAATTTACTTCAGCCTCGTCAGACTTTAAAATTTGATGGATAAATAATAATAAAAAAACAGTCAGTAAAATAGGTATTTTCTAAATATAATCACAACTCCACCATTTGAGCAACAATATTAGCATTACACAGCTGGTCACTGAATATCTGCATTATTATTACGGTCAGTGGGAACCACTGCTGCAATACATCCATATGTGGAGGAAAAGCACTCATGTTTTTGTCTGTTATATGCAAACTTTTATTTTGAAGTCAAAGGGTTTTCTTTTGTTTCCTCTGGTTCTTTTTTGTCAACTTTGCTAGCTTGAGGGCTTCAATGTAGTGATTGGTGCAGCCGCCTTAAGAAAGTAATGGATGTATGTTCGACACGTGACTGAGCGACTTGTCGGATGTGGTGAAGAGAAGCTAGTAGTTTTCCAAAATAAAACTTCCTTCGGAATCCGATTATGAAGAAAACGGGGAAAATAATGTAGTTTTTTTTTTTTTTTTCTTTTTCTATGGACTGATACTCGCCCACAGTCTGGAAGTAATGGACCACTGCTTTAGAGGAACACTCAAATAGTCACATAAATGGGATTTTGGGGGCAGGTAAAAATAAAGTTTATGAACAAAACAGAGCAAATAAGTAAGTAAAAGACAAGTGGTCTTATTTATCTGCTTATTAGCTGCGTTTCAATTACATTTATGTGTAAAACTTTATCGAAATTTTTGAAATGTCAAAAAACAATTACACTGTTTCCATTAAATCATAATTATGTGAATAAATTTGCACAATAAGTCATTCAAAACCATGGCATAAATTAGAGCAAGTTTTGTTTTAAGTTGATTAACAAAAAAAGTGAGCATTTGGGTGAGATCACAGCACTTGCGTGCAGATAGACCGTAACAGTCTATATGTGTCTAGTGAGCCAGACACCGACACATGTGACAAGTCTGTTCAGCGCTGTTAAAAATAAACGTTCTAACAAG
Organism: Oryzias melastigma; assembly: GCF_002922805.2. Taxonomy (NCBI): domain Eukaryota; kingdom Metazoa; phylum Chordata; class Actinopteri; order Beloniformes; family Adrianichthyidae; genus Oryzias; species Oryzias melastigma. The sequence goes on along the minus strand of NC_050523.1, from coordinate 16,549,055 downwards.
AAAGCAGTTGGACCCTTTTTCTGTTTGATTAAACGACAAGATACATTCGAATTTCTGTCACGGCACTAGCGCTCTTCCTCATCTGTCAAAGGTGACGGCGTCTTATTCACAGCAAGCGTACACAAAGGAGCGCATATGGATGACGCAATTTTGGGAAATCTTGGTTTTACAGAGGAGCTGTAGATCCAACAATTCAGCACGACGCGCTCAACTTTTGATGAGATGCGAGCTGTGGGACCTCTCGCTGCGCTCGCTGTCCGGGGCTCAGGGCGGAGAGTTCCTCCAAAGATGCACAATTTTTTAAAAAAAAAAGTGTTTCCTTTGTAGTTTTGAGAAATATGTCCATTTTGACGCGTCCCAAGAACTACCTCCTTCAAGCGAAAAAAAACTGACTTTTTTCGAGATTGTGGTGTTCCCATTGGGCAATTTTATTATCGTAAACCTAATTTGCACAATTTCATAACTATTGAGAGCTGGAATGCACTTTCCTCTTTCCTGGCAGACTTTTCTTATTTGTTTTTGTGCCAAAATAAGGGCTGACAGTCGTCATCAGGGATGAGAACACACACTTTTTAGTCTAAATGTTCATCAGACAAAAAATGTGTTCATTTTGGAATGCTTCATGCCACTTTTTCACAAAAAAAACTCAAAAATTGTGCATCGTCTCAGTTGTAGCAGTTTGTTGCATTGACTCCCTGGTCTCTAAACACAAGGGGCTGCATTTGGCATCTGCAATCACAAGCACACGCTCCCGTCCAGCTGTCAAACCTCAATACTCACACTTGCTAACACTCAGGATGTCCTCCTGCTCGGTGAGCAGCAGGGAGAGGCCCTCCATCAGCAGCAGCGCTTTGTGGTAGCGCAGGATCGACGCCTCCCCCTGGTGGAACATCTCATCCAGCGCGGCGGCTTGAACCTGAGTTCACGATGGGAACATTTCTGTGAGACCACAGATGGTATTTTACACGCTGCTCATCTTCCACTCGTTCTGACCCACCATCTGCACGGTGTGGTTGAAGAGCAGCCGCTCGGCCGTGATGGAGGTGATCCGGTCCATCAGGCGGTGCTTCCGGCTGAAGAAGTGCTCCAGGCGAGTGCTGAGCGAGCGACAGGAGGCCACACTCGACTTGTAGAGCTCATTCAGTCTCCTCAAAACTGCACAAAAACAATGTACTTTTTAAACTTTTCAAACCTACTAGCAAGAGAACCTTCAGGAGATGGTTCGTACTTTGTTTGACGGTAGCAGACGGGTAGAGCTTGCCCTGCTTAACCCGATCCATTGCGGTGTGTAGAGCAGAAGAGAGAAGCTCTGTGGTCTTCAGGTAGAGAACCAGCTGCTCTGCAAAACTGTCAACACAGTTGGACACATACAGAGATAGTTTAAACAATTTAGAGAGTTTCGTGCCAATTTATGATGAAAGGGAGAGAAAATAGTGGAAAATTGTTGACCTTCACACATAGATCAGCAGCATTGCTTCTAACAAACTCTGCTTCACTTTAAGCAAACCAGATGTTTGTGTTCCTGGCGATCCCTGCTGATGGTCAGATGGCTCTTACCTCCACTCTCTGCTCAATGAGCTGATCTGATCGGCCACCAGACTCTGCTGCTGGAGCAGAGAGAGGTGGGAAAGGTCCCCCGGCGCCCCCGCTGCAACACCACGAGCCCCAGCCACCTCCATCAGACAATGGGTGAACTCCAGTGTGAACCGCAGCCTCTGCACGGTGTCCGTGTGCTCCTGCTGCTCTCAGACAGACAACAGAAAGAGCGCATTCTGAATGTCCTCTCATAATCCAGACTTTATGAGCTTCACGCTTCTTACCTCCATCAGCGTCTCCTCCGGCAGCTCGGGAGCCTCGAAGGTGACGCCCATGTTGGCTGTAACAGTGTCGGTAAAACTGTAACGAGGACTGGGAGGAGCCTCAAAGCCGTCCGGATGTGTGCCAGTCTGACGAGCGGAGATGGAGCACGCCGGGCTGACGGAGGTGAAGGAGCCTGAATGGAGCACAACACACTTCATTCTGATTCAGCCATCATATTCTAAACAATATGTATATGAATAGTATTCATTAGGATAAATGTAGTTGTTTATAAAAACGTACTTTAAAGGTGAAAATTCTCTTTTTAATTCTTAGTTTGTGTTGACTCAAATCTTTCAATGGCTTAAAAAAAACGCCTTTTTACTTATTTTTACTTCAGTTCTCAAATTCTTTTCACGAATTATTGTTCTTTTAAGCCAGTTGATATGAAATTCTCAATGAAAGTCCATCCGACTGTTCACTTTTACAAAACAACCTAAATCATATTGAATCATATTTCCCTTTTATTTTGAAACCATGTGTTAATATATTTATATAAAACTAATTTTTATATAAAGTAATTTTATTGTTGTTTTAATATTTTCTTACTTTCTATTTTAATGAACTCATTTCATATTTTTTGCTTATTATGTGCGATACTCTATTCAACTGCAGTAACATTAAGCAGATTTAGAAGTAAACCTGAGCTTAAAAAAACAAAAGGATAAATAAATCCATTTAGATCTTTCTTTTTTCTTGCATCTTTTTTTTTTTTATTCTGGCATTCTTTAACGTACAAAAAAAAACATTCTGATTTGTGATGAAGAAATCTACCTGAGTATTTTCTTTGTCTGGAGGTGAGAGGCGGAGTGCTGCCACTTGGTGGGGAGCCCACAGTGAAAACCACCTGTGCCGGGCTGCTGGAACCAGGAGCAAATCCTCCTCCAGGAGGTCCTAAAGGCAATGACGAAAAGAAAAGAGCAAATAAACAAACCAGAAAAGAATCACGTGGATTTCACATCCATCTTTTCATTTGTTGTTTTTATGGGTTCTTAGAATAATGTTGCTAACACTGTAGGTTAGGTGTTTTCTGATCTCACTCAGCTGATTTTAGCACAGAAAAACTCTTGATCTTTTCCAAACATACACTACAACATGAACTACGTGCCTTTAGTTCAGCACTGCTGATGTCATTCCATGAACCGAGTTCTTTCTGAACAGGGTATTTATAGCATCTTTGAGATTCATTTATTGCCGACACGTGGAGGGTTTAGCTGCTCAGTAGACATTGATTTACAGTAAATCCATCTGAATTAACCTCTCAATGCAACTCCGTATTTTTAAAGTGCCACTTCCTGAGGTAGGTACAGAATAAGTGTAAATTTTGAGATATCTTGAGCAGTTTCCCTTTGGGTCAGTGATCCCTAAATTTATTTCCAATTATAAATATATTTTCCAGTATTTTTTTCTAATAGAAAAAAAGTAATCCCATCAGATGACAGAATGAAGCTTTATAAATCATGAAGTCAAACCTGTTATCTCTATGGCTTTTTCAGCGGTCAGGTTTTCTGTGCTGCCTCGGTCCCCGGCGTGTCCGCCTGCTCCAAACGCCGCCATCAGCAACATGTCAGACAGACCGCCGGCACTCTGAGATCTGTCACACACAAAATCCCACTTTTTTTTTTCAAGAGACCATTGTGTCGACCTAAACAAATTTGATTATTGTCTCGCACAGAATTCTAATGCTGTACTAAAAGGCTTCCTGGGAACAAATCAATGTTCAACGTTCAATCAGAGAACTTCACCACAAATAGAGCAATCTGACCTTCCAAATCTTTTGTTATCGTCGCTCAGTCTGCGGATGCAGTGGGTGGTGCGCGGGCCTGACGAGGGGGCTTGTTGAACGAAGTCTCTGAGCTCTCCGGGAGCAGTCCTGCTGCAAGGGGGCGCAATGACCATACCCTGCTTTGTCAGCAAAGTCATTAGGTTGGGAGAACTGGGGGGTTTGGGGAACTCAAACGGAGGGATGGCCTGGAAGACGGAGAACAAGAGAGCATTTCTGTGTGTGTTCTTGTGCACGCAAACACAAGCAGAGCTTAGCTTACTTTGGATGGAGAGCCCAGGATGGTGGGGAGAGGATTACGCTGCATCAGCTCGCTCAGCCTGGGAGAGGAGTGCAGGGGGCGGCCGGTCATGAGCCCCGCTGAGGGGGCGGTCACGGGATCGGAGAGCTGCTTCCGGATTTTGTGCCTGCTGCCACCGCCTGAACACTCCAGCAGACAGGGGGCGCTGTGGAGCCGTGAGCCGAGCCCTGCGGCCGGTGGGGACTGCTGCGGGGTCGGCCTCGACTCAGCCTGCTGGGAAACTGTGGAGGAAAGCAAGAAGAGCTTCAAATCTGAGGAAGGTGGATAATGAAATTACAAAATAGCAAAAGAAAAGTAGTCAGACCTTTATATCATTTTGAGGCAGTTCAAATAAGAACTCAAGTCTGGAATACCTTGAGGGAACTGCAAAGCTCTGGCAGCTCCCAGAGAGAGCCTGCGGGACGTGGGGGAAGATCCCTGCACACAGGAGGGTGAGGGTCCGGGTCGAGTGAGGCCCACCACACTTCCACTGCTGCAACGGCGCACCGGCGTCGACAGCCTAGCAGCGTGAAGAGAAAGACATTGCAATTAAACAAAAAACATTCAAGCATTGAATAAAAAGTTTTCTTTCTGTCTTATTCATGCTTCATTTACAGACCCTTCCCAAAAATTAGAATATCATGTAAAAGTTTATTAATTTCCATAATTTCAATCAAAACATTAAACTTTCATACAGTATAGATCAGGTGTGGGAAAACGTTTTGACTTGTGGGCCTAGAAATATCATCAAATCTGTATGAAAACATGTTTTCATTTTGATATATAGAACATTTCGGGGGGGTTATTTCAAAACTGTGAGTGGTTCTCATTTTAGTACCAATTGCACAAATGATTTGATGTCCTTCAGGGAGAACCGTAGAGAAATGCTGCGTTCATGTGGTGTTGGAATAATTAAGGACCGTCCGACTTGGAAAACGCATAAACATCAAAAATTCTTCCAACACCACACAAATGCAGATTAACTTTCTGCACCTAAACAAAGATCAAAGTATTAATAAAGTGCAATCTATGGGAAAACACCACAATTATGGGGAAAATAAAGCAATAAGGATTATCAGTATAATTTATTCCCATTTGGCGGGGCAGATGAAATAGTTTAAAAGGCCACATGTGGTCCCAGGGCCGTAGTTTGCCACCCCTAGTATAGATTCAGGAACCACTGTTTACTTAATTTCAAGTATTTATTTGTTAATTTTTAAATAAATTGAGGTTCCAGCTCAGGAAACCCTCAAAGACAGGATTTTAGAAAATAAAAACACTGTGGAGAAATCTAAATTTTGCAAGACATCAATGTTTTCAACTAGAGTTTCATCAACTTCTCATCTACGAAATGATCCTATTGGCCGCTTGTGTGTGGACACAAACCGAGGCGAGCCGTCCTGTTTGGTAGAATTGAGGTTCTCCTCCAAGCGAAGGTAGTTCTGGACCTGAGATGGGACCGGAATCGGCAATGATTCCCCTTGGTTTCCATAGTTACCACCATAATTACTTCCAGGGAGCTCAGTGAGGCTGAAAAGGAGAAGAATGGAGAATATGAAGAGAGGAGTTAGGAGAAAGTGGAGAAAAGCTACAATATCAGAGCAAAGAGAATTTGGACAAAGGGTGGTGGCTGACTTTAAAGTCTTTATAAAATCCATCACAGAAGAAAGAATTGTGTCTGTATTCTCGATTTAATATCCTCTATTCTTGAACTCAAAAAGAAAAAAGGAATAATAGCAAAAAACTCAAATTAATTTATTCACAGTAAACATTTTTTTTAAAGTGAACAGTTTAGTTGTGTGTACGTTAGGGGAAGTCAGCAGTCTTCAGCATCACCGCATCAAATAACCACCTCGCTTTGTTACAGTATCCCGGCATTCGAGCTGAAACTTCACCCCACGAGCCACAGCAGGCAAACAATCTCACCGTATGGGACTAGGAGAGCCGCTGTAGGTGGGAGAGTGCGGTGGGGTTTTGGCTTGATTGCACAGACCAGCTGAAGCCAGAAGAGACCTGATGAAAGAGAAAACAGTCGGTCTGAAACCTCGCTGTATGATGACAGTGTTGTACAGCAAAGAGGTAAGGTCGCTGCTTCTCACTCGCTGTTCATCAGGCTGTCCTGCAGCACTTTGCTCTCACATGTCAGCTCGCCGGCTGCAAAACAAGAGCAACAAAAGAGAAAATTTGAAAAAAAAGTGACATCTCTTAACTGTTTATGTTGTGAATAAAGCAGAACGGAGATCATCATTCTAAAAACTAACAAAAAACATCCAAAAAAGCCAGTTTAAACTGTTGTATTTCTTATATATATATATATATACATATATATTTATTATAAATGTGTTAATTTTTGAATCCTCCTTTAAGCGAATGCAAAAAAATTTAATGAGTGTTCAAATCCAGCTGAGTTTCAGGTACGGTTTCTACTGTCACGATGAAGAATTGGAGCCACTCTAGTACTAAACATAGAGCTGGATATGATGCCTAGGTATGAATTTTTAAAGGGAAATAATAGACTTTACTGGTGAAGGGAGCTGGCACGATGACAAAGTCATCAGTGTCGCAGGAGGAGGAGTTCTTGCTGCTGCCGCCTCCTCCAGACGAGTCTTTGAGAAGGAAACCAGCGGCCTCCTGGGTCGGGGAGGCTACAGCTTTGGCACGCAAATGCTGAGTCTCAGCAAGAGACTGCTGCAGTGGGAGGAGAATAAAAGCAGCTCAAGTAAACAAGTCAAATGTTTGTGATCAGAATATAACGCCTGAAATCAACATTTCAGTTGAACTTGGTGTGAAAAGCATCATGGGAGTACGAACCGGTGGCGAGGCGAGGTGAGAGGTGGAGGAGCTGCTGCAGGAGCTGGCTGAAGCCGAGCTCGGCATGCAGGTCATGGTCACCGTGGGAGCTGCGGCGAGCAAACGCAACGCGGTCAGAAGACAAACAGAGAGAAAGCTCTCACCACACACGGTTCTCCCAGTTCATTTCATTTTACTCACTCTTTTTAACCGAAGAGCTGGCCTCCAGGAATGGATGACAAAAAAACTCATCTGCAAACAAAGAAACAAAATGAAATCAATTACATTTGATAAACTGAATACATTAATATACAAAAAATATTTCCTGTCTGTTTTAGATGCTTTTACGAACCAAATAGATAGTGAGGCTTTGAGGCTCACACACAAAATGCAGCTACAGATGAAGTCTATTTACATTCATTTACATTGGACTTATTTCAGTTATTTCAATTGAAGGTAAACTGCAATACTTTAAAGATTTAGAAATATGTCCAAGTCCTGACTGGTCAAAGTTTAACCAGGTTTAACAATCAATGGGTACGTGTTTGGTACGTAGAGCCCAAAAATGCTTCTTTCTTCTGTGTATCTACATGTGAACGTGACAGTTATGGACGTAAAACGAGCATTTATACAGACTTTTCATTGGAAATTGACGCTTAAACGTGTGTTGCCGATAACGTAATCTCAGAGTAAGTTCATTTAAAGACTTATATTATTCATAGCTGCCGTTTTCAAAAAAAGAGAAGTCGGAAAGCGTATTCAATATAAAAAAAAAGAGATTCGTTTAACCCTCACTACGACACGCTGAGTCAAAACAAAAAACTAAAAGAAAATGCTGGAAAAGTCTATTAGCAGCCAGTGTTTGTTGTTTTATAATAAAGTTTCATAAATGTTGTCACCATCAAAATGTGTGGAGCTTAAAGAAAACTCTACTTTTTTAATCAAGTAACATAAACTGTTAGCATTTGTAAAACGTTAAATAAACAACAAATATTCTGCTTACGTTAAGAAAACATTTAACAGTAATTTGCTCCCTGCTTTTATACATAACCTATGATTCCTGGCATCAAACTATAGCTGACAGACTCAGATGTGGTGAGAATGCTGGGAGGTTTGCTGGATGCTCACTGACCGAAGTCCATTCTGTCCTTGTGGTTGCGCTGCAGCAGACCCAGCAGCAGGTGCCTCAGATGGTGGGAAGTTTCTCTTGGGATGCTGCAAATAAAACGACTGTTACTGCAGAAAAAGCTGCAGTTTTTGCTCTTTATTTAAAAAAGAGGAACCAGGCTGAGAGCTCACTGTAAGCTCTTACTTGGGGCTGAGATTCTTGTTCTTCTCGTAGAAGAGCCGCAGATCCTGAGGACTGCTGGCCTGAGGACGAGAATCACAAGCAAAAGAAAAAATGTAGAGAGATCAGCAGATTATAGGAGCGTTGCTACTATCACAGTGTGTTTGCATTAACCTCCACACCTTCAACGAAACACCAAGTTCCAATCTTACATTGAATAGAGGAAGAAAAAAAACACTACTAGTTTTTATTATCTTAAATGCAAGCAGTGTGAGAAAAAACTGAGGTTTAAACAAACCAGTTAAACACTTTTTTTAAACAACAGGGAAAGCCTAAACTTTTATTTAATAATACATATATTTTTTCAGAGGAGCATCAGGAAAATCCACTGATTTCTCATCTTTTTTTTTGGTTTTAGCTTTTCACTCCCGTTTGCTGTCATGGAGCAAGCACTGTCCATTTATAACCAGTTGAACAACCGAGGTCTGTAACGACCCCGCCCACCCACTCCCTTATTATCCCCCCAGTTGCTGTCTGGAGGCTTGAAGTCATTTTCCACTCTGCTAGGCTGTAAAGATTGAGCGTCGCACATTTGGCCGTTTCCTCTCCTCCACTGGCTCCAACATGACAGAAGGATCTGAGGCCATGTGGGCGAGTTAACTGAAGAAATCAATATTTCCCTTTTAAAGAATAAACATAAACGGTTCATCTCGTTTCAGTTAGGTAATAGATACAGAAATTATAGAGTCAGTAAACTCACTTAGATCCGCTAGCCAACATTTGTTTTAGTGTTTTCTCCTTTGAAATATTTTCCTGGGTTTCTAGACATGGAAAATTGTCATTTTTAAGTCAAAATAACAGTTTTCTAATGTCACAGCAGAGATGAGGAACTGAAGAACTATGTTTATATACAAACATTCTTCATATCTTACAATTTTCTTAGCACAAGAAATACAAATAATCAACTTGAAGTACATTCTCCATCAAATAACTAGTAAACAAAGTGATTAAATATAAGAAATAACTTGAATAATTGTAATCCTTTTTTTCTAAAAACAAAGTAGAGATCGTCCTCCTGAACTGCTGCCTCTTTATGATCTTTAATTTACCTGAAACGGAGCCTTCCCCGTCAAACACTGAAACACTATGGTTCCTATACTCCACAGGTCAGCCTTGGCATCATAGTTTTGGGACATGATCACTTCAGGAGCCTGTAGAGACAAACATGAACACGTCAAAATATCAATAACTGCAGTTATCTTTCTAAAACTGATATTTTTGTGCAACATAAGAAACTAAAACAGAAACTCTTCTTCCATTTTTAATACTTTTCCAAAGACATTTTAAGAATGGATTACAACGAACAAATACTCTTCTTAAATCTGACACACAAAAAAAGCATTTACCATATACATGGGGGAGCCACAGAGCGTAGCCGCCATCATGTTGCTCTGAAGGTACCTGGCGAAGCCAAAGTCCGCTAAAGGGAAAAAAAAATCAAATGATGAACTTAAAGTGAAGATTGTCTTGTTTTAATAAAAGTATTATTGGAAGCCAAATGAAATACAAACTAAAACTTGAGATATAAAAAAAGTTCATCTAATACCTAAAATTCAACACAGATCAAAACATAAGAAGTAGAACAATTAAAGACCCACTCCGATCATCTTTTGATCAATTTTTATTTCTTTTTTTTTAATTATGATTAGGACATTTTTAGCTAAAATAAAAAAAACAGTTGTTTTCTAGAACCTAGTTTCTGCAGAGCGGCTGGAATTCATTCGAATGAGTTGTGGACGGGATCATTCTACGTCACAAATACGATATTTTTTAAACAACATTTTCTCATCTGCTCCACATTCACCAAGATTCAAATTAAGAAATACCCAAAATTACATATTTAAGCTTCATTTTTTTTTATTAATTGTCCATCATCATGAGAAAAATGCCACAAGACTGTGTTAAAAACACAAAAAAACACATTTAAGCGGAGTGGTATTTGAATTTGCTATATTATAATATACTATATTGTATATATTTAATAAAAATGAGCCTGAAGATCATCTTGATAAATCTGAAAGTGTGAGAATGTGGCACATTAAAAGCATTAAAAGTATTTTTGTGCTTTTGCATCAGATTCTTGAAAAATGTCCCCCAAAACTTTTTTTCCCCCAAATTATTGCATTTTGTTGCAATTACATCCTTTAAGCCAAATAAATTATTAAAATTGTAGAAAAAATTACATAATTGGCAGAATTCTGTTTATTCTACTGCAGAAACTATTTTAAAAAGCAACGTTTACCCACGTTCTGGTAATTATTTTAAGTCCTAAATTGTGATTTTCTGATGGAGTGTTTTAAAAAGCCCAAACTTGAAGCAGGAACCAAAATAAATCCCTGACACCATTAGAAAAGCCTGTGATGGCTGAAATAAAACTGCACAGACCAGTGAACTCCAACAAGCGTGAAGGCATGAGGGGGTTATAAATGATCCATGACCGACAGAACCCCTTCAGGGACGGATATTTGGACTGTTTATGTGCTCAGTAGTGCATTTACACAGAAGAAAACTTTCATCTGATGGTAAAAATTCACATAAACACAAAACTACAAATCAGTGAAAACCCAGAAGGAGGAAGAGAACAAAGCAGCAATGATCAGATGTTTTTGTCCCACACCTGAGCAGTTTTACTTTCATTTATTCCAGAAGCACAACTGCAGTTACAGGAGCTGGGGTTATCGGGGCAAATCTGAACCTTAGTGACAGCTCAGACGATGCTGCATATCGCCAGCCTCCGTGGATGGTGTTCCCGCCCACAAAGCGGGGCCGCACGGGAGCAAAAGATGCAGAGACGTGACATTTCTAAATGGCACCACGAGTATTTGAACTATAACCCATGACATCTGGGATTTTTTTTTTCTTTAAAAAAGAGAAAGGTCAAGTAAAAAAAAACAAAAACCCTGAAGCAAAACGAAAAAAAAACAGCATTTCTTTAAAAAAAGCTTTCCCTGCAGTGGTGTGATTAATGCTGAAGCTAAATATAAGATGCTGGGAAAAGAAAAACAGAAGGTGTGATTCAACTGAAGAGAGTTTTTTTTGGGATGCGCATGTGACCCACTTTCTAAAGAAAATTCTATAGTGAGAGGACATCAAGATTAACGTAAAACAGGAGTAAGACCTCGTTCTGCAAACGTACCAATCTTGATGCAGATGTTGTTGCAGTGGGACTTGCGTCCTGCTGGGTATGAGAGCAGGATGTTCTGTGGTTTTAGGTCACGGTGGATGATTCCTTTGCTCTGGAGGACTTTAATGGCCCCCACGATCTGCTGCAGAAACACTCGAATCGTGTCCTCACTCAGAGTGCCTTTAGCTGCACACAAATAACAACCACACTGTGACATTGCAAGTTTATAGCAGGTTGGCTCTCAAAGGACACGTCTTTAGTTTTTTGTCTCACCCTGAAGGAAGCAGTTAGAGCCAAACTCACCACTTAGGCTCCAGAAAACCCTCGCAGTACTAAACTGTGCTGTTCATTGAGTGGCCACTAGAGGCCGGTTTAAAAGGGAGCTGTTTCCTACTGGTTCCCATGTTACCAAAATAAACCTAAACCTGCAACCTAGTGTTCACATTTTTTTAAAGGTTTATGAATGAGCGATTTACTATTCTAACACAATTATTATAAACTCAAACTGTATTTCTATCCATTGTATAAACTAATCCAGTAGTCTTTTTACAATGATTCTGCAGTTTTTAGCCAAAATCAAACAACCTCTGATGTTTTTCAGACATTTTCTGCACATCTGGAGTAGCTCATTAGAAATTCACCTGTGAGTTCTGGGCGGGACAATTAGCGAGGAGCAACCCCGCCCCCCTTCCCGTTACCGAGAGCTTTTACACAAGCTTATAGCCCCAAACTAAAATTAGTGGCTCAAAAAAAAAATGGAGAGCAATATTGGAGCTATCCAGATGTACATTTTTTAGGCAGATGTCAGCTCCAATGGCGAGGAAACTAAAGGGGGTGAGGATGAGGAGCGGGGCAGTGAGACTTTGGCCCGCCCATATCTGTTGCTGCATCACAGAACTGAGCTTTTTTTGTTTGTTTGTTTTTTAAACGGCACATTTTTATCTGCTCATGATCCATTTAAATAAAGAAATTCTCAGAAATATATTTTTAATCTTAAATTATTTACACATCTCCTATATCACGAGAAAATGACTGCAAGAAAATGTTAAAAACATCATTTTAATTGGAGTGAGTCTGTACATGAGAAATAACAGATTTAAAATAGTTTTAAATCTGTTATTTGATTTCAACTAGTCTCAAGGTAAAACCTTTCTTTTGCCCAATGTGAATCTAGTTTATTTCAGTTTCTCATATCAACTACTAGTTAAACTTTCAAACATGAATGCTGGCGAAACAAAAACAAAAAACTTTAAGCATTTCAAATATCCACGTTCACTGGGTTTTCTCTGAAATACATTTTTGTTCCAATAAAGGAAAGAGAAACTGTCAGCACTTTGTCAAGAAGCAACAAACAACATTCTTTTCTTCAATGCCAGCAGCCGATTGTGGACGAACAATCAAGGAGCTTCACTTACAGTGTAAGTAGTCAGCAAGATCTCCACCGTTGCAGTACTGAGATCAAACAGGGAGATAAAAGGAAGAATATTAGTAAAACCAGACAACAAGAACGGCTTCTAAGCAAAGGCGCCGACTTAACCCTCGTCTTAGAGAGGGAGAAAAAGCAGCGCAGATCAAAGGACCCATTTGCTGGGGATGGATGTGCTCAAAGATTTGGGATCATGTTCTTTTTTTCTTTGTGCCAAGACAGGTTTTTAGGAAAAAGGTTTGACTGTGACCCAAAAAAAAAATAAATAAATAAAAAAAACACATGATCAGCTGCAGGAAAACAATCCACAGTTGGACTTTAGATGTTCATATCTAAAGTGAAGTTGTGACAATGTTAATCTTCACATTCGGCAGACATAATGCCCACATAAATCTCTTTTTACGTACCAAGTTTGATAGAGAAAGTGGTTGTTCTTATATTCTAAAAGAGGGGAATCTATGGTAGTTTCATTTTTTACTCAATTTGAATCTTTTTTACCACATTATGTAGTTTCAATATTGTTGAATATTCTAAAATATTTCACAGATTTAAGGTGCATGATTTCATTTATTTACCACCTTCTACCACTTATCCAGTAGTCGAGAAAACAGAAACGACCTCCAGTTTTGTTGGAGGAAGTTCAAGGTGCTCCCAGGCCAACTGACATATTCTAGTGCATGCTGGGTAATTGAGTTTGTTTTTAATATTTCCATAAGGAGTATTTATATCATATTAAACTGACTTAATGGTCTGACTCTACATTTGTTTCTTCTATTAACATAAATCACCTAAAAAGTATGATTAAAGTATTAGAAGTAAAAATATATTTTTGATTTCGGTTTTGTTCCATCAGGAATTTTTTAATCAAAAGTCTGAAATGTTTACTGTATAATTTATTAACCTTCGTTTTTTATGTTGCTGTGTTTACCAAATGAATCCTGGAAGTTGTAAAATGAGCCCAAATCATAACTCTTCTGCCCCCTGCTTGACTGTTGGGCTTTTATGAAATGTGGTTTAATAAACTGTTCAGTTTTGGTGGTAAAGATTTGTAATTTTTCAAAGGTGCAACTCATCTTACAAACTAATTATCCCTGCAAACCATCCCATAAGAAAATTAATTTTTCGACATTTTAGGATTCATTACTAAGAAGCAGTGTTGCAACAAAAAAATATTCTCTGGGAAATACCAATTAGCTTGTTCTTATGTAATGCTCGTGAAGCATGTTTCATCTGACTTTAAAAAAAAAATTGTCGATTAGTTGAGGTTTTGATTTATTTTTAACTAAAAATGTTTACAATTCTTTTGCAAATTTGAACAAAATTCCAGAATAAATTATATTTTTTAGATATTTTTTAAAGAAAGTGTGATACAAAAATAATGATTTATAAATAAATAGAGTAAGATTAGTGGGACAGATCAGCTGACATGATTGGTGGCTGAACAAACAAGGTAGCCAGCTTACCTCCATTACCAGGTACACCGAGCTCACCGTCTCCTAGTGAGAGAGGAGATAAGAGTGAGCATAAACACATAAAACACATTTGTGATTTAAAATAAGAAAAAAATAACCTGTCCATGAACACACATCACAATAAAATAAGATCAATAATTGCTAAATTATTTTTTTTTTAAATGTTTAACTATCTGTACATGAAGTATAAAAACACGGATATTTATTTATACAACAAAGAATGAAAAGGAGAATTTAAAGCTTAAAATATATATATTTTTTTATTATTTCTGTTGATATTGTCCCCAAAAAAAGTGTATTTGGGAAAACTCGTGTTCCGGCTGACCTGAGCTAGCCCCCTTATCAAAAGCCGACAGGCGAGTGCCGGCACTCACTCTGACCTCAATTCAGTATCTGTGTGAGAGCAGCGGTCAGAGGCCAGGCTGCTTACAGAGGTTCAGCTGAGTCGGCGCTTCTGGAGCCAGTTTTTTTTTTTGCCTCGACTCCAACCAAGACAAACAGGCGGCAAGTCGGGCTCAGGCACACGGCAAACAGTCCTCATCCTATCGGTAGTATTCTAATGTAAGACTTCAAGAACTTTGAAATTAAAAGATATTTAATAGGAATGTGGTGACACGTAAACACAACATTTTTAGCATACTATAACTTTTCAACTGTTAACACGATCAGCGTCATTCCAGTAAATTTTGAAGGAGAAAAGAGCCGCTTTTCTCCTTCAAAATTTACTGGAATGACGCTGATCACATTAACAGTTAAAAATTACTGGAGCTCCAGTGTGAAAGGGTTAAACATAATATAAGTCAAAATGTTTAATTATTATTTATAACTTGAAAGAATAACTCTAAAGTAAAAAAGGGAAAGGACGTCTTCCTGGTTTTTAGTGTTTAGTTAAGGTCACTTTCCACCTGACCTGTTCAGATCCATGACTATAGAACATCAACACAACCTCCTGAGGTGACACTGGAAACCTGGCCGTGTCTGTGCTCACAAACGGCCCTTCTTCTGCACCGATGCACCTCACCGGGGAGGGAGAAGACGCTTCTTTCTGCACGTCTGCCCGTGCACAGGCTTGACCCCTGAGACTTTTCTCCAGGCAGTGATAATGATTTTACAAAGAAGCCCCATCCAGATATTTTCCACAATGCTGAAAGTCAGGACTTGAATGATGACTAGAACGTCTCTTAGCGAAGAAGAAAAACAATATGGTAATGCTTTTTTAATCTCTTCATCCTATATTAGGGCCGACGCAAAATTATTTTAATAGTCAACAAATGATCGATTATTTTTTCCGATTAGTCGATCAATCAGGTCATGTCAAAGTGGATGTAAAGCACACATCTTAACCATCATTAGATTTAAACTAACTAATAATAAAGACGTGAAGGTGATAGTTTATTCAACTTTTAATGAATTGTGCAGGTCTGTCCATTAGTTTCTGGCATTAAAACAAGATTAAACTAGAAAAGTTGCATTACGTGCAATATTGCTACTTTTTGCTGAAAATAGTCGAAGATGCTGAAGCTTTTTGCTGAAAATGGCAACGCAGTTGACTATTTACTGAAAATGCAAAAGCTATTTGCAAAATGTTAAATTTGCTAAAAAAAAACTGTAAATGTCATTAAAGAACTATGAAAGTGCATTAAAGTTGACCTAAATTTCTTAAAATTATGTACTTAAATTGCTTAAAAATCCCTAATACATGCCAATTTTGCAAAAATATTTACTGTGTTGCTTAAATGCGCTAAACTCTAAATTAGCTAAAAAAAAGCTTGTTGCTTAATTCCTAGCTAAACTCCAAAATAGCCTAAAATTCCTCAGTGAACTAAATTAGTCAAAAACGTTAGTTAGCACGTTGCTAAAATATTAGCTAAACTCCAAATTAGCCTAAAAACAACTCAGCAGGTAACAAATTAGCCAAAAATGTTAGCATTTTGCAAGTATACTAGCTATACTGCATTTTTTTTTTTGAAAATTACTATAAAAGATGCAAACATAAACCATGAATATACAGTATTTAAAGGTTTGTTGCTGATCTTCTTAACATTTTGAAATTTAAAGAATTTGTTATTCATTTCCTATGGGGTATATTTTGCTCAATATTTCAATCAATATACTTTATTAATCCCCTGGGGGGAATTCATTTTTGTTTTTTAATCAATATTTCAAAAACTATAAAGTTTATGAATACCAAACATACTAGCAGTAATGTCATAAACAAGCTGAACTTTTAAAACCCAGATTGCTGAAATCATTAAAAGTGTGATTTAGTTTTTATGTGCCGAAAAACTCTTACTAAGCATTCACACAAATAAATGTAGTTAGCGTCGGAAACAAGGAACTATTTTTCACAAAAGATAAAGCTTCTGTCTCACTGACTCAAATATTTTTTTCTAAATAGTGCATTTTTTGGTGCTGAACTCTCACAACTTTGTTCAACTTCACTACACTCTGACTCCATATAATATAAAGCAACGACTAATCGACTTTTAAATTAGTCGTCGACTATCTTAATAGTCAAATAGTCCACTAATCGTGTCAGCCCTACCTTATATGTGTTGTTTTTTTTGGTCTACAAAGAGAAGTATCAGGAATATCCATTTGTAAAGAAGAGCTGCACTGAATTCAATTACCAACATGGACTCAAACCAGATGGCAGCGTGTTAATCATGGACTACAAAGACAAAAGAAACACCTGCTGAGCTCAGATAAGACTGTGTGAGGACGTTCGGGACTTGATGCATCGCTGAGCTTCGCGCTGGTAACTAGGATACAGCCGAGCAGCTTTGTGGAAAAGCAGGAGCAACAGGAGGAGATCTATGCTCCTCCTTCCAATAAACTGTCATGGAGGAGGAAAAGCTGACAGAACATAAACACAGGAAATGATGATTTAACTGGGAACATAACACCGGATCATAGGATGGATGTCTGGAAAAATGAGAGCGTTGAAGGGAAAACGGCCCCATAAACAGAGCGAAAACTATTTTCAGTTTAGTTAGGAAAACAAAAACAATAGAATGAAACTCAAGCAAACTCAAACTAACATTCAAACATAAACTGGAATTGAGGGAAAATTCAAAACACAAACTGTAAACAGAGGAACTGGTTTATGATGCAAATGTAATTTGAGATTAAAGTGCTCCAAACCTGAAAGTCCAGTAATGCAACAATGTTCTCATGCTTGAGCTCCTGCAGAGAAGAAAGAAAACAGGTGTCTGCACGTGCTCCTTTAAATATGCTCCAGGAAATCGGTCCAACTTTCATATTATCAACCTCAGTCTCTAATAAATAGGTCAAAAACAGGCAGAGCTCATGTTTTAATCAATAGTCACTGCTCCAAAAGGAAGAAGATTAAAGATTTCATTGTTTTAGATTCATAAAAGCTGAGCAATCAAACAGAATTAAGAAAGTATATTAAATTCTGAGTCTTTAAACACACTCACCTTAAGTATTTTGATCTCTTTCCCCAGCAGTGTCTGAGATTTGGCCAAATTCTTCTTGTTTATGCATTTTACAGCAACCTCCCAGTCGTGTTTCTACAAAGAAATTACAATGACATTAGAAATATGCACATTTTTTTTATTTAGAAAACAACATTTCACTATTTATTCCTTTCAAATCTAGAGTTAATCCCTAGGAGAGGTCTAAAGTAGTTCAGATTTTAAATCTGTGTTTATAATTGAATTTATTTTTTAAGACCTAATTTACAATTGAGAATGTCTTAAAGCTTTACTCAAAGAACGCAAATAACTTTATAGAATCATACATAGTTTTAAACCAGAATATTTCAATTTCATGTGTAATTTCACTGATATTCTGTAACCAGTAGATTTAAAGAATTGTTGGGATTATCCTTCATATTGAACGAAGGAGCAACAGTTCAACTTGACCCATTTCTAATTCATTTTTGGTTTGACTGTAAATGAAAGTTTTGTGGCACAAAGTCTTTCAAACAGAGTAAAAGTAGAAATTGACACAGTATAATTGTTACGTCTCATCATAAAATCCAACAGCATATATTCTATATTCTAATGTTTTTAAATGGGTAAAGAACATGCACTGGTGAAATGAGCGGCAAAGACAACTTTAAGGGTTTACAGCAATTTTGGAGTATAACTCCCTTTTTTTTGCATAGTTGGACCAGTGGTGCAACTAGCATGTGACCTGAACCCCAACAGAACACTTCAACGTTCGGGGTGCTGGTCAGGGCTGAATGCAACCCTGGCAGCTAACGAATATAATGGAGAGAGGTATGTCTTCCACAAATGTGTGCAACCAGTATGAGGAGGAGGTGGTCAGTAAACAGTGATTGCTCCGAGTCGATCTAAGTCAACATTTCTATGACAACCATTCTCACCAATCAGGATGTTGGAAGTCCACACCACTGGAAAGCAGGTGCTCTAATTGGCCAGTTTATAACCATTTATTCCTCGTTACAAGTCTATGTCCAAATTCCCACTCCAATCCCTAAATATTAAAGAACTATATAGTGCAGGACTATCTAGTGCCCTGGATTTTAAAAGCTATTCGGACACCTGCTCACTACTTTTCTTTTGTTTTTTTTAAACGCCGGATGTGACATCAGCAATTTCAAGATGTGAGAATCGAATCAATACAAACATTTCACGACGTCTATTTGTGACTCCATTGTGTTCTAATGATGAAAAATGTAAACATTTAAACATGCTTTTTTTTTTTTTTTGCAACAGTTGTTCAACCGTATTGCATTGTGGTCCGTATTTGCTAATGTAGTGAGCACTGATGCATGCTAGTTTCTCGCAAAGACTTCAGGGAAATTTCGAGCGCACTCGATTTTGGAATTAGTGGATTCGGACAGAACTAGAAAATAGCAAACGCACTGTTTAGAGCACTATAGTGTAATATAGAGCAGGGAAAGAATTCTTACATAACTGATAGGATTTGGCTTCTTGAAGCCACTGGGTACTTCCTGTTTGGAAGGTGAAGGTGGGGGTGTCACTCAGTCCAGTTCTCATGTACAGTCAATGTTTGTAGCCCACAAATGCCTACTCCTTAAAGGTTTCAAAAGGTAAATAAACAGCTTTTTCAATTGTTTATGTAGTTTTTTTTTATCTTGACAAGAAGAGGCGTCACAATCAACTAAACAAAAAATGTGTCTCCTTTCTATATCCTACTGATTAATCTCAGATTATGTGAATGTTTAGATGTAATCTACATTCACTCAATCTGAACACTTTCGGCTTTAAAGCAACAAAAGTGTCTTCCGTGGATGACATACATTGGTAGTCTGTGTGTAATCCTATCCTCTGATATTTTATACGCTTTCAATCCGGCCTTTGGAACATGTTTCAACATGTTTATTAATGGCCTCTGTGAGGGAAACAATACGAGTCTGCTGGCCTACATTTGAATTTGTCCCACTAAACTGCAACATCTGTTTAAAACGTCAGCCGGAAAACGATTCAGACTGAAATTAAATGTTAAACGTGCATTTAGAATTAGCTTTAACGCTGGTAAAGTGTGTTTAAATAACATTTTATACGCTAACTTGACGTTTTTCCAGGAATATCCTGCATGCAGGTTCAGGCCTCTTAAGGCCGTACAGTAACAACAAACACACCGGACGGTAATAACATGCAGGTCGTGTCTTACTGTACGGAAATGACATGAAAACATTTTGACTTCATGCTTATGTTTTAAGAAGGACATTAAAATAGTTTTAAAAGAAAAAAATCACCTCTCGATGTCTGCCTTTGAAGACGACAGCAAATGCGCCATGTCCTATCAGGTCCTTCCGACTAAACTCGAATTTCCCCACCGTCTCCATGTCGAAAGGAGCGTTTTTCCTCTAAAGCCTGGAAGTCTGACCGGGAGGGCTCAGGTCAGCCTCGTTAGCGGCTCCTTTCTCCTCTGTGAAGCGGAGGCAGCTGCAGGGATGTTCTCCCCCTCTTTCACTTGCCATGGGCTGGCTTCTCAGTGAACTGTCCCCTTCTCTCATGTTCGCACGAAAACCTTTCGGAGTGGAACTCCTACGAAAGCAGTAAATCCATTTTGACAAAGCAGCGGACACGAAGTTTGCTAACTTGGAGAAGAAAAAAAATGTCCGTCTTCCTTTTTCGTTCCACCTTAAAAAAGCGTCTAGCCGCGTTTTGTTTATATACAGGAGGTGCAGACTTCTGTCGTGCGACACGTTCACACGGAGAAACGACGACTACCTATAAACTTGAGACAAAGTCGACGAGGTTTAGCGACCTTCAACCATTAGCCCAAAAAATATATCGGCGTTATGTTGGAGATAGCCAGGCGACTCGTCGAAAGTCACAGCACCGATTAACCAAACAAAGCTGTCTTCTCCGTGCGCCAGTGCGCATGCGCCGCAAAATTACAGCTGCAGGCTCTGACGTCAGAATGATCATTTTTTCCCCCCCGAGCCCCATCCAACCTTAAATTAACACTGAATTAATAAATGAATGAAAATTACAACAAATTACAAAAAAGTATATAAAACATAGAGACATTATTTTATCAAAATCTTTTTATAGAAAAAAGAAATAAAATAACATTTGGGTTTTATCAGACACACCACTTGGTAAAGAGTAATTGTTTATAACTCCCCCCAAAAACTAATATGATTATTTTATTATGATAATTTTTTATTTTATTTCACAATGATTATTTTATTTTTTATTTGAAAGCTAGGGGTGTTTATCTTTCCATCACACGATTCAATACTCATCTTGATACATGCAAACATACAAATCGATACAAGATTCAACTGTCGCGATACGATACAGTCCAATTCCTTTACCTAAATGTCTACAATCTAGATTTTTACTATCAATTCGGCATTTACAATTATAAATGAAGATGTGTTTTAGCAGCAAACCATTTTTTTCTTACGGGCCCTTTTTATTAGAAGCAAGAAAAACAAGAAGTCTTTGACATAACAGCTTCAAATATAAAAACCTGGTATTTTGGGTGTGTTAGCCTGTTTTGTTCTTTTCTATCAGGTATTGTTTTACTTTCAGCCAATTGTAATTGACTGATTGGTAGAAGCATGCTCGTGATTGGACGCCTTTTTATTTGCGTGACATTTACATAAAAAGTTAGTAGAGCACAAAAGGAAACACAAAAGTTTGTTAAAAATCAACATCCTTACTGAAAACCCAAGTCTCATTTTTTAAGAGATAACCTCTATTAATCTTATTTCTACAAAAAAAAAAATAAATAAATAAAAAAAATTACAATCATCCACTTTTCTATTTTGGTGTTCAGGAAAAGCTTACTTTGCAACACCATGCTACAAAGTTGAAACTTTGAACCAATGGTACACCAACAAAGGAACGTTTGGAGATGACAAGACCCTCAGACATGACTTCCACAGAAGTTGTTGTTCACCTTTCGACACATGCCTTCTGGGGTCACCACAGTCACTGATCTGCACATTTAGTTTGGCAGACATTTTAACACCGGATACCCTTCCTGACCTGCTGTATCCAGGCTGGAGACCACTGAAGACTCGGATCTTTCCTAAGGACCTACACTAATAATACATTAAATTAATAATAATAATAATAAATGTAACTAAATACTTTGGCTAAGTAAGTGTATGAGTTGTATCACCAAAGAAATGTGAGTCATGATCTTGAGCTGTGTAGCCCGATCGTGTTATAGACTATGACATTTTTAATTCTATCATAAACCTGTTAACTTGGGAACTTTTAGGATCTGGAATTGCTTGACTCTGTTCTGACATAACTACTGATCTGAAATAAATTAATGTGGAATTTTCACGAGTAAAATAATATATTTTGCATTAAAACTAACAAAAAAAGAGTTTTTTGCTCCAAAAATTCCAATGTCTTTAAAATAAATCTTTGGAATATATAAATTGCAGTTTGAAAATAAAGTTGGATTCTATTCCTTTAGGTTACTTGGAATTTACTGTCTAAACAACCACATTTATTTAAATAAAATCAAAAATTTGAAAGTGTTGCATCTGGTTCAGAAAAGTAAAGGAAAAGCATCTGAATGCATGAATGTGATCCAGGATTTATCCTGTCTGATATGAATTCTCTTACAAAATATTGTAAAGTGTCACATTATTCTCTGATGACATTGACTTGAATAAGGGTCTGAACTCAAAGCAGTTCTGTAGCGTTTCTCCATTTTCCTGTTATCTCCTCCCGATTGTCCTTTTGGTCACAAGTTGCAGCTCGACAACAGGCTATAATCGGAATTGTCAACTGGAGGGCAAGATATGTATTTGTATTATTTTGTGATAAGGCGGATATTTCTCTGGGGGAGAGGCTGACGCACTGTTGGGATGTTGGGAGCCCAGAAACAGGGCTGGAAAATCTTGATACGAGCTGAAATGCGTCGAAGTGCTGGGTTTGTAGCTTAGCAACCGCAAAGCGAATCAACTCACACTCAGCACTGACAGCAGCTGATGGTGGAGCAAACAGTGTGGTCGTGATAGAGACTGAATGACAGCTTCCTTTCACCAATAAACGCAAGAATAAAAATAAAAAAAACGTATTGTAATCTTTATAAAATTTTAATTCTGCTGTTTGTTTTATGCTTTTTAAACTTATTTTCTAACTAAATTAAATTGTTGCATTTTATTTCAACAATTTAAATTACTTTTTAAAATCTTTTTTATTAGATATATGCTTGCAAAAGACTTTTTTAACATTAAGTTCAACTAGTTTTTTTTCTTTTAATTAGATTTGACTTTCCAAACTTTTGTTTCACAATTAAAACAGATTTTTTTAAAGTCTCACTTTGTTTTTTTTTTTTTACTTTTCTTTACGTCAATGGTCTTTTAATTATTATTATGCCTTTTGTAGCCAAAATCAAAAAACACGTGTGGTTTACTTGAACATAGATTCTGCAGAAAGGAAAAATCATTCGAGTTCTTAGTTGTAGGTGCCCCCCTTCCCGTCACCCATAACTGAAAGCTCTCTGTTTTAAGTGTTCTCCTGCTAGCTTACAGCCCATGACAACTCCTACCAATTGTTAGAGGGGCAAAAAAAAAAATATATTAATAATATTGGAGATATTCAGCCGTACAGTTCGAGCCAGACATCAACTCAGACGAGGAGACTAAAGACGTACGAAGATCTATTTGTCTGTAAGTGAACGCATCAGAATGGAGCAGAGCAGGGAGCTTACTTTCTATGTCACAAAAATGATTTTGACTGCATTTTTTTGTTTGTTCCTGATTTACAATGATTTGAATAAATATATACTCTGAAATACAATTTTAAGCTTCATTTTCTTTATAGATGATAGAAAAAAATGCCACAAGAACATGTTAAAATGCTATTCTTTAATGCTCGGATGCTATTTAAAAGACACTCTTGCCTCTCCATATACAAATATCTGATCAGCTTTTGCTTAAAGTTCTTTCTTAGTTGAACTCAAGATTATCTTTTTTTGCCAGAAAATAAACATAGACATGAAATGTCCTAAAAAAAACATTTTCATTCATGTAATTCATGTAAGTGTAGCATAGAAATGGTTTGATACAATACAAAACAATGGTAGCCAGGTTAGGTTCTAGCAGCTCTGTGACCTCGAAAGAGACACAGTGGTGGATGTAAATACAGTATACTTCTAACCCGGTTTGACGTAGCAAATTGTTGCTTCAATTTAACATAGCACATGATCTATTTTGATCATTTTTATAACACAAAAGTGGTCTGTGGTCAACTGTCAAACAACACAGCCCAATAAAAGAGACGACCCCAGAGCAGCAGCAGCAGCAAGAATCTGCATGATGCTCCTTTAGACAGCATCGATGGATCTGTCACTGAAGGAGCTCACAGGCTCCCATAGACAGAGTAGAGCGGCCTTTATGACTACTAGTCCCTTCTGTCTTTGTCTGCTTCTGTTCCAGCAGAGCACATCACATCACAGAATGTTTCTGACTCAGGAGGAGACCCAGATATGTGGAATTCCACTATTACTAGGATGTTTAAAGAATGTTTGTGTCTGGAGTCTGGCACTAGTCCACAAAGTCCCTGATCAGCTTCTTGGACTCCTCTGGACTTTTATTGACAGAGCTGTGTGAGAATGCTAAGTGTTTTGTAGTTTTTTTTTCTTTCCTGTTTGAGTTTCAACGTTTAAATTCAAAAGAACTGTTATCTTGTTGGAATGCTTTGTTCTTCTTCTTCGCATCTTTGTTTTTTTTTTTGTCTGGTTTCAGAATATCTGATTTCTCATCATTTGCAGGTTCTCTCTTTCTGAATGCTCTGTTCTGATTGGCTGCAGGAGAGTTGTAGGAGTGTTCCTGTCTATATAAGGAAGTTTTGAAAATGGCGTCAAGAAGCCTTCCCTGGTTCTTATATGACCAAATAAATACATATGTCCAGCTACAACAGTTTTAAGTTGGTCGTTTTCTTTGGTTTGCCTGATTTCTATTTACACCTGCTTCGTAACAGTGGTGTCAGAAGTGGGATTCAAACCCAGGCCTCATTGTGAGACTGCGACAGTTGGTGGCCTGTTGGCGCTTCAGCTCTGCAGCTGTCAAAACTTCAAACTTTCCCTGCTTGGAAGCTCAGAGTGGACATAAAGATCTCACAGAGCTGTTTATGGAGCAGGGCAAGGGAGAGGTAGTGTAATGGTTGGGAGGGTGAACTATAACTCTCAAGACTTCCCTATTATTGGGTTTTAAAAATATATTCTAGAGGGAAAATAACCTAAAAGATGCCCAAAACTAATACAGGTATTCACATTTTCTTCATTAGGAGCCACTATGAACGACTACAAGCCCCCAAACATATATATCCAATGCAACAAATATGACTGTTAGAATATAATATAAAAATAAGTGATATTTTTTAAATAGATAAGCACAAAAAATGATCAAATCAAAAAGAAAAACAAATTGTTATGGCAGTAAACTGTAAATTCCATGTCAAATAAGTTAAAAATCCAGACTTTTTACAATGTATTTTTCATGTTCCATTAAATAAAATGCACAAACATACTTCTGTGACCCTTTAAGTAATGTAAAAAAATATATTAAGTATTTGTTTTTTAAATTTAAAAAATGTTTTATGTTAAAACACTTAAATTTATTAGGGAGAAAAAATGGCTGCTCCTTAAATCTGATCAAATTTAGGGCATTCTGGAAAAGGAAAAAGATGATGTGAATGAGCCAGAGGGGGGCAGTAGATGACTGGGAGAAATGCAGGTTCAGCTTCTTACCCAGCAAAGCACTAATGGACAAGCAGAGACAGAACTTTACAAATCATTCTGGGACCTAAACATTTCTGATTTTATCTCCTGAAAAAAGAAACAAATAATCAGTGCAATTGTTGACTCAAGGCTGTGACATTTTGCTGTGGCAAAGCTTGTTTAAAACTGACGTCTAAATCTTTTTGGTAACTTCAAACCAGATGACAACAGAAGTCTGTGCAGGTTTGTGGGATTTGCTTAATTTAGGAGGAAAATGAAGGAGTCTGTCTGACAGGTCATCAGCAGACTGATTGCATAAGGATGCACCACTGACAGCGGACTGCCGCCAGATGCATGCAGTGATGTTGTCAGTCACTCCAGCTGTGGAGGACAGTTAAACTGACGGAGGGGTTCTACTCAAAACAGCACTGCAGGTGTTCTCCTCGGCGGGAGTTCACTCTGGTTTTGACGGTTTTCACAGCTCTGCAGCAGAATGACTGATTGGTTCTTCCCGGCCCAGTAGCTGTTCGGGTCAAACGACACATCGGCCTTCAGGTGTTCACTGCGGTCGACTACATGATCTACATGAATGATCGTAATCATTTAGTTTGCTCATGTATGTGTTTGTAACAGTCACTGTGCTCTAACAGCAATAAAATCAAAACACAGTTTTTGTTTGACAGTTTAAAAAATTTAAAAGCAACAATATTTACATCATCTGTTTTTTTCAAATCAGAAACGTCACTCAAAAAAATAAAATTAGGGGCATTAAAAAAAGGTTGAGGCGAAAAAAAAAAATCTTTATGTTTTGTGTTTGTACAAATAAAATCTATATCCCCACTTCTGTAACAAATGTATTTATTTAATCCACAAAAAACAGCAATTTAATTTTTTTTATTATATAATCTGATAATTTTAACTATGAAAGTTTGGCTGACTTGATACGTTCTTGGTCATAACAAAACAATGTTAACTTAAAATGTAAAAATATTGACATAAGTGTTCAGGAAAAATCCCCTTATTTACCCACTGCCTGAAATTTGATCCACACAATGTTAAAGTATTTTAAATCCAGCAATGAGTCATTTTAAAAATGGATAACAAAAGATGATTTATTCTTACCATAAAGTTCAAAAAAATTAGCAAAACTTTTACTTCCAAACGGGTTTTTGAGATTTCATGGAGGCAGCCATTTTAGCTCTTCCACTGCCCCTAGTGGAACGAGGAAGAACTGCAGGGAAGAAAACATGGAAAGTATGGATCATGGTACTGAGATAGGGGTCTCAGAAATGTGTTTCGAATATGATACAAATGTTTATTTAGGGTTAGTGCCAATAGTCTTCATACTTTGATTATTATTATTTTCCATATCTCTTGAATACAATTTTCTTAAATTATATTAAAGCAAAATAATTTAGTTGAATACACAAGAAAAAAAGTTGTATTTTCTCAAATCCAAGTGTTTTTTTTTTTTTTTTTACTAACCCGAATATCAAACTGTCTTCTTTTATCTAACACTTTCATTTTACACTATTTAATTTGAAAGAATCAGTTCGTTGGACGTCAAGCTGCTCTTACAGTCTCTTCAACTTAAACCGCTGGCTACTTGTAATTCTCACTGTAAAACACTGAGCTGTCATTCCTGTGCATAATGCATCAACCACCCCAGGCACTGCTCCACCTGCTGGCTCCCTTTTCGCGCAGGAGGTGTGGCGTCGGGCAGATGGGTGATAACTACTCTTTCCATGAAGGTCACTGCTCTCCCAGACTCACCAATGCAGAATGAACGTACAAGACTCTGGCAGCGGAGCGGGTTTGTTTGCTCATAACGCTCTTCCACTTAAGCTCCCGATCCCTGACTGTAGGTCATGTCAGGTAATGAAGCTCAAAGCATGAAATTCAGTATTTTTAACCAAAATGCAGAGACTTACACACAGGGGAGGGTGCTAGTGTTCATAAATGGAAGTGGTTTTGAAGCACAGAGAAACTATTTCCTAATGCAAAATCTAAACATTTGAATTTTGACAAATGATGTTTGTTGCACTGAAGGTTTAAGTTATGGGGTCAATTCAGAATCAGCTAATTCATGTTGATCGTGTGAATAGTAGAGGAGTTACAATACGTCAAAGAGTGTGTTATTTAGATGTCGCCAGTGACATCTCTGGTGTTAAAGAGTTAACTTGATCCTGATTTGACCCCATATCAAGTCTCTTCATGTGGTTATTTGGTCCAATCAGTGACCTTTGACTCCAAGCCTGTTTTATCTCTATTTGATCAACACAGCCAGAAGATTGGAGTCTTTCCTTGAGAGTTCTGGTCAGTGTTTCCCCTGCCATCGCTCCCGCTGAAGTTTCCCGTGTCCGTCGCTGTCACTTTGTCACATCAGTCAGGGAGGCGATCTCTCTGCTGAAACCTCGGGCTGCTGGATCTGGACCTTCCTGACTGGAGCGAGCGAGGACAGGAGGTGAATCCAATACGACCTTTAGTGGATTGTGACAGAGGAGAGCTGCCAGAGCCCGGCCCGATCGACACGTCTGCCAAATGATGCTCTTACCATGCAAGCTCCCTCTCCCTCTGTCCTCAGATGCACTCCCATGAAGGACTTCCCGACAATGCAGCCACACAAAAGGTTCGTTTTTCCATTTTTTTTTTTCATTTTAAATTTCCTGATTTATTTTTTGCTAATCTCAGCTGGACAATTTGCTTTTGTTCGCACGCCTCATTGGATCATCAGTTTTCCCTGCATTTATCTCAGTAAATCTACAGACAGTTCTTCATTTTGAGTAACATTTCTACAGCTTTTCAACAATGATAGAAGTTTTTAAAAAGTTCACAGCGTTATAGAAGTAATAGTGGATCGAAAGGATTCCACTTTTCGGAAAGGAAGCATGACGATGCCGTGTCAACGTAATCACGAGAGCATCATCACCACGTGTTTGGCACGACTCATCCTCACACGACAGCCTGGTGGGCTCTCAGATCATCAAAGTCCTCCAAATTTAAAACCTCTCTGGCCGGAGATTCCAGCAGGGCGTGTGGAGGAGACCGGAGCTCCACCTCATTAACACCACCTCTGCTGTCACGCCGAGATGACAGCATCATGCTGCGGGGATGATTGGGAGCTTGAGGGAATGGAGGGCCGCTCGGGGTAAAAGAATGACAGCTGCTGAGAAATGAAAAAGAGAAACAAAGTTTGCAGCACAGATGGGCTTTTTAACACAGGCAGAGGACAGAAATAGTATGCTGAAGACATAAAGAGATGCTTCAAGAGAGCCAGAAAGTCGTATATTTGTTGTATTGTAGGAGATTAGTCACGTGTATATGTGCAAAATGTCTTTAATCGGATCAAAGATTGTATTAGACATGAACTGTAGACCTGAAGAACTTAATCCGATTACAACAAATCAGATCTCCCACACGTCCTATCAGAAGAGATCATTTTAGCATGCGCAGAACTATTTAAATTTGTTCTAAAATTTCTCTTTGTCCACACCGGCCCCAGAAACGTGAGTTCAAGCGAGCACTTAAGTTTACTCATCCTTACGCTCGTTTTTAGGCTCTTTGAGCAAAACACACCGCTATTCAAACGGCCATTTCCAAGACGCAAATGTATCCCTACTTTAGGCTTTCGCATTCAAATTCCTCATGTTCACACGTCCCAATGCAAGCTTTGGGGCTCTACGTTAAAAATATCCAGCTAATCAGAGGCTTGGATTTGGTGGTGACGTATGGATGGAGTCCTTCTTAATTAATGGAACCGCTTGAAAACTGATCGCTAATGAGAAATTAAGAGCTGCAGTTTTTGTGCGGTTATAATTATATGACACCAAGTCGTTCATAAATTGGAATAGAGCTGTGAAAGAAAAAGATTGGAGCAAGATTTGCCAGATTTGCACCCCTTCAATTTTTCCCACCAAGCCCTTATCCAACCGTAGGCACATGTGCTAGTATCCATTGTGAACACCATTTGCTAAAGGTGCGTTCAAGAACCTGCGTTCAGCGCATTCTAGAACGTTCAACACATGCCCGCTGTGTATGCAGCTTCAGCCTTTAATGTTACACAAAGACTATAGGGAATGAATGTGTGTCGTCATAATGTGAATCAGAGCCTGCGTCCAAATGAAAAACAAAGGGGTCCCAGGACGGAGCCATGCTCCCAATAAAAGTTCTAAAAATGATTGAACCATTTGCTCATTTCAGAGATACATGAAGTTTCAGAAAGTGTGTCTCCTGTTTATGGGGTTGCTTTACAATAGATCAAAAAATGATCAGAGTTTGACCTTAAATCTCCACAAAATAAGGGTTAAGTTTTGTTAAACATATTAGATAAAAAACGATGTAAAAATACACAAAATATAAAGCTCATTTTGTCAAAAATCTGCAGCAAATACAAACCATTCAGAAAGCGTGGTTCCAAGTTCCCTTGTAGCCTCTGGACACACGGGAGAGATCGAACCTCCTGGACTCACTGGAGAGGACCAAATGCTGTCCTGGTGACCACAAGAGTTAATCAAGCGTTTCGGAGGAAGGCGGGAAAATTTCTCTTCAAGGTGGGACAAGATGGATAAAAAGGAATAATAAAAAAATCATAATTATCAAAAAAAATTGATCTGACTTTTATAGTCGGACAGTAACACACATAATTTAAATGAATTAGTTGATTGAGCCTATAATATGAAGTTGCCAACCGTTCCTACAGACAGAGTGTCCAGACATTAAATGTACTCATAAAACCAAAAAAGGTTGTAAAGTACTTGAGATGTGCTTTCCTTCAAATTAACATTAATGAAAAAAAAAGAATCTTTTAGGTTCCTGGTGCCCATTTTGAGCTAAATGTTCATTTATTTCTGAGGATTTTATTAGTTTTATAAATTATCATCTGAGTTTCATAAAAAGAATGTCGTAAAAATGGATTAAAGTCATGACAACATAAATGTCTAAATAATTATCAAAGGGAAATTCAATTTCTGGTCGATCATTTGTTGGAGCAGTAACAACTGCAAACCTAAATCCTCTCATGGAGTTCAATTTCTGCCCACTAGATGGCACTATTTTTTCTCAATTTCAAATTTGCCCTAATTCACCCTAAGACCAAATCCGAATTCTTCACCTACGTTACGGCTTCTTCCTACCTCTACATTTATCCCTCCAAGCGGAGTGATATGGAAAAATAGTGTCTTCAGTTTTGGATGTCATTACCACTCGATGACATCATCAATAACCGGTACATTGGTGCGTTAGTCTCAACCCTTCTATTTGAAGGAGCATTTGAATGGTGTCCAAAATATGTTTTTTAAGATCCCACCCTTCAAACGGAGGGATAAAAAGCCCTCCATCGAGGGTAAACCGTGTAGCGCCAGGCCACGCAGGAGTAACGCTTTTCTTCATGCGGGTACACTCAGAAGCAAAGAAGTTTACACTTAAATGTAAGTAATGAGTTTCTGTTTAATGATCTTTTTAAAGTTATAAAACCGTATTTGAGTGCTGGAAGCTCTGCGCTAAAGCTAGCGGAAGGTGACCATTGGTGATGTCATCGAGCAAAAGTGACGTCTGAATTATGAGACATTATTTTTCCATAACTCTTTATTTGGAGGGCTAAATGAAGGATTTTTATCCAATTGACCCTCAGGAAGGCCGGAAAGCTTCAAAATGGTCGCGTTAAGCGAAGTCGGTGTTGGTTGGATGACAAAATCTGTAAGGTTAGCCATGTTTGTGTGCTCTTCAAAGATGTCAGAGTGAAAAACGCTTCTCGTTTAGTTCCGCTTGTTACTTATACTTCAAATCTTACAAATTTTTCCATTATTGATTATTTAAATTCATAAAATGATTCAAAATTGTTTTTGGATCCAGATCAATGTAAAAAAATAAAATTTTCAACTCACCACAATGATGGTTTGACGCAATGATGTGTATGTGTTCCCAAAATAAGTTTTAAAAATCTATTTTATGTACATTTTTTAGTCATTTTGTTTAGTTTTTATTAAGATGAAAGAACTATATAATCTAAGCATATTGGTTTTGAAAAATATATATTTTTAATTGTTATTTTTATGTAGATTTCCAAAGGGAGCAACTTTAAAATATGACTACTTTGTAGAAAAAACAATTTTTTTTTCATTGTTTCTGGAAATCCCAATTTAACCCCTTCATGGCGTGTATCGCTAATTTCCAACAATTCAGGACTCCATTTAAAGAAGCAAAAACATTGAAGAATATTTTAGTATAATTGGAGATTAAGACAAAAATTAAATAAAAAAAGTGTTTTTTACAAAATAAAAGTTCAAAATTTGAGGATGTTTTAAGAGAAATCAGGACACAAACCACAAACAGAGAAATGACCACCCACATCTCCCACCATATCTCATTCAGATTCTTTATTTTCTACAAAAATATTTTACATTAGAAAACACAGCTTGAAATATACACCGTCCTCGTGGTTCACAGAAACCATGGAACATCTGGACTCAAACAAATCTGCGTTTATATTTCAACTGGTAAGTAAATATGTGAGCAACAGTTAGAAATCTGATGGTTGCCTCCTGAGTTCTGCAATCGACACCTTCCAGAGGGGCTTCAACTACTGTCATCAAAAGCAATAAAAACTCACAATATATCTATATTTATATATAAAAATACAAGAAACCAATACTACATCGGGTCATGTGAGGGAATGCATCAGCTCAGATCAGTACGTTATTTGTAGATAAATGAGATTCAAACTAAAATACTATGACGCTCTTTTTCAGAATCGGGTCCGGCTCTGTTCTTCCTCAAAACTCTGTCTTTACATTCAGAGGGTCCCTTCGACACGCTGCAGCCAGACTCAACATTGTCTTTTGGTTTCAGTCTGATTGTTTTCGTAAGTTTTCCTCCCTGTCTGCTTTGGAACAAGCTCACCAAATCTCAGACAAGCCAGAGAAGAGCGTGACGGCGCAGCTCGCCTCCTGCACTGATGGAAATGAAACTTCTGAAGTTGGCATTCTTCCCTTCTTTTTGCTGTTCATACTTGATAGAAATGGGGTAACAGCTGCAGGAAAATTAGGAGTTAATCTGACTGTTGTACGATTGAGCCGCGTTCACACCAAATTCCAGTTTAGCGCCCTTCCTTTGAAAATGTGTTCATAAACTTGACTCGTGTGGGAGGAGCTAAAGTTTTTAGCCTGATCGCTATATGGGAGCATTGACCGAATATCTCATTTACAACGCATGGTTCATCAACGTGTCTAAAACTCGTCTCCAGAGTCTCTCCCAGTACAGTCCGGTTTTAGCAAGAGAATCTGGCTAAAGAGAAAAAATACGGCACCAGTAAAACAATAGCCAGAAGTCCCTCCCCCTGCCGGAGCCACCAACAACAAAAATATCGTTCTAAGCTTTCAACCTTTTTCACAGAGAAAAAAACCTGCATTTTAGCGGCTCTGATCAGCTGATTCACTGAGAAAAACACTGTTACAGTTTATTCTCATTCAAAGGCGTAAAAGCTGATATTTCTGAAAAGGTTTTAAAATATCATTTTGAAAGGGTTTTCTAAATTTTAGGAATTTTCCGCTTACGCAACCGGCGAAAGTTACGATTTCCGCTTCCGGCTACAGATTTATCTGACTCTGTCTTGTGTGTGACCAGAAGCCCCTCACTTTTAGGGGTCCCTTCGTCTCCCTGTGACCCAGTTTAATGACTTACTGTCCACTAATAGTCTGAGGAAGGAAGAATACAAATAAGAATAGAATCAGAAGACCTTTTTATCACCGGTCTTCATGGGAAGAAAGAAAAATATTACAAAGTTGAGGAGGATCAGATTCTCCTCCATGTTGGATTTGGATCATGTCATCAGCACGTTCCTGATTGGTTGAAGCATCTTCTGTGTCAAAGAATGGTGCCAGGACAACGCGCCGCGCCCAATGCTCAAATCGCGCAACAGGACCTCTCATCACATCTGTACATTGACTTAACATTAAAACTGGTGTCAAACATTCGGCCCGCGGGCCGCATCCGGCCCACCAGATGGTTCGATATAAGGATGTTGGGAAAAAACAAGCAAGTTTCCAGCCCTTTTCTTTGGCAAGTTATTGTTTTTTTAAAATCCTCCATGACAATTTTTTTTTTTTATTAAAAAAAATTTTCCCAGTAGTGTTTTAATTATGATTATGACGTTTTTAACCAAAACCCCAAAACCTGAATGTCTTAAAAAGCCATTTTTCATGTTAACTGAAGCCTCTGTTTCCAAAATCTCCTTTGAGGGGGCGTGGCTTTTGGAGCTGAGCAGCTGATTAACATAGCCTTGTGTCTCGCTAGTGTAAATCTTCACCACTGCTACATAAAAACGTCAAGTAATATCGGTTATGTCCAGCCGTATCGCTTTGAGCTGCGTCAGCTCGGACGAGGAAGTGAAAAGCTTCGTGGACCTTTAAGCTAACTATCAAATGTTTATTATTGACGTTGCTATGACTATGCGGAGTCGTGCTGAGATTTTCCAGTGTTCGCAGCCCTGCATCCGTAAATATTGTATGAAACTCAAATAAAAAAAATCCAGTGACGGTTAATTTGACTGCAGTAAATTGGAAGATGTCTCTTGTCCGGCGCCTGAGCTAGGCATGCTAGCCGGGCCAGATAATGGGTTTAGCGCATTTGCTATTAATGAATTCTAACAGAGCGATTGACAGAGATTTAATAAGAGAAATGCAAAAATGAAATGATTTCTTATTACATTTGTAACCTTTAACATACCGTAACTTTTCAACCGTTAGCAGGATCGATGTAATTCCAGCAGATTCTGAAGGAGAAAAGCGGCGTGACGCCGCTTTTCTCCTTCAGAATCTGCTGGAATTACATTGATCGTGCTAACACTTAAAAAATTACTTAAAAAATTACAAATGCTATACTGTCAAATGATCCATTTAAATCCGTCTCAGGTCGAACACATTCTGTAATGAAGGGGTTAGCCGGAGATATTACCCTTTTCACAAAGCGTATAGGAGAGTTCCTTCTAAGATTAGGGGATTCGTTCTAGTAAAAGATCATCTGGACTCAGATAAAGTAGAAGTGGCTGTAGGGGACATCCTGGAGATTATTCAAGAGCAGCAAGTTTAGAGTGGAGAAAAGTCTATCTCAAACTAAACAGTCTGGACGCAAAGCCAAGTGTTTGCACACAAGCAGGAACTTTCCGGGGGCAGAATTTTGATTAAGAGCTTCGTTTTATCTTTAGATAAAGAGTTCTACTCTTAAATTCAGATCCGCCCTTGATGGTAACCTCATGCAGGTAAAGAATTTAAGCAAAGATAATGGCTTCAAGCAGAGTTGGGAGTCTTAAAGTCTCACGTCTCAAAGTGACATTTTCCCGTTGGCCGTCGCTTGTCTTCCTCTTTTTTGGGACTAAATGCCACTCAGTCGACCACCGACACGCAGCACGCCATTCATCCCTCCTGTCCGAATCCCACGGTGCCACTTATCCGTAAAGCTAACTATCTGTCTGCTCGACATCTCGGGGCGCTTTCACCTGTCTGCACTGATAGCTGCCAGGGTGTCATTCAATTGTCAAACTTTGATAACCGAGGATGTCATTTATCGCCGCGCTTCCACGTCTAAATGCGGCTCAGTTACCGTCCTGTCTCTTCCTTCAGGACCCGTGGACCTAAACTGTGACCTTGGTCATGATTTATACCAAGTACAGTCTGTCTAAAGCTGGGAGAAGGCGTCAGCCTGGTAGACAACAGACAGTTTGGAGGCTAAAGGGAAGTTTTGCTTGTCAGTCTCTATTTTAAGTTCTAGTTTTGACACTTTGGGGAAAATTGCTTTTCACCTTGTTGCCTCGAGCTGTATAAGAAGACTGAAAATAAAACAGTTAAACTACTAAAAAAATGAAGAGGGTAGCTTCGCTTCTTTGTTTGTGAATTAAAATAAGGATGTTCCCCTCAACAAGAAGCCATATTTCAAAAACGTATGTTGGTGTTTTGGCTTGCATAAATGCTTTTTTTTTTTAGTTTCCCCAAGCTGCCATTCATTTATTCTGCAAACTTAAAAAAGAAAATCCTAGTGAGTTCCATGTGAACATGCAGATCCAGAAACATTTAGACACTCACAATGCAGGGCTTTAAAAGCAGCCTAGTGTTCATGTTCAATGAGGATGTAAGCTGATCTCCATCTTTGGATCTGAGGTAATCCAACCAAAACCTTGTGTATGTTTCAAAATTTGAAATTTAGGTGAGACAAATGAGAAGTGAAAGTTGTTAGAACTTCCAGTAATGTTTTTTTTTTAAAATACTTTTGTTACTGTTGGACCGTGTCCTGGTTGTTTGGTCCACCCTCAGAAGTGCAATGTGAAACCCGTTTTTCTTGCTAAACTGAACAAATTCCACTTGTAGTTTGAACCACAGGCTTGTGTTAAATGTATCAATGTACTAATTAGTCTCTATTGGGGTTGCTGGAGCCTATCCAAGCCACTTTTAGGCAAAAGAGGTACATCCTGTCAGTCCATCACACTACGTGGACTATTAATCCATAGATTTATAAACTCTCAACAAGTAATCTCTGAGGTCACCCCTTAGACTCTGAATGCCAAAAAATGAAGCCTATAGTGCGTCAGGAAGTGCATGAACTTTAGCTTACTCCACCCACCTTAACAATGTTCCAAAAATGAGTAGAACAAAGTCAAAGGAGAGTTTTGTTTAGTTCTTCCACCTGCCAATCTAGCGCATTCTCACTTCCAACTCACGTGGATGAATGGTTTGGACCCCCTCCGGATTACTTTTTGACATTTTGAGTGTCCCCAATTCGCCATTTTTGGACGTGCTGGCTGTTCCCATTAAACCATGGGTCCCCAAACTTCGGGGCGTGAACCGGTACCGGTCCGAGGGCCGCTTGAGAGTCCCACAGTTGCTAATCAGGGGTCCCCAACCCCCGTGGCGCGGACTGGTACCCTAACCCGGTTCTGGTTCCGCATCTGGTAACGCGTCCAGAGTGTTGGGGACCCGGGATTTAATGGGAACAGCCAACAGGGGAGGGGGCCCGAAACATACATCCATATAAGACGAGGTGGGCCTGAGAATGTGTGCACATCTCTAAGTCAAATTTAAGCACTAATAAAATCAAATCAGTTGATTTAAAGAAACAATTCACATCATGATGTAACAAAAATATTCATAAAACCTGGCTGTCAATAAATTAATTGTTTGGTGTAAAAGTGGACTTTTAACATTGGAGTCAATAGGAAAAAGCAGCCTCTGGTGGTGATTTGAGGAACTGCAACCATGTTGGCTCCAGTCTGACAGATGGTTGGTTATTTGATCTCAAACCAGTCAAGCTGTTTTTTTATTTGTAACATCAGAAGGACTAACGTGAAGACAGATACAGTTCAAGTCTTCCAAAAGTCCTCAATCTTTGGTCATTACTGGCTAAATAATATTTAAAATAATAATTTGTACATTATTTGTTTAAAAAAGATCCAATAAATCAAATGTTTCAGTGAAAATTCCCTCATCCAACATGAATACATATAAGACCCAGATTACGATAGTAAGAATGACGTCAGTGTCCAAATGTTTCTGTTCTCAGTTTGTCTGAACATTCCCATTCAGTCAGCCCTCAAGCCAATGGAGGCCATTGGTAAAGTAATGTATACATCAGTGGTGGTTTTGTGAAGCTTCATTTGCACAGCCCAGCACTGCTGTCAGTGGATAAATGCCTGCTAATGGTTACAGAATGTAAGACCTACACTGCAGGCGCTTGAAATTACTGCGTGAAATAAATAACAAAAGAAAAAAATCAATAATATATGAAGAACTCCTTCCTGTTTGATTTGGCTGGGTCACCGAAAAGTCTCTGTTAAAACCCAGCAGTAAAACGTAGTCCCATGCTTTAGTATCAAAGCAGCTCAGAGCGGAGAGCCAAGGAGAGCGTCCAGAACGGGGGTAGTAGCCACATGGGGCACGGGGGTGGGTGGACACCTAAAGGCGAGGCGGTGTCGGAGGTGCAGGAGCACACCTCGAATCCATTCTCTGCGTGGTCGGGGTGGCGGTGCACGTTGACTCTCGTCTCTGTGCTTTTGGCCTCCGTGTCCGGAGAGTCCGACTGCATCTCCGTGCAGAACAGCCAGTCCTTCGCAATGAGGCGAGGGTACCCCGCCTCCACCTCCATGTCGCTCCCCGGCACTTGCCAGTACTCCTTCCCATTGAAGAAATAGGATGAGCCTTTGTAGAGAAAAAAAAACACAAAAGGTTGGTATTGGATTCTGAAATGAGGTGATTTATAGGAAGAGAACGCTGAAAAGAACACATTGTTATTAAGACTCACAGTAGGTGGAAAGTTCTTCTATTGCTCCAAAGTAGTGGAATATGTTGTATTGAAACTCCACATCATATTTTTGCAAGATTCATATCAGGTGAGGGAAAGAAAATGACCCAAAAATGAGAGTTCACAAGAAAAACACTCGAAAAGTGGCTTTTGTTCCTAAAACTGCACAGGTAATGAGTGGAAAATGGTCATTATCCCAAAGATGAAGTTGCGCCTGTTAGTTCACTTTACATAATGAGCTATTTGCAAAAGCGATCAGGTCAAAGACTGGGATTTCATGACGGCTGTTGGGATTTCGTGCAGAAATTTGAACAAGTATAATTCTTCAGTTTTGTTTCTAATAAATCCTTCAACAACGTCTCAGTTCATTTGAACTTGGCGACAGCTGACAGGTGGCACGAATTCTGTAGGAGGAAAATGTTAAAGATTCTTCTAGTTCAGAGGTGGGCAAACTACGGCCCGGGGGCCATATGCGGCCCGTTAAACTATTTAATCCGGTCCGCCAAAGTGAAATAAATTATTTTGACTACCCTTAGTAAAGTTTGATTTTTCGTGTAGGTGTCTCCCTATAGATGGTGCACTAAAAATAAATTCACCTTTGTTCAGGGGCAGAAAGTTCTTCTACATTCATGAAGAGTGATTTAAAAGTCAGGCTGTCAGTTTTCCAAATATTCCAACACCACATGAACGTAGCATTTCCTTGAGTTTTAGTTTTTTTCCTTAGGGACATCAAACCATTGGTGAAAATGGCACTAAAAAGCGCAATGATAAAAACTCTAAAGTGTAGTGTTTTAAAGTAATTCTAGATTAAGGGATGTTTTTTGTTCTGATCCTGTGCCATTTCGTTCTTTTAAAAGGTAAATTACCAAAACACAAATCTGCTCCTGGTCAGCTCCTTTTGTCAAATTTTGGAACCCTTTAGCCCACGAGTATGAAAGTTTGCCTATCCCTTCATCCAAAGAGTGAAAAATGTATAATGTTTGCCTAGACCAGGGGTCAGCAACATTTATCAGTAAAATTTGTACTGATCAACTACTAGGAGGCTAAAGTAGTCTTACTTTATAAAGTAATCTTACTTTACATTTTATAAAGAAGTCTTACTTTAGCCTTTAAAACAATGGATTTGCATTCATGACCTTCTGTTTTTTGATAATAAATATGAAATATGACTTTTTTTGGCACGAACAAAAGCAAAAATATAAGAAGAACCTAGCATCTATCAAACTGTGATCTTTTTTTTGGAGTTTGACAGAAGCTCAAATCACTTATTTTCAAAATAAAAGATGCTCTGTGCAAAACAGGATCATCTTGGTGCAGCTCTGGACAGCTGGTAACCAGTGTTGTGCAGCATAACATAATAAAAAAATCAAACTTTTTACCAAAGTTTTGCTTTGCATATAAAATCTGTGCATTCTGGAGGTGGTGTTGAGCAAACAAGACGTCTTCAGGTCAACTGGGATGTAAAAACTAGGGATGTCCCAATAAGGTTTTTTTTAGGCCCGATCCGATTCAGAGTAATTTGATTTTGTGTATCTGCCGATACCGAGTCCCGATCCAATACTTTTATAAAAAATTTAAAACATGAATAAATTGAAGAAACAGATTAGTGTTGTCTGTTATTTATATTTCATTAACCTTCTTTTATCATTAAAAACTTAAATAAAACACTTCTGTGAAGTAGCTTTAATAAACAAGTAAAAATAGCTCTGATCATAAGGAGAATAAATGAAATATCCGATCCTGATCGGACAAAGGAGTCCGATTCCGATCGAGTCCCCAATCACGTGATCGGTCCCGATTTCCGATCTCGTGATCGGATCGGGACATCCCTAGTAAAAACCTACATAGTTTATCATCTATGTGCACCTCAGCCATCAATTATAAATTTAACTAAGCCAAAGCTCTTTATTCAGAAGACTTTATTCTTTGAAGTCCCACTCCGATCATCTTTCCATCTATTGTAAAAGCGTCTTAAAAGTGTCTTGTAATTGTGATTGTGCATTCTTCTTAGCTGAAATTGAAAAAAAAAAAAAACTAGTGTTTTCTAGTTTCTGCAGAACTGCAGACGTTTATTTGAAATTCGCCTCTGAATTCTGGGCGGGACTGTTGGTCCGGAGTAAGTCTGCTTCTTTTCCCGTCATCCATCTGCTTACGCGCTCTCCCGCTAACTTACAGCCCCTCACAACCTCAACCTGACATTACTGGTGCCACAAAAATGGCGAGCGATATCGGAGCTATCCAGTCGTTCAGTCTTGAGCCAGATACAGCTCAGACGAGGAAAAAGAAGACATTAAAGGATCTCTTTGCTTTCAAGTCGATGCATGAAGTGGATGTTTCTATGTAACGAACACAATCTTTTTCCAACGATATTTAGCTAGTCTGGTCCTCATTCATAATGATTTGAATAAAGAAATACTTTGAAAAGCTGTTTTAAGCATTTTTTATATGTCCAGCATCATCATCATCAAAAAAAAAAAAAAAAGTTAAATGTTAAAAACACCAAAAACCCTATTTTCATCGGAGTGGGTCTTTAACACTTTCACTAACAGGCATTTCACAGTTGGCCCTATAATAAAGCCTCTCGGATGCCTTGCAGAAGCAGTTTGATTCATTTATTTTCTAGCACTTTTGTTCTTTTTTATAGGAAGTGTCTGAGGAACATCACAGGTTTCAAAGCAGGACTACAAAAGCAGCAAAAACATCAGACACAGAGCCTCAAACGCCTGACCGAGGAAAGGCCTTCTTTCCCCCGTCTCACTGAGGGGTTACTGCAGTGCAGCAGGGAGAACCTCAGCTCTCTGAGACGGACCTGAAATTAGGACAAAGTACCTATTGTTAAATGGATATTTTTGTTCCAGTTTTACAAAGTCTGGGTACTTTGTCAAGTTCTGCTCAAGCTGGACCGAGAAGGAATTTCTTTAATGTGAGTAATTACTCTTGCACAGCGTTCATTAGAAAGTTGGTGTGGGTTGATATGAGTAAAATGTTAAAACTTGAGAAAAAAATGTTTAAAAAAGCTCATATTGCTGCTTCCATAAACACTAGCTTTTCCAGAGTAGTTGTGAACAGTTAGACACACATGAGTGTATTACTTCTCTTTGATATGGCAAATATTGTATACTATGTCCTCTGAATTTAAAGTTTAATAACTATAGAAAGTAGGCAAGTTTGCTGTATTATTTTTCTTATATCTCAGTTGGTGCAGGAGCTGAAGGATTTCTTTGGAAAAATGAATGTTGTGCAACAATGGAAGATAATTTGAAAGCTTTAGCCAAACCTTTAGTGAGTAACGTTTGTCCTTTGTACTCCTGAGGAACGGCTGAACTTGGTGAGTTGACCACGATAGTCTGAAATCTGATAAAAAAAGGAAGTCTCCGGCTGTTGATCTGACAATCTTTTCTAGTATCAGTCTAATGAGATGGTCGTAACTATCAGCAAGTCACTTTTGTCTTAAGCTACGTTCACGCTACCTCTGACGAAGCACATTTTAGCGGCTACTTCCTATGAAAAGTCTTCATAAACATTTGTACACGCACTTTTTGAGCTTCCTTGTTCAAGCTCATGTTTTAAACTCCACATACAAAAAATGTGGTTGTTGCCAGTATAACCAGGTTAAACTTTGACCAATTAGGGACCCAGATTTAGTTGTGATGTATGAATGGCGCCCGTTTTAATTCACGGAAGTGTCAACCATTTGAAAACTGATCATGAAGGAGAAAATGAATAATTGCGGTGTCAGCCTGGCCTGAATAAAGTCTTTGACATTTCACTCCAAACTTCTTCGAAGGTAGCAGACACGCAGTAGTACAAAGTAGAAAAGGAAAATAAAGAAGAAGCCCCTTCCTGCTTGACTAGTGTGAACATCTTGGGCTATATGCACATTCAAGAATCCACTTTTAGCCCGTTTTTGAATATGCATCACATGCCCAGTGAGTTTGTAGCTTTACACACGTAGCTTAAATGTTTAATTCAAAAACTATACTTATTCTGTGAATCAGCCCTTAAACTAATAAAATGCAGTAGTAATTTTACATTTCTGCTTGTTAGAACTCTTTCATTAATTCTCTACACATTCCAGATACAGATTGCAATCAATAAATAAATCTGTAAAGAAGGATTTACATTAAAACATTTCAGGTACTTTCATTTTATTCTAATCATAGCATTATTAATGGTGTCTCAGGGTTGTTTTGCTGCTGAATCATCACAGTGTTGCTTTTTTTAATTGCTAATGTATTTATTAATATAACAGATGGGTTTATGTTAAATGTTAGTGGCTGTGCATCAAAAGCTGCATTTGGTATTCTCAAAGCTGTAATTACCCTATTAATTAACAAGTAAGTTTTAAAATTTCTAATGACTGTAATTACATAACATGTTTTTTAAAATGTTAGAAAGGAAAGGGTTGTGTTAGTTTGGCTAAGCTCTATATTTAAAAAATGCCAGTTTAGTTATAACCCTTATTGTAGCCACACCCCTATCCACTCAATATTCCAAAATTTAAACAGAAGTCTGTCTGAGGTCCCCATTCATTAAGTGTGTCACCTGTTCGAGGTCAGGGTCTCTGGAGTACTAAAAACTAGTTTACACACTCACACTGTCATCTCCAAGATTTTAGTTGAGGGTTTAAAATAAGTAAAACAAAAAATAAATAAACCAAAATGTTTTACAAACACAAGCTGAAATACTTAATAGTTAAATGAATGCACTTTGAGAATAAACATACAGTTTTAAATCCTGTAAATCCGGAACTAAAGGAGTGTAAAATGTTGACTGGGGGATGGGAGGAAGTTTACAGATATAGATGTTTTAGACACACTAATATAACCCTCAACACACAGGGTTTTTTTTGGTAACTATTTCTCTAATTGCTGGTTACTGTGCCAAATGAAGAAATTGTGTTGAACGCCTGTTAACAGGGATTCAGTGTTTGCAAACACTGCTCCTGTGAAAGTTAATTTTCAGTGATTATATTAATTAGGGAGAAAATAATACTTCAAGAGGATTAGGACTTTTTTTAAAGCTTTGAATTAATTATTTTTGTAAAAACACACACTCATAAATGCTAATCAGAATAAGTGAGCACCTCTTCTGAGGTAA
This sequence comes from Oryzias melastigma, assembly GCF_002922805.2. Taxonomy (NCBI): domain Eukaryota; kingdom Metazoa; phylum Chordata; class Actinopteri; order Beloniformes; family Adrianichthyidae; genus Oryzias; species Oryzias melastigma. Next base: position 16,506,433 of record NC_050523.1, on the reverse strand, counting down.
TGAAAGGTCACAATGGGTTGATTTATGTTTAAAGGAGGTGATCTGTGGTTGGGAATGACTACTTCAAGTCGGGGTTAGGAGAGACTATTTTAAAAATAAAACTTTGATACAATTTATGGTGGTTGGCAGTAAACAATCCTCTTTTCATCCATCTGGTTCCAGGACCCACTGTGCTTTCAGAATTGTTACAGATAATAATCATGATCTGGAGGCTGATTAAATTTACACAAGCTGAAGATAATAACCTCAATGAAACGCTTTCAGAGTCAACAAATGAGAACGCTAAAAAGAAAGTCTTAAGTTTGGCTACAAAGAACAGCGGGAAAACTTCCACATCCAAACACATCTTGAAATGTAACTAATAACGTACCTCCACATAAATTTTAATTAAAGCCATAAACAAATATAATGTCTTTGTATATTTGCTTAAAACAATCAAATCAGAAAGCATCTACATTCATGGTCAAGTACTATTTCAAAAAGCAAAGATTAAAAACAAACAAAGCTGTAAAATTATTAGTTTTTTCGATTGTAGAGACATAAAAGCCAATTATAAACGTAGATAATCTGCCAACAACACACACTTGGACTTGATGGGTGTGTTCTTCTTTGTTGTATTGTTGGAACAACCTGAGCTGACATCACTCTTTATAACTTTATTCGTCCTCGTTAACTAAACTTTACTTTCACACAAGTGTCAAATGCGTAGATTTATACTGTGACTTTTAAATTACTTTGTTTATTATTTTAGTTGAGGATCATAATGAGGTAATTATCAAGTCATTAAGCCTTGCTGAATTCAAACTGTAGAAAAACTTTAAATGCATTTGACTGCTAGGTGTCTCTATAGCCCACCAAAAATCTAGCCTCAGTAGCTTCTAATAATTTAACAAAAAAGCTGACAAACACATAGATATGAGTTACGGAGGAGGTTCAGATCTTCCTCAAATTTCTTTTTTGTAGCCATTCCATACTGGTCTTTTCATTGTGCCCTGCTGATATTGCATCTCCTGGTGTTGCATCTGACACCACCTCCAAAAGTAGTGTCATAGTTATGAGATCCCTGACTCTCTGTCGCCTTCTTCTGGTCATCTCTACCGTTGACGTCCTACAACCTAAAGTTACTGGTCTCTGGTTTTCTTTACAGGATTACTGGTGGGGACTCCTGACGCATTTCCATTTTACTCTTTAAGGCTGCTTTAGCTAGCCCAGATCCGCCAGTCCATACGCTAACTTCCTTGATAATATTATGCTATCTTTCTTCTTCAATCTGACCTGGTTTTTGGATTATCCTTGTGTTTTTATTACATCAGTGATTCTTGACCCCACCACATCCAAATTCCAACCAGCTTCCTTCAGATGAATAAACAGCTTTTCTCTCCATTAGACAGTCTCTTCTTCTGATTGTGAAGGGTCGGATCAGAGGTGAAATGGGGGCTAAGACTGTATACTGTAGCATCTGAGTGATGCTGTTGCAATGATGTTCTACTCTAGAACGTTCTTTGTTTAAATATTACTGAGGGTTATTGACCTGATTTTCTAATTGACTTTTGAATATGCTGTCTCTGCACAGCTGCTGTCAAGCTTTTTGCAAGGAAAAAACAGTTTGAAGAGCATAAATTATTAGGCATTAAATGGATTTCATCAGTAACAGATTATAAACAACTTACTATAACATATTTTAAAACAAAAGCCTTTATAGGTTTGAGTGTATGTGTACATATACTGCATGTACTGCAAGATCATGAAGAAAACATTAAAGAGGTCAACATACATAAAAAAGCAAACTCTATCCTCTCTATACACACAGACAAGAAGTGACTCCAAATCCAGGAATTCAGTGTCCATGTCTCCGACACTCGAGTCTGCATACCTTTCTGACTTGCATGTCATCACTTTTTGGAAGAAATCCCACGTGTCAGCATCCATGCATCTGTCCGTGCATTTTCTTCTTCCGCTAATTTGGGACGGTGTTGTAGGGGCAGTTGTCCAAGCAAAAATACCTAGACCTTCTTCTTCCCAGCCACTTCCTCCAGCACCTCTGGGAGAAACGTTAAGGCATTTCCAGGCCAGCCAAGAGATGATGTCTGTCCGTATGTCCTGGTAATTTCCACAGGGTCTCTGGAAAACCTCGGGGATCCAGGAGGTATTTCTACCAAATGCTCAAGCCACTTCAACTGGCTCCCCTTAAAGTGGAGGGCTCTGCTTGAAGTTCCTTCAGACCAACTGAGCTTCTAACTTTCTAGTCTCTAAAGGAGTGCCCAGCCCAATTTCAGCTGCTTGCATTTGTGACCTTGTTCTTTTGGTCTTGACCCAGAGCTCATGACTATAGGTGAGTATTGGATTGAAAATAGACTGGTAAATTGAGAGCTTAGCTTTCTGGCTCAGCTCTCTTCACCACGACGGATCAACACAGCGATCACATTTATGAGCTACAGTTGCATGACAGGGGCTTTAGAAAAGAGCAAAAGATTGCTAAAGAGTGACACCTGGATGACCCCAGACAAAGGAACATGAGCCACCCCAACCACAGGGCGGGGATAGTGGCATATCCCAAAGGATCCACTGAGATTAGAGGTGATCAGTAACCTCCACAAAGAGTATAAAGATGTTGTCAGAGAGGGGTGTCAGAGGTTAGAGCGGGGGTCGGCAACCTGCGGCTCTGGAGCAGCATGCGGCTCTTTAAGCACTCCCTTGCGGCTCATTACCACTACTTCAAAAATGTTTGAAAATAATAAAAAACTGTTGGAAGGAAATACATTATAGCAATTTGAGTGTGAGCAGAACCTTGCAGATGACTGGCAGGTTCAAATTCAGAGGTCACATTTTGCCCAATATATTGTACAGCCCCAAGTGATTGGAGGAAGAAGCGCACAAGCAGGCCATGTAAATCAGTTGGTGTTGACATTTTGACCATCATTTGTTTAACAGTCCGGACCCACAGATCAGCCGACATTGTGAGGAGCCTCACTCATACACACACCACTCTCACTCATGGTGCCGGTAAAACACTCAAGTCCCATAATGCAACACAAGAACGGACACTAACTCCACCCACTAACAAGGAACTATTTCTAAATTAACAGTCAGGCTGCCACAATATTTTTGTTTTAATACGATTTCTGTAGGAGGACAAACATGACACAAACATCCTTTACGTTTTCCAGTTGTTGTGAGATGAGTGTAGATGCTTCCACGCCGTCTGAGTCAGCGCACAGCAGAATTCCTGCCCGTGCGTCTGGAGCGCACGTGAGCGCACGTTGCTACGCGGGTTTTGAAGTCGGGTCACGAGCTCCACGTACAAATCGGCACGCATTGAGCGCGCTGAATCTTCAATCCGGTTCAAGATTTCCACGCACAGTCGCGGCAGCTCAGAGCTGTAACTGTGCGTGGAAATCTTGAACCGGATTGAAGATTCAGCGCGGGAGCTGCTTGTGGGCGGAGTCTGCTTCAAAGCACAGAAGTACCAAACGTGATCACGAAGGAGAAATGAATCATTACGGTTTGTGTCCGGTCAGGTTAATATGACTCCAAGATGAGATGAGTGCTAATGAACAGTAGAAGAAGAATAGAAGAAGAACCTCCTCCCGTCACTGCGTTCGTGACCGCGCTGCTCCGGTGTGGATATCACCTGCTGAGCGCGGCGATGTGCAGGTCTCACACACCGGCCGCGTGCGGTGCGTGGCGGGGAGGAGATTCTCCTTCTATTGTATTTTTACTGTTCATTAGCGCTCATCTGCATCTACAACAGGGAGAACCGAAAGTAAAAGTGTTGAAAATCCCCCAAATCTTTCTGAAGACTTTTGTTTTCACAACTCTGTCCTTTTAAATGTCTGACTATAAGACTCACGCGCGCTCCAGACTTGGGGGCCAGGAATGTAGGTGTGCACGCGCTTATATCGACTCTTCATTGAAAGTGTGCTCTTTATTGACGCGGCCAGTGTGGAAGCACCTTAAAGGGGCACGTTACATTTTTGTGTTTTTTTTTTCAAATCCTCTAAATAAAAATGACATCAAAAATCGTATTTCTTTATTGCATTTCTTTAATTTCATCAAAGCAATGAAACAAACTGTAATTCATTCATATTGTAGTGATGGTCTCAGACACGCTGGGCTTGCTGTCGGTCTGGCAGCGCAAGGAATTGTGGGTTACCCATTCTTTTGCCTGTCTGACTGGAATTGGATTAAGTTTGGGTTTCCTCAATGTGTTTTGTTGTCTGACTGTTGAACATTTATGATTTTGTCCTGTTAAGTTTGAATTCTTCCTGCACCTGGAGTGAGAATGAGGGAGAGACTGATCAGGACCCCCTCTCGTTGTGTCATTGAGGAATGTCAAAATAAAAGCTCAAATGTTCATTATGAGGTTATTCAGCTTTTGTCAGATAGTTTGACGCTACAATGTCTCACCAACTTGTCATGAGGCCAAAAATAAAGCTTATATGAAACTAGGACGCGCCGCAGGAGGAATAATCGTTTAAATAATCATTTGTTCGACGCTATCTCTATGTGTTACTTGCATTGTAAGATCTCTTCAGTCATTGGCCAGCAGCTATGGGGAGCAGGTCAAAACAAAAAGAGAAAGATGGAGGTGTTGCAGTTTGCCAGGATTGTTCACTTATTTCAACTTTTTTTCTTCGCTGATCAAAATTGAACGTCTGTATGAAGGCCAGGTTTGACATTTTTGATACGGTGGAAGCATAGACTACTGCAAGGAGGTTACTAAGGACGCTACGGCTACCAATTATGGTGATAATCGTTTATTTCATATACATTTTCAGGAAAACACTGTGGGAAGCAATGTGTATCACGTTAAAAGTTGAGCCTACATTCATCTGAGCACATTTTAATGAGCTGCTATTGCATCACTGTTCCACATTTGTCCACTAATAGCCGGCTACAGTGGCCCTTTAGGTTTAGTTATTTTACCCTCGGACTGCTTAGTATTCAGACTGAGGTATGTCAGAACGAACCAAAGTACAGTCCGATTGGAAAGGAACCGAGACCACCTCGAAAGATGGGTCAGAGAGCGGCTCCTTGTCCCGGACCAGAGTTCGCATGCGCGTTTTTACACCGAAACTTTGTTCCAGATTATTGGGGGAAACGAACTCTAGTTCACTTTAAGCGGACCGAACGTGTCCAGTCTGAATACATCCTTAGATTGAAATTATTTTCTTCATCCCACAGATTCACTCCATTTATGGCTTTTTCATTTTGAGATGATCTCCCCTCAGTCCAGTAGAGGTGGATGAACTCCAGCTCTACTGGCAGTTAAGTGTTTGAATCCTGGCTTAAAAAAAACTACAAAGATGAGTGGCCTAGGCTGCAGTTTGAGGTCCCAAGTCGTCATCAGCAGAGCTTTCCAGCAGCATGTTCTGAGTAGTATTTTCTTAGTATTACAGAAGCTCTTTATCTGCTCTCTGAAACTGTTAAGGTAACAACAAGCTCAAGCTGTATTTGAGCAACATTTATACAGATGTGTGTGCGTGTTCTTCCATTTATTTTATCTTTGTACTACATAAATTGTGTTTGCACAAAAGAGCCAGTTGGAAAAACCAATAAAAGCATCTTTCCAAACATCAACTAAAGCCAAGCACCACTCAGTAAATCCCTGTGGTACTTTTTTTTTTTTTTTTAAAAAACAAAACAGTCCAAAACTTTTCTCCATCTGGCCCTCAACTCGAGCGACTCTGCTGGATAAACAAAGCTGACTTTGTTTGTCCAAAATCTCAAAGAAAACTTGTTAAAGATTCAGAAAAATTGAGCGATTTGTGAAACGATTTGTTGTCCTTCAAAGTAAAACTGACTTGTTATTTGATCTGCAAACTCAAAAGAAAGAAAAACAATATGTTAAAGTTGTTTAAACAATAAAAAATAAGATGTAAACAGTAGAACAGAACTATGAAAACTCCCATTGGCTCTCATTTGCATTTGGGTTTGATGAAGTCAGACCCGTGTGCTCTTTGTCCAGGCAGGTGTTTATGAATATGGGAATGACTGGAGGGTTGCTGAAAAGTTCGACGGCTGCAGCAGCACAACTGACAGTGAACGGAGACCTGTAGTTTTCTGTGAAATGCACTCAACCCAGAGGGAACACAATCAAGAGTTGCTGTTATTGATGTTTGTTTTTCCTTTCCAAACTGGAGTACCAGATTTTAAAGAGGGACAGTCTTACTTGAAGTTGTATCTTGGAGCATCTGAAGATGGATCTGCGGTAACAGATTAAGATCGATCTGATTGTGGAGAGGTGAGGTGAAGACTGCGCCTGACGGACGTCCTTGATTTGATCGGAGATCTTTTTTTCCGAGAGTGCACTCTCCATGACTCCCATGAGCCCACAGGGGCCGCGTGTGGATTCATAACGGCCAGTGTAGCCCTCTGGTTTGTTTATGGTGTAAAAGGTCAGAGCCATTGTTGGCGAGCCTACACACCATCACTTTGTGGTAAGATGACGTGGGTTTTGTAATCGAAAAAGCATGGACTGGGTAAATTTGAGCAGCTCCTGTCCAACAAGGTCCCCAGGCAACATGGATAAACTTTTGTACCCTTTCTTGTTTAAAATAAAACATAGCAGAGCTGATGTGCACCTCATACTGGATTTTCTGAGCAGATCAACAGATACTGCTCTTAGTGCTGTGCGTGTGTGTGCATGAGGGATATTTGTCAAGAGTTTGAAAAGGAGTCACTAACCTCAAAAAACATCTTGAGGGATTACAACATCTCACTGGAGTCAAACTTTAGCAAGTTTCAATAGGAATCCACAAAAATATGATCGCTTTAAAAAATCTCATTGCACTCCATCTAAGTAATGTTTACTTGTAGTTTCCCAACAGTTGACCGTGCGGGGGTGGTGGGTTTTTTTGGTTGTGTGCGCCAATGGAGGAAAGTAGAGAGGCACATCCTAAGCTACGTTCACACCGCTCTCTGCAACCCGCCTTCAAGTGTATGTAAATGTGCGTAAATGGACATTTTGGAATTCTTCGTTCAAAACTCTCACGTTCATGAGTAGCTATGCAAGTTTCTATGATAGTTTTTGGGCTTTGCATACAAAATGTGCCACCATTGAACGGGCCTTCCAAGTTAGACGAGATCAAACTTTGACCAATTAGGGACTTGAATTTGGTATCGATTAATGGATGATGTTCCCTTTAATTTAACCATTTGTAATTTGATCACACCGAATTGTATTCGGTTTTATAGGACAACTAAAAAAACGGATAAAAATCCAGTACTCGTTTTAAATTTCTGCTTGTCAGAACTCTTTCATAAATTCTGCACACATCCCAGATATAGATTGCAATCTATAAATAATCCTGTAAAGAAGGATTTAAATCAGAACATGTAGTTGACAGACATGCGCTAGTAAACAGTGGAAAAGATAAAGAAAAAGGCGCCTTCCTTGCTTGTGCATGCACATGAAGTACTCACATGAACATGTGTCACATGCATGGTGTTATTGTAGCCTTCCAGAGATTGCAGGTGTGTCTTGTAGTTTACTTGAGGCTTGTTGAAAATGGACAACACATTCTCATTCCCAACTTGTCACATATTGACGTTTGGTTAAGGGACCCTTCCGCAACAAAATGGACGTTTTGGGTGTCCCCAATGCGTCGTTTTTTTAGACATGCTGGCTGTTCCCATTAAATTATGGGTCCCCAACCTCCGGGCTGCAAAACCAGAAGTGGTACACGAATCGCACTGGTAATTTAACCGAGTAGCAGTACTATGACCCTAACTGGTTTGCATCCGGTACGTCATCCAGGCCTGGTTTGTGTCCGGTACCTCATCCAGGCCCAGTATGTAACCGGTACCTCATCCAGGCCCGGTTTGTGTCCAATATCTCATCCAGGCCCGGTTTGCATCCGGTACGTCATCCAGGCCCGGTTTGTGTCCGGTACCTTATCTAGGCCCGGTTTGCGTCTGGTACTGCGTCCAGGCCTGGTTTGTGCCTGATACCCTGTTTGGTACCGGTTTGGGTCTGGTACCGCATCCGGCGCCGGGTTAGGGTACCAATACCGGAATAGTGTCAAGGACCAGTCCGCATCTCGAGGACCAGACCCTTGATTTTACGAACACCCATTACATCAAAAAATGACATGTTGGGGACACCCAAAACATCAAAAAGTGACGTGGAGGGGGTCCTTAACCAAACGTCAATATGTGACGACTTGGGGATGAGAATCCATTGAAATGGAATGTTTGATTCTCATGTGTGTGGTAAGTGCATCATGACGGATTCAGAAGACTACTATAAGTTGCTCGGGTGATGCTGTCATAGAGTGCCTTTATGCCAAACCGTATCTAGCCTTAAGTGTAGTTGTGAGCAAGGCTTTAACCCTCTTGCTCTCTTATGGGGTCCTGTTGTCCCCACCCTTGTATTGATGTATGATCTCTCCCATGACAAAGATGGACAGGATTTTATGTCTGCCATGGACACCAGTGAAAATAAAAAAAATCCTTGAAAAAAAAGTTCAGTGTGCAGTCTTGTGGGGTCCAGATGACCCCACTTTTAATGAAACCATACCAGGAATAGCATAGGGGTTGAGCATGTCCTTACTACTATATTAGAAAAAAAGTTAGGTTTCTACTGAGAAACGTAAAAAAAAAAATAGAAAGTCTCCTCACCATCGGACCATCTCATGGCGTCATCCAGGTGGGGCGGCAGTCCCTTCCAAAGTATACTATCCTTTGGGTAACCCATGTCCATGTGTCGCAGGTGGTCATCGTAGCGCCAAAACTGGTTATCTTTGAAGAAGTAGGTCTTGTCATTGTGCTGCCACACAAAGGCCGCGTCTACGGCTTCCACTGGTAAGCCAAAGTCCGTGATTGGACGAGGGTAACCCTCCTCCACGTTATTGTCCTTAAAGACCCAATATTTCAGACCTGGGGGGTAAAGACGGAAAAGGAAATTAGCAGTTGTATCAAGCCCATATTCTAAAATTCAAAGAAGACACTTTGTTTGAAGTTCTTTCACCTTTAAAAAACACTATTTTGTGGTCTCCTGGTCTTTCATACACAGCATCCACGCTGTCCAAATTGGGAGGAAGACCCTTCCAGAAGCGATGGATCTGAGCCGGACGCAAAGACACCAGGTGCTTCTCTCTTGTTAGTCTCCAAAAGTATTTCCCTGTGGAAGTCAGAGTGGAGAATAGGCTCAAAATGTGTATTTGTCATCTCATCTCACAACAAAGGTTTAGTTTACTTTGTGCTGGGGAAGAACTACAAAAAGTTGGACATTACAGTTATTTTCTAATTAACTCAATTAAAAGCTCACTATTGGTTACTGATCAATCAAGCAGTGATCAAGCCTACAAAGGCTTTTACGGTAAATTATCTGTTTTGTTAGCAAAACACAGGGATAAAGATGCATAAAGCTTACACTCAGTCTTTCTCTTGTAATCCCTTTTATGCAGAACTCTTGTCTTCTGTCTCTTCCTAATGAAAACTTTAGCAGGACAACTAATTTCTGGCACTAAACAATCACCAGCCTTCTCAGCAGAATGTTGCAGGATTAGCTCCTGTTGAAAGAAAGCCATCAATACACTTTATGTCCTAAGCTTTTTTAGTTGCCAGTTCACTTTAGAGTTCAGTTTAAAGGTTAGAACATTAAAGCCACAGGGCAGCAAACATCCCAAGGAAGCGCTAGCAAGTAGATCAGGATTAGACTCAAATTGCTAAAGTTTTGTGCAGCTACATCCACTTTTATCAAACTTGTTTTCATCATTCAGAACCAACAAATGCTGTTAATTGTCCAGTGACACTTCTACTAGAAATGATGTGGACAAGGATGATTTTTTTTGTATCACCTACCTACTTTTTTGATTAAATGTGAGATTTTGTGTAAAGTAGTTTAGTTTTCAGATGTAAACAGATCTTTATTGCAGTTTCAAGTGTATAGGAGTAAAAAATAAACAACAAAACTTGAATATTAGTGAGACAAAAGCAAAAAAAAAAGTTTCAAAAATCAACCAAAGTCAGTAATCATCCATAATATGACAGGAGTGATTACAAATAAATTAAATTGTCCACAAAGATGCACAATAATGACTTACTGACAGACACTAAACCTTAAAAGAAGTATTTTAGGATCACAAAACTGCCAAAATCCTCCTAAGGAGCCTTAGGAAAAGCCAAAAGAAACACCAAATGAGCTCAATAACATATAAACAGCTACAACAGCACCATAAAAACCAGCACGCACATATTGCTACCTCCTTCCTCCCAGGAGAAGAGGAGAAAGGAGCGCTGCTTTCTATTGGTCCGTGTCCAGGAACCCATTGTTCAAAGATCCACCTCTGGGTGAGCTCAACGAGATCAGGCCTTGGACCATTGTTGCTCTTTTATTTCCATTATTTCTTTTATCCATTATGTACCTAAAGCAAATGTGCACTGCTCTGCAGACTGTGCTGTTATTTATTACACTGCATCCACACTAATGCTTGCCTTGGCCATTCGGGCAAATCAATCAAGGCAAAAACTTTTACACTGTTGGTTTCTTGTTTATACTTTAATTCATTTACAGATTAGCCTGATGAATTTCATAATTTTGTAATTAGATTTTTACTATTTTAAATCAAAGAAAGATCCATATACGGTACTGTATGTTGTCAGATATTGCTTTATTTTCTGGGTTTCTTTACAAAAGGCAGAAAAAAATAACAGTAATCTGCTGTGAAAGAAACAGCAGCAAGGTTACAGCAGAACTGCAAGAATCTAGTTTCAAACGGAGCATGTTCCCATTGATTCCCAAGTTTAAGAAGTCCAACTTCAGGCGCAAAAAATGAATGACAAACACAAAGCTTACAAACGTTTTAGAAATTTATTTAAACACTTAAATCCCAAAAACTGTGGGTTGTAGAGGATCTTTTTCAGACAAATTTTAGTATGTATTTTTCTGTATCCCTGTCTTTCATAGTGCAGTCTACACCTTCCAGAAGTTTATTTCCTGTTGTAAGTATTAGTACAATTATGCTAACAAGATTCAATTCAGAAAATATTTTAGAAAAAAAAAGTAGGATTATGGTTATTTATTGGCAATCATTTTTAGAAAACAACTTAATATCATTAAAAGGGAATTTTGTTGAAATTTTATTTTAGATTAATTTAGTGATGGTGTTGGATCTTTATGGCCCTAAAACGATTCTATGTAAACTTGTTTCTTAAAAGCATCATGAATCCTCATCAAAAGTTTCCTTTCATACCTTGAGAGAAAACAATTTACTGTATTTACCAATTTATATCAATTTATATACCTGGCACACAATACGAGAATCGTGATTAAACTGTGCATGATTACTGCACTGTTTATATGCAATTCATTAGTTATTTGTGCATCAATTTTAACATGTTCACTGTATACACAAAATGAAAGGGGTACAGTAGAAAAGTCTGTTAGTCATACGTGGAATGGTTGTGGAAAGCCACAGATTTGAGTATGCAGCTCGCAAAAATCCTGCACACTTGCTTATGATTTGGTAATTGTGTATAAACCACGTAAAATACACAAGCTATGTATTTCTCAACCAATCAAAAATTTTGAACACCTCAAACTGAATTTATTTGAAAGACTCGTTGGCCGGAATCCTCAATGAACATCAGATCATCGAACGATAAACCCAAAAAATACTTATGAATTACATATATTACGCATGTAGTGCTGCCACAAACCATTATTTTAATAGTCACTGATTATTTTTCACGATTAGTCGACTAATCGGGTTTTGCACAAAGTGGATGTGAAACACACATCTTGACCATCATAAGCTTTCAACTAACTAAAAACTAGATATACTCTTACCTGCAACAATGCTAGTATGAACGCTGTAAGCTGAATTTGCCACTGAAGATACTAGTGCTGTTAGCTGAAGATGTCAAAATTGATAGCTGAAATCGCTGAAGCTGATAGCTGAAATTGCTGAAGCTGATAGCTGAAAATGTTGAAACTGATAGCTGAAATCACTAAAGCTAAGAGCTGAAAATGCTGAAGCTGGAGCTGAAATCACTAAAGCTAAGAGCTGAAAACGCTGAAACAAATAGCTGAAAAAGCTGAAGCTGATAGCTGAAACTGCTAAGGCTAATAGCTGAAATCACTAAAGCTAATAGCTGAAAACGCTGAAGCTGATAGCTGAAATCACTAAAGCTAAGAGCTGAAAACGCTAAAGCTGGAGCTGAAATCGCTGAAGAAAATAGCTGAAAACGCTGAAGCTGATAGCTGAAATCGCTGAAGCTAATAGCTGAAACTACTAAGGCTAATAGCTGAAATCACTAAAGCTAATAGCTGAAAACGCTGAAGCTGATAGCTGAAATCGCTGAAGCTAATAGCTGAAATCACTAAAGCTAATAGCTGAAAACGCTGGAGTTGAAAGTCAGCTAAAATTAGTTAAATGCCAAATTAGCCTAAAAAAATGACAACTAAACAGCTAGCATGCAGCTGAAATATTAGCCATATTCCAAAACACATTAAAAAACTAAAAAAAGGTCTAAGTTCGCCAAAACAGCATGCTGCTGAAATATTAGCTAAACTCCAAAATAGCCTTAAAAATCTAAATAAATTCCAAAATAGTCCAAAATGCTAGCATAATGCTACACTCTGACCCCATATAACATAAGGTAACGACTAGTCCTCGACTAAATTAGTGGTCGACTATTTTAATAGTCGATTAGTCATCGATTAGTCGACTAATCGTGATAGCCCTGTACAATGTATGACGAAAGGCTAAATTACATACTTATACAATAAGAAAATTGTACATAGTGGCAGTGTGACACAGCTTACAGCCAAATGTGTTGTCAGAAATTGACTTTTCTGTCTACATTTTGTCCCCTGGCTGTATCGTGGTTCAGGTTTTGCAGCCTTGTTGTTTCACACATTCCCCCCCAACATAATTTTGCATGCTTTTTTATTCATTTTTAACAGAGCCTTGAGCTCTGTGTCCTGATTGACCAGCAGACCATTGTCAATCAGTTTCCTTCATGTCATGTCTCCTGTACCGAATGTGTTCACTTTGTCAAATTTACATAGATGTTTGATCCCAATCAGATCTTTGTTGTCATTCTATAACACTGTCATCATGTCTGTCTGAGAAAAGTAGAGAAAGTGTGTAATAAGAGGTTTTATGAGGGGTTTTCATAACTACTTTCTAGATTTCACTTATTGAGGCATATTTTTTGAACCTCTGATGTAACAGTACAGCTGTTGCATGACAAATAATTTCCTAATCTATTAGTTCCAAAAATCTGGTTGTCTGTCTCTTGCCTTTCACTTGTCCATTCAGATCTAATCTGGATTCTGACTACATTAAAAAAGAACAAAACAGCAGCTCAAAAACAACTTTAATATTCATTGAGTGACTTTTCCGTTCACTTGACCATATTTTTTGTTTTAATTTGACTGTTTTCTGCTATATAGAAGTGAGTATGTTTAGTTATGACAAAAACCATCTCTGAGCTTTTATTTCCAGAATTCTTTCTGCCTCTTTTTATTTCGAGTTCAGAATACCTTTGAAAAAGAAAGCCTCCCCCCGTATTTGGGCCACGGCATCAAAGCGACTGGTGCATCTGTCTGGGGCGTCCTGCACCAGCCTGAGAGAGACAGAAAAGTCATTACTAAAGCTAAGGGAAAACAAAAACTGTAGTTCATAAACATTAAAGATGTATTTTTTATACTGGGAATCATGCAAGTTTCATATATAAAGACCCACTCCAATCATCTTTTGATCTTCTGTGAAAGCAGATGGACTTTAAATTATGATTATGCAGTTTTTGAACAAAATTTTTTTAAAAGTGTGTTGGTTTCTAGGACATAGTTTCTGCAGAATGGCAGGAGTTCATTAGAAATTCACTTACCCCTTTCCACTCTCTCCCACTAGCTTACAGCCCCTCACAACCCCAACTTAACATTAGCAGTGCAACAAAAATGAAGAGAAATATTGGAGATATCCAGTCGTATAATTCTGATCCAGATTCCAGCTCAGACGAGGAAAACAGAAGTATGTGGATCTGTTTGTCTGCAAGTGGATGCTCAGATTGTAGCAGAGCCATCATAAGAAAAATGTCATGTTAAAAACATAAAAAAAAACAAATTTTTGCTCCTCTTTAACATGAAAATAAAAAACAAAATTAATGCAAGCTCCAGCCTTTATGACCTAAACCAGTAACCCCCCCCCTAAAAAATAAAACAAGTGTCTTAATATTCTAGTCTTCAAAAAGCTATCTGGTGCCCCGATCTCCATGTTTACCCTAATTAAAAATGCTTGATGTGGGATAAGACGCCGTCACACAAACGCAGTGCAGTCCACCAGCTCATTTGGCCTTGAGGATAAGAAGCGATTTGACGGCGTGACGTGGTCGGCCTGCCAATGCTGAAGCCGGGAGCGCCACAGACCTGCCACTGTGAGTGAGAGCCCTCGTGTTCACCACAAAGGTCCTCATTCAGAGCTCCAGCAGCAAGCTGCGTTTCCAACCATTGTCAAGCATAATGCATGCATCCTAAACTGATGGAGCTGCTAATTCAGATTGAAAGACCAAAACCAGAGACAGACTGTGTTTGTTTGTTTTGTTTTTTTAATTGTGAGCCTCAAAAGATTTGAGTTGTATTGACCAGGGGCTTTGCAAGTTATTCTCTGTGAATTAAATCACATCTTGATTTCTCCCCAAGCAACCTGCCTCTTTTCGTATATCTTTTTCTTTTGGCAACCATGCTAATGCTAAATCATCTATCTTAATTATAGAAAATGTAATTGCATGTAAAAACAATTAACTTCCCCACAGCTGGTTTATTTATGAATTAAAGATGCACAATGCTTGACAGAAGTAATTAACTTTAGCTTGTTCATGAGGTTAGTCATAAATTACAGTTTCACTACCAATAAAAATAGATTTGTACAAAAAAAGGACTGAATAGAAAATGTAGGTTTTAGACTGCAGGTTCATATTCATGATACTGCTCAGCTGGTACTTCTTGCCCTTTGAGCAAACTGTCTAGATTTATTACGGATATTTTTTTCAGTTATGTCTTTAACTAGAAAGAACTACTTTTATCCATTTTTTCCCCATATTTTTATTTAAATTTGTAGTGTTACATACATTTACTACTCTGTTCACACCGTTCAAGAATGCGAGTTCTTGAATGTCACTGATGTTCACACTGGACAAGCAGGGAGGGGCTTCTTCTCCTTTTCTTTCTCTGGAAGAGGTTTGGTGCGAAATGTTGATCTTGCAAATCATCCATGCGTCACAAACAAATCTGAGTCCCTGATTGGTCAAAGTTCGACTTGGTTTTACTTTCAACGTACATTCAAAGGCTGCAGGTTTGTCCAAAGAGCTCAAAAACGGTCATGGAAAATAATGTACAGTAGCAACCACTGACATAAATGGAGACGGACAAAACAAGGTTGACGTCGTCGAAATGAAGTCAATTCAGTCACCATTTTTACCCGATTTTGCCATTATGGGACCAGAGGATGTTAATAAGCAGCGATTGGTCCGAGAATCTGTCAGTCAAACACTTTGAATATTGGAGGTGGGGCCACTAGGAACCACATGCTCTTATGAGGCATCTGATTGGCCAGTTTACAACTTTAAAAACTTATAATAATGAAAATCTATTATGTAAAAAAATAGGTTTAGCAAGAAGATGTTACAAAGAGACAAGAATGGTTATTCTGACAAACAGAATGACTGTGTAATAGCTGTGTATTTCTCAATAGAAGTCTGTGGGATTTTGGCTTTCTGGGACCAGCAAGTACTTACATTTAGGAACAAAGAGTACGACAAAATACTACAGCTAAAGCCTTTTGGAGCAAAAACCTCTCGGCAACACAAGTGCTCAATAAGAGCAGAAAAACTGCATATTATAGAAAAACAAAACTGCAGACTTTTTGCAAAGGTACAATACATGAATAATTGTTGAAAAATTCAGAGCAAGTCTAACATTAACCAAAAACAAAACACCTAATGCTGATGTGAATGTTTGCAGCACATTGTGTTATGTTTTCAATTTACTGCTAATTGGGTGGCCTGATCAGGAGTTTGGAAAACATTTTTCCAGCACTGTTCCTTTTACCGTAGAATTTGTAAAAGCCCATTTATTCCTGTGTTGATTGATGATCAGAATATTCATGTTTGCTCATTTAGGGATCAGATTCCTGAAAATCATCTTCTGTTTGTTTAATTCAGTCGCTGCAGTCACAGACGACACAAACTGCTTTGAAACCACTTCCTAGCCTTTACCTTAATCGTAATTTTTTTCTTCCCTGCTGTCTGCCCTCTTCTTTCTGCCTCCTCATGCACGGTGTGGTGCACACAGCAATAGCAGACGCTACAATGAGTGCTGTTCCCCATTTAAATAGGGTGAGGGGAAATGGACTGAGCGCAGCAGCATCAGTCAAAGGCTGAGCTCGTATCATCAGTATCATCTTCACTGATTCTTATTTACTCATCGTGAAAGTTAAGGCTTACTATCTCTCTAGGGTGACTCTCCAGGTGTTTGTAACATTTTGAGAGCATGTTACTGCTGTGAACCGGTCGTTGTTTGAGGGAAAAACAAGGATTTGATCAAACAGCTGGATCATTAATGATTAACATGCTTGTCAGGAGGTTAGAATCAATGAATGATTTAATGCTCAGATCTTGTTTAATAACTACAAATAGTTAAACAAAATTAAAATAAATTGAAATTCCCACTTTGGCCGTTTTTTTATTTCTTTTTTTAATAAAAAAAAAAAAACGTTTTTTTCTAGGGTATAGTTTCATCAAATCGGCAATAGTATAATGTTAATTTAACTCTTAATAGTTGGTGGGTCTACTGTCACAGAGTAAGCACTCCCCCCTTCCCATCATCCAACTAAAATATCCAGCAGTGTCTGAGCTTTTCAGCTCTACAGTTTTGAGCCACGTGCCAGCTCAGATGGGGAGGACGTATTTGGATCTAGTCGTCTACAAGTGGGATGGGAGTGGAGCAGGGAGCTGACTGTAGCTCCTACGTCAAAGCTACACAAGCTTTTTCCAACAGGCTTTTTTCATTTGCTCCTGTTTAACAAAAAATTAATATAGAAATACTAAAAAATGAAATTTTAAGCCATTTTTCTTTTTATATGTCCTCTATCATGAGAAAAATGTTAAAAACACTTTTAATTTGAGTGAGTCTTTAAAGTTAATTTTGCCCCTTTGCAACACAGATGTCATGACGACTCTACATAGTTTCACACATAAAACTTCTGAGAAAAAAATGCTTCTGAAGTAAAAATGAATTATTTTGCATCTTTGTATTTCCTTTTTGCATCCATGCCTGTATGTAGCCTCTTTTAGGTGTTTTTTTTCTGAAATCTGGTTGATTATTCCCATCTGGTTTGAGTTAATCGTCACACCTGCTGCTCGTTGTGATAACGTTTTCACCATTTAGGTTAGTGGTTTCTGTTCCTCCTAGTCACTTCCTTCTGTCACTTTTTAACTCACTAGTTTCAGTCAATTTTAACATTTTTTTAAAAATTGTACTTACTTATTTTTTTCCTGCTGAAACCTGTTTTATTTAATAAAACACAACAGTTTTCTAAAAAAAAATGTAATTGTTATGTGTGATTTCTACTCTTATTTTATCTGAACATAAGAACAGGAAACAATTCTATTTTATTATTTAAGTTTTGGGGCTCATATATGACACAGTAGAGCTGTCTATCTTTGCATAGACATTGTTTAAAGACCCACTTCAAAGAAAATTGTGTTTTTAACATGTTCTTGTGATATTTTTCTCAAGATGGAGAACATAAAAGAAACACAGCAGTTGTTAGAAAGGAGCTGTGGCCAAAAACTTTAATCTGCCACACCATTTCCTGCTATTATCACTGTTTGGAACCTTAGCAGTTTGGCAGCTGTATTTGATGTTATGATCCATGTCCTTAAGTGGAAAAAATGTTTCTTGTATCAGCTAAAGATGCCAGCTGGAGCCTTACTCTCAAAGTAATATGAAATCGTCTTTTTGAAGGTTATGTTTGAATGCAATTGAGATGTATTTACCATGTATGTAATCCAAAAATAATACAAGTTGTAGTTTAATTTTTTCTTAGCACTTTGAGGTGATTTTAATAGAGAAAGGACTGTTACTAAACTTTATAGCCATAAAGACACCCTAAATAACTCCAGTTCTCCTCAAATGCTACTTTTCTCCTGTGTTACTTTTGTTGCCCCCTGGTACTAAAAATGAGAACAACCAACAAGAAATATATTTCTCTAAAAATGACACGTAAATGACCCAAAGAAACACAAAAAGACAATCAACATCTCTGGATAATCCGAGCTAATGGGAGGGAAACAAAAACACCTGTTTGTGAGTATCATCCACCCCGGATCATTAAGCTAAGCACCACGGTGGGCAGGAAAAATGGAGCGTTTGATCAACTCATATCTTAAACGTACCTCTGAAATCTTAAGAGGCCCAGAGTAGAATTTGGCTTTATTTTATCAATAAATGACAGACTGAAAATGTATTTCTTAAACTTAATATTATCTTTGAGAACTTTAGAGTAACACCAAATACAAGAAAAAGGTCAATAATTTACTGTAAAGATTTACTGTGTCACTTCATCATGTCAGGATAGACTGATTAAAAATGTTTTCCACTTTTCCACATAATTTTACCTTATAAATGTCAGCATGTAGGCAGTCGGCTTAGTTATGTGTTTATGCGCCGTTCATCCATCTGGTCTCTGAATGGGTTGTGTTGATTCAGCTGCCAGAACCAAAAAAATTGGGGGACCTCTGTCCCACAGGTCTGTGCATTATTACATTTAAGAGCCACAAGGGATTCTACTTATTTGTAGCTTTAGGTTCCAGTGTTCTTCCCCGGGGAACATGCACCACAACCGTTTGCTGTAGAACTGTTTACCTGGGTGGTGAGGTGTGGATTCAGAGAGGTACAGAAAAGAAGGCAGAATGTTCCTCACTTACAGGGGAGTGGATCTGTTGTCAGGTAGATCCAGCAGCACAGGAGGATCAGGCGTTTGGGAGGCGCCGCCAGGCTGATTTGTGTATGACACTGAGTCTCTAACACCTGGATATTTCACAAGAACACAGCAAAGACAAACGTTTGTTTAGATTAAATGTCCTTTAAACTCTCAAATACATCAATTTGGCTTATTTTTAGAACAAAAGTGACATAATTTAAGTGTTCCTGGTTACTTACATTAATATTCTACTATAGGCGAAATCCACTAGGTAGGATAACAGATGTTTTAAGGTTGTAAAACCCTTCACCACAAGATGTAGACACTTTTCTCAGACATTAACATTTTTGAACTTTTCTCTCTTGTTTGAAAACTCAAAGTTCAAACTTTTGTTGAAAAATATTCAAGAGTTATGCAGAGCTGAATCAAACACATTTTTATTCCCAAGTTGTCACATATAATATCATGTGGTTAAGGACCCCTCCTCGTCAAAAATTGACGTTTTGGGTGTCTCCTACTCATCGTTTTTTTTGACGTGTGGGCTTTTCCAAGTAAATCAGGGCTTCTCAACTTCCGGGCTGCAAATCGGTACAAGATGTGAACCGGACCAGTACCCTACCGGATCCGTACCGGTTCCAAGGACACAGACCGGGACTGGACACGGTATTGGACATGGGCCGATACTGGAGACGATACCAGATGCAGCGCTGGACCCAGACCGGGAACGGACACGGTACTGGACACAGTACTGGACATGGATCGGAACCAAACACTGACCTGTACTGGACATGATACCAGATGCAGTACCAGACCCGGACTGGGAGTGGACATTGTACTGGACGTGGTACCATACACGGACCGTTACCGGACATGATACCACATGCAGTGACAGACCCAGACTGGGAATGGACATGGTACTGGACACTATATATCAGATGCAGTAATGGACCCAGACCGGGAATGGAATTGTACTGAACGTGGTACTGGACACAGACTGGTACTGGACATGTTACCAGATGTGCTACCAGACCCAGACCTGGAATAGACATGGTACCTGCTAAGCCGCCCGGGGGACAGCTTAGCAAGATCTGCTGCCCTAGATCGGGCAGAGCAAGCGAGCGTCGACACGCAGGATCCGGCTGAGCATCCGCAGACAGAAGTAACATTTAAAATGGCCGTAATCCGGGTGTAGCTCTCACTGCACTGTGTGGAAAGCCCGTACTGAGAGAGATTGAATAATCCGGTGAACCCAGACATGACAAGGTGCTTGCCAGTGTCTCTATAGAGCTCTCCAAAACATATAAACCCAAGCTACTCGCTCAACATCATCCATGTTTTCCATTTTGTGGCAATGCATGAATTCCAGAACAACTTTAAATTTATCACGAGATAAAGAGAGGTGGCAGATGCGAATTTAACATGCCGGCTGTGCCCAGTGTGAATGTAGCATTATGGTACAGCTACTGGCCACATCCTGAGGACCAGTCTGCATCTGGACAAAACACCCAGAGCTCTTTAATTGGAAAAGCCAGCATGTCAAGAAACAACAAGTTGGGGAGACCCAAAATGTGAAAAAGTGACGCGGAGGGGTCCCTAACCACACTTCAATTTGTGATGACTCTGGAATACGAATGTGGTGGCTGAACACCTTCTGTACAGGAGAAACAATATGGGGGAGATTGATTGACAAGGTCAAAAGGTAATCAGGTATCAGAAATTGCACAGAAAAAATCCAGAAAACAGCAATACTGCAAAAGATGAACTGCGAACACTGTATTTGACTTAAAAAGGAGGAACAATTGCATTTTGTTTACAAAAAACTGTTAGTTTTACCTCTAAAACCTTTCATTTTCCCACTCATATCACTCCTTTGCTGCACCGTCTTCTACAATTTTGTCTGACAATTTATCCACACCCACACTGTCATTAACCTCTCCTGCACAGTCCTTCTATTCAAGGGCATAATGTGATAAGGTTATATGCAATAAAGAGGTCCAATTATCTCCATTCACATGTTCATTAGTCAATAACCTCCCCCCGCAGGTCTACACACCCCCTCCGGTTCAGTCTGAATGGATTTATCCTCGTACCATAGAGCTGCCAGACTCGCACTTTGTCCTCGTAGGGCAGGTCATATTTCAGAGGGTCTCCCACTGGACCCTGGTAATACGGTCTCATGATGGACTCCATGGCGGAGGTGTGCACGAGGCCGATGGCATGACCGAACTCGTGGACTGCCACTGCGAACAGATCCATCCCATGAGACTCTGAAAGAGACGAAGACAACGAGAAGCTGTCATTCTTTTCTGCACGGACTTTCATCAAAGCCTTCGCATAATAGAACAAACGGGGAAAATTAAAAACCTCCTAATGATGACTCGCAATTACCCCCTCATTTACATAGGAGTTAGATTACAAGTGATTCTAGTTGAAAGCGAATTTTCACCTTTCATAAATCATAAATACTCCCCCATCCTCCGGCTGTGATAGATGTCAAACTGCTGCTTAAAGTTTTGTGGAACTCGCACACCTCCTGTTTGCAGGTTTATTTCATTCAATTGAAGTCTATAGGTTGCAAGTTAAGAGGCATGACAGGTAGCTCTGGTGGCTGTGAGTGCTGTCTAGGCTGTGGTGCAGTGAGATAACTATGGTAATACTGCCTGAGCCCCTGGGCTGCCAATCAAGACCTAAGTGTGGAAAGACAGCTAAAGGAGCTGCAGGCTATTACAGCACATTTCCCTGGATGTTCTGCTAAAAGAAAAGGCAAAGCTTCCGAAAGCTCCTTGTCTGGCTCTGCTAAGCAAGACAAAACCTCGGGTTTTGAGATTTAGATTTGCTAACATGTGAGTACAAGTGTGTTGAGCCAAGTTAGCTTAGTGCTCCTTGGTGGCTCGGATCAAATCTGCATTCCTGTAACCTCATGTTGGGCTCAGCTTGGAGCGTTTGAGGAAAGACAAAGTACAAGTGAAGGCTTCTTTTGTCCACCACACATGGGACTTTCAGAGGCCAAACAGTAAATGTTATCTAAAGAGAAAAAAAAAATCCGAAGAGGATCAGGGGATCAAGAAAAGGCTCCAGGAAGAACACAGGAATTAAGAACAAATTAGGTACCATGTAATCACATTCAACCTGTTTCTGAGCTAAACACAGAAGTGCACACTGAGTCGCAACTGAGAGGTTTAAGTGGATCAACGAGATTCAACAAAACACTAAGCTGAGGTAAACAAACAAAAATACGAGCTATTTTTCACAAATGATGAAGCAGATGAAATGAAGATTTGAAGTGTGCTTCACCACAGGAGAATAGGTTTATGATTTCTGTTTTGCTTTGAAATCTAATATAGTGTAGGAGTAAAGCGTTCGCATTAAGAGGTTTCACTTTATCTGAACCCTTTAACCAGAGCTTTAGCACTAGTGTCGACATTTTTCTGATCACCATAACTATTTATGCGATAAATGCAATTCCAGTGGATCTGAAGTGGAGAAAAGCAGCCTTGCACTGTTATGTAACACTTTACGTTAGTCATCTGTTGCATATCGGTGCAAAGCTGATAGGAAAAACCGCCTTACTCTTTGTCTAAATCAGCTGATTTACGTTGATTGAGGTCAAAGATTTACGGTTTGTCATTATGAGTCGCTGGAGATATCTCCGCTGTTAAAAGAGTTAAAAAGGCTAAAAGCTAAAATGAAATGAACAAAACCTGTACTTCTAGTTTAAATCAAAAACAATCTCTAGATCATGCTTAGACTCTATTTTCCCATATTTTGTTTTCTATCTCCTATGACTTATTTTAAGGGTGTATTCAGACACACATTTCGTTTGTTTAAGCCTTGTGCTCTCTTACGGGGTCCAGATGACCCACCCTTACATTGAGGTGTTAGCCCTTCCATGACAAAGGCAGACAAGACTTCATGTCTGTCATCGGACACCAGTAAAGACCAACGATCATTGGAAAAAAAAAAAAGTTCGGTGCACTGTCTTGTGGGGTCCAGATGACCCCACTTTTAATGTAAACAAGCCTATAGGAGAGCGGAAGGGTTAAAGTGAAACCAGAGTTTGTTTCCCCTTTTCAGCCTGAGTACCCCAGTGGACCCTGGTCCAGGACCAGGAACCACTCCCAGATCCATCTTTAGAGGTGGTCTTGGTTTGTTTCCAATTGAACTGAGCTCCAATTCGCTAAGTTTCTTCAGTCTGTATAGACTCTGTGCTCAGAGTGGAACAACTGGACAAAAACGGCCACTGTAGCCGACCTTACGGGATATAAACAGAGTAGCAGAGCAACAATGAGACAGCAAACATTTGGTTGGATGAATGTAGGGACATTAAAACAACTTTTAAAGTGAAACACATTGCTTCACACACCGTTTTCCTAATAATCTATATTTCATAAACACTCATCAGTGTATCTTCTTAGTGGTCGTCTCCTCAGTAACCATCTTGCAGCACGCCACTGCTGTACCAAAGTGTTGAACCTGACGTTGATGCAGACATTCAAAATTGGTCAGAGAAATATGAAGTTTGAACTATCCCGAGAAGGATCGCTAAGCGTTGGACCTCCATTATTCTTTCCCTCGTTGCTTTGCCCCGCCTTCATAATTCCTGGCCAATGACTGAAGAAATCTTTAGTCACGTGGTTTTGTTTACAAGCTTTGGTTCAAAACAGAAAAGTCTTCTCACTACAGAGCAAATGCAGGCTTCAGGACTTGATCCAGACCAATGGACCAATGGACTTTTACAGTCTGAAAACACCCTAAAGGTTTTGTTTGATGCTTTATGACTTTAAGAAACACAAAAGACCCAGTCTGCTTAAACTAATCAGAAAACTGATTAAAAATGAGTACAAAGCTGCTTTTTATCATCTCTTTTTGTGTGAAAGCGTGTTTGACTGTCATGTGAGTACATTTTTGACAAAAGAGAAGTAAAGGACAGGTACCAATACAAACTTTGAAGCCTTTTTTTTTTAAGAAAGATGCTGCACTTTTGCATAAAAATAAAAAAAACTAAATATTTTATGTAAAGCAAAAAGAGGAAATAACAAGGACAAATATAGCTTATAAAGTTTTATAAATATCGTTTTAGCTGCATTTTTCAGCTCATAGAGTAAGGACGTCCAGACTGTATTTGTTTACTGAAACCAGAGTATTCGTATAAAATACCCCATCTTCTATAGACCCAACTTTTGATTCTCTATAGTGGATTGAGAATTCAACGGCAAATTGATTTACACAACTGAGAAAACTTTGAAGTTCATATCGAAATTTTCTGAATTTCATCAAACGGACATCTAAGAAACTTGGCCCAAACTGCAACTTTCAAATCTTATTTGTAAGTCTATGCTCTTCCAAGAAATCAAAGAACTGCACTGGAACCAAGAGAAAAAATAAGAGCTAAAATACGCTTGAAAGTTGTCTTTTAGAAAAAACACAAAATTCATGACTTTTTAATGTATGTCGGCCATATCATTTTGTTTCACTCTGTCCTCTTTAATAGAAATATTTTGTATTTTCTAGTACTTTTCCATTACAGCTTTTAGATTTAATCAAATTTTGGGAACAAATGCAAAAACTACAAAACAAATCAATTAAATTATTTCAATATTTAATTAGTAGGACCTTTACAGATATATGAAACTAAGCAGTTAGCAGGGGTTATGGTTTACACTAATCAAGAAATGTGTAAATCAGAAAGCCAATTAATTAGGTTTAAAGGATCAATATGTGCAAAAGCAGTGAACAATGACAAAGGAGGAAATCAGTTTTAAACATTCTTAATAATCCTTGTTATACTACATTTATGATTTAAGTGTTTTACGACCCTGATATTATTTCCTTAACGGCTTGCCATAAATTTGAACTTAATCTATTAAATTTCCCTCTTGACAAAAAAAACTTCTGAGATGCTCCAAAGCCACAGTGTGCACATTCTGGTAGTTGTCATGCAAGATAAAATTAGAAGTCTATTTTCATTACCACTCGCAGCTTTTATAGTTCCGAGGCGCAGCAGCTGTCTCTGTTGTAATCCTGATGAATAGACAACCCAAGAAGACCCAGGAGTGCTTTTCCCAGTTCAATAAAACCCAGAAAAACGGCAAAGCAGTTCCGCGAAGACAATACTGGAGCCTCCAAAGTGGACATGATGACTGAAAGATGGATTAGTGCGGGTTTGTAAAACATGACTGATGGGTTTCAGATATTGATTTTACTTGAGTTTTTTTCTTGTCGAGGGGGGGTGGGGCATCTGAGGAAACCTCAGCTGAACCTGCAGGCTGGAAACACTGACATTAATAACAAAAAAGTAAAATGAGTGAAATAAAATGTCAATTTCTCACGTTGTGTTCCTCCAGGAGAAAGTACGTGTATCTGTGATTGGTTTGGTGAAATACAGCCTTCCAAGAAGGGGCGTGGAGCCCTACAAGGGGGTGGTTCAGATAGGATATACTCATAAGAGGGCATGGAAAGTAAGTTAAGGTGAGGACAGGTCATACACACACACAAGAGCTGGAGCATTAGATCCAGTGGGAAATCAAGAGACAACAATCAGGTCAGAAAATCTCACTAATCAGGGAGGTTATCTATCAGCTGTCACACTTACAGAACATCAGTAATACTCTGAGATTTGTGTTCTTTGACTCCTATAGTGCCCTCTACACAATCCAGCAGGTAAAGCTGGAGGAAACTAGAGTGGACGGATAGCAGTGTAATGAAGCCACACAAATGTGTCAGAAAAGGTAGTTTGCAGCTCAGGAGAACCACAGGGCACTGTGCTTGTTCACATTATATTTTGGTTTTATACTTTGAACTTTTCATACAACTCCAGAAACTCGAACTTTCAAAACTTCTCCCACGGCACCGCACAAATTTGCTGTGTGTCTGAGAAGGACAAAAGTGAATACAGAACTATCATCCTGGATTTGTCAGCTGGTGCCAACAGAACCAGGACAAAGGGAATAGTGATTGATTTACAGTGGATTACCCTACCAGGAAACATTCAGGGCTCTGACTTTGAGGTAGGGAAGTTTCAAATACCAGTCCACTTATGATGGATGGATGAATGAACGGATGGATGGATGGATGGATGGATGCATGCATAGAAGGTCGATGGATGGATAGTAGTTGGTGAGAACATTGATGGATGGATGAAAGGAAGATGGATGGATGGAAAGAACTTTATCAAGCTATTGTTCATTGGTTACGTATGTGTACATGACAATGTGTGTAAAAAAAAAAATGCCCAACAGTTGACAGAAATCTACAAAGAAACCTATTTCCTCAGGAGTGCCTGACACACCTTTGTCTGTATCACAATCTGACACTCTGAGAACCAGTTATGAAAAGGAAAATAGGAGTAAACATTTAATGTTTTTTTAATCTGACTCTAAGACACTCTGTAATGAACAGAAACAAATAAATGTGCCTTCTTTGAACTTTTTATGTGGCCACCTGACAGATTGGATGGCTCAGTTGGCTGCTTATTGGGCTGGTGCACAAGAAACTTAGGTCCACTTCCCAGTTTGTGCAATAAGCTTACTCCTGTGAGGGCCATTAAGCAAGGCCTTTCACACTAGTGCCTAAAACTATATAGCCACAAGAGTGTCCTCGTAGTCTGGATCTCCCTGTGCCTGTCCCCAGCCCGGATAAAACACAGGGTTGTGACAGAAGAAACAAACTCTCAGCCGAACCACCAGTGTCAATCAGTGAAAGCTGTTGAAGATGTGCTGGAAGGTAAACATTAACCATCAGATTCATTTGTTTTAAAAAAAAATCATGAATCAAAGATAGCAGTTCTATTTACAACAGGTAGATGTTGGAAGGAGTTCAAACTTCAGAAACAAACATCTGCTCCAAACCAGCAAAGAAGAGTAAAGAGATGAACTACATGATCAGGACAGGAAAGGATGCAGAGGATAGCAGGAGCTGATGCTGACAGTAAAGAGCATATAGGTTCCTTGTTTCTTTTACCATCTATCTTGTGCATAAGAACTGGTTGAACAGACTTAAAAAAGGCAAATGAGAGGGTGGCTGTAAAGCATATCCACAAGCTTAGAGTGGTAAAATGAGCCAAATGTCAGACTGAAAGGTTTGAAGAACACATTGCTCTAAACTGAAAGTTAATTGGGAGGCGCTGTTCTTTTCAGTGCATTAGAAAGTCAAATAAGACTCTAAATGCTATGTTCAGTAAGCATTTTGGCCCAGAGCTAAGTCTCATATTGCAGACGACATTTGAGTCTCAAATTAAATGAGTGTAAGAGATTCCAGGAAAGGTGCTGTATCCTTTATTAAAAAGGACACCAGTAACAAAGCTGCGCAGTAAACCAAAAAATACAAATTTTTCGAAGCAGCAGCAGGGCAGAGTTGATTTTCAGCGTGAATGACCAGCTCCTATAGAGAGGTCGGGCGCAACCGAAGAGTAATGTTTACCATATAAACACAAAGAAAGTGTTTCATTTCATGTACATCTCCACTCTCACCAAAGGGAGTAAAAAACTAAAACTCTGAAAGAAACCAAACCAATAAAATAAGCTGATATGAAGCCAGTATCCTATTCCCACTGAGAGGCTTCTGTTTTTCACAATAAAGTTCTTTTTATTCTGTCTTCTACCACTTTTAAATAATTTGTGGCTGTAGAAAAAAAGGATTTTACATGTTGATATGCATAATAACACTGTATAGTTTGAACAAAAACCCACTTTTCATGTTCTTTTACGCTCTGCTCTCATTAACAAAACCTTGTCGATACAAAATGCCTCGGTAAACTACAACAGCATCCTGTCATGAGCATGCTGGGAGGTATAATTGGAGCAAATTAAGCAGTGGAAAAATATGGTTCACAGCTTTAGTGGTGCAAAAGCAAAAAAAACAAAAAAAAACATTGCCTCGTTGGCATCATCTATAGACCGTGGCCCTAATCTCTCTGTGCTCAATCTCCCACATTTTAATCAGAAGAGTGTCTGTGTGCTCTGAAGAATTATATTTTACCAAAATATTTTTTTATGGAGGCTATAAAAATGTGGAAGGCAGTTGATGACAGCCAACAACAGTCATTTGTTTTTTTGAGAAATTCATAAATTCTTTTTGATGAACATTTTAGCTGCTTTTCAGGATGAATTTAGGTCAACATAAAAATCAAAAAACTTTTCAATTTAAGATAGAAAAAAAAAGAGTGCTCAAACTATCAATTTGGTTCAGTTTCACACAAAGCAGCCCAAACGTTCCCTGTTGGGGAGCTGTTGTTTACTTTTGGTCTCTTGGGTGGTTCTTCTTATTAGGGCCAACCAGGATTTCTTTTTTCTGGTACCCAAGTTTAGGTGACATTTCACACCAGAAAAATAAAGTTATTTTACTTTTTGACATGTCTGTTTGCCATTTTCCATATAAAAGAGAACTAATGAGGTAAGAAATCATTTCAATTTTGCATTTCTGAATATTTCTCCTTTGATATTGCTGTAATTTAAACTTTAGCAAAGACGCTCTGTTTGAAGTAATGTGCTGCTGTGATGTCACAATGGCGTATGGCGTATACTGATATACAATGGTCAGGCCCAAGAGAGCCCTGATCTGCCTGATCAAAATTACACGTTTTTTCGCAAGGTTGTGAAGGTGAAGTGAGGCTGTGATCGCGGTGTGGCTGGAGGACCAGTCGCCCACCTCTCCCTGCTGCTGGAGGCGCAGCCACGGCTTGCCCCATGGGGGTCCCCCACTCCTCTCTTTCCGGCTCGCCCGGACGGGGGTTAACTCTGTTAACTACAATTTCATAGTTATTGGAAACACAACACATGAAGATCAACTGCATTCTTTTTTACATTTAGTCACTTAGTAAAAACTTTTAGCGAAAGCTATTTTCAAATAAGGTACAAAATTCGTAAAAATAGAGTCAGGGCCATTATATTCAACACTGATATGTAAAACAGCAACAAGGAATGTCAAGAAGTAGATGGAGGTTTTTCTATATTAGTTTCCTTCTGTAATACAACACTGAGTTGAGCTATTGAGTCACTCTGTACCTTTGCTAGATTTGTAATCGTTCCTGCTGAAACAACCAGACAAAAGTCTCTCTGAAACACATGCTGTCTACCTTCATGCCAGAAATCAACAAACACCTCCAGCTGGTTTCACTTCAACTTCCTTTATTTATAAAGTTCCCCTCCAGAGCAACAAAGAATCAGACTGCAAAAATCTATAATAAGATCAGAACTAAAATGCAGAATGAAAACAGTGAATTTGACATAAATATAAACTGATCAAAACCTCCACAGAGTGGTCGAAGTCAATGAGTAGAACTAAACCATTAGAATTAAAATCTAACGGGCAGGAAAAGGCCTTAAAGTCCCACTTTTCTATTGTCAAGGCGTTCAGTGTTCTTTCAATTATGATGGTGCAGTTTTTAGCCAAATTTTTTAAAACTTGAGTCGTTTTCAGGGACATAGTTTCTGAAGAGCGACAGGAGTTTGTTCAAAATTCATCTCTGAATTGTGGGGGGGATTGTTGCAGCAGAGCAAGCCCGCCCCCATTTCCCATCATCCATCTGTTTACATCCTCTCCCGCTAGCTTACAGACCCTAACACCTCCAAACTAACATTATCAGAGCAACGAAAATGGCCAGTAATTATAGAGCTGTCCAGTTGTACAGTTTGGAGACAGATTTCAGCTCAGATGAGGAAAACTAAGACGTACATGGATCTCTTTGTTTACAAGTGATGCATCGTAGCAGGGAGCTTGTGACCCCGCCATTGTAGCTTCTACCAAACAAATGCGATACTTTTAAAACGTTTTTCTATTTGCAACTGATTCAAATGAATTTGAATAAAGATATACTCAGAAATGCATTTTTAAGCTTAATTTTCTTCATATGCATTTATATATGAACATGTTAAAAACACACAAAGAAACAATTGTTATCTGAGGTAGTCTTTAAGGATCAAGTGGGTTTATTAAAATAAAAAATCAAACAGCTGAGGTGGTATGAGGTCAAAAAGTGATTAAAAAAGTAAATAAAAGAACCTTGAAACAAATTCTAAAATGTATAAAGAGCCAAAGGAGGGAAACTAAACCAAAAGAAGTGGTGCTTCAGCATTTTGGGACGCCTGGCTGACTCCAGAACACAGTGCACTGCATTAGCAAAGTCTTTTCCTGATCCCGTCTGGCTGAGCAGGACCGGATTTTTTAAAGCCATCACATGTGAGAGAAGCTGGACTTTACAGCTGCATTTATTTGTTAGTGAAAGTTAAAAACAGGATCGATCTTGACACTTGGATTCGTAACTGAAGCAGGAAAGCAAAGGTCCACAGAGAGGGCGGGGTACTGTTTCTGCTGGGGTGGAAGAGCACGGCTTCAGTCCTGCCCTCATTTAAACTCAGGTAGCTGCGTGACATCCAATTTTTGAAATGGTTTGTGGAGTCTGTGGGTCAGAGTTTCTGGGTTTTATGAGTGAGAGCCACTTCTTGTTAGGCAACAAGATATAACCG
Source organism: Oryzias melastigma (assembly GCF_002922805.2). NCBI lineage: Eukaryota > Metazoa > Chordata > Actinopteri > Beloniformes > Adrianichthyidae > Oryzias > Oryzias melastigma. The sequence continues at coordinate 16,476,036 of NC_050523.1, read as the reverse complement.
TCCAACGTCACCTCTAGGATTGGGAGGAAGTTTCAATTAAAAGCAATCCCAGATAATGATTATAATGTGAAAACTATGTTGAATATGCGTGTTTCTTAATTAAATCCGCTTTCCTTTGGCTACCTGTAAAAACTGACAACCCAGAACAACCTTGAATGTCTCCTCTTAGCGCCATTTCATGAATAGGTCTTTCATCGATTATTACTCCTTACTCAAGTTCAGTAACGATGGTGAAGCTTTGGGGTATGGTGGCAGCTTTTTCTTTACAGCTTCTGATATAATTGGTGGAAACATTTAGCCGTGAGGTAGAGCTCTTTAATCATCATAAACGTGGTGTTTTTCCTCGCCGTGATTTAAATGTAACATACAGAGTTTATGTAGAACCCTCATGGACGTCAAAGCTGGATCAATATGAGGCAACAGTAAAATTCAATTATGGTAGGAAAAGAAAGATTTAGTACTGACAGTAGTGCTAACACAAACGATTATTTTAATAGTTGATAAATCACCGATTACTTTTTATTAGTTGACTAATCGGGTCATGTAAAGCACACATCTTAACCATCCTTAGCTTTAAACTAGCTACAAACTAGACATATAGCATTACCTGTGATAATGCTAGTGCTAGTGCTGATAGATGAGGATGCAGAAATTGATAGCTAAAAATCACTGAAGCTTGTAGCTGAAAACGCTGAAGTTGATAGCTGGCTAAAATATTAGTTAAATACAAAATTAGCCCAAAAGCTGGGAAAAAAAAAAAAAACTTTGGTTAGCCAAAACAGCTAGCATGTCGCTGAAAAACTAGCTAAACTTCAAAGTACCTTAAAAGAAAAAAAACTTTAAAAACCCTAAATTTGCCAAAACAGCTAAATATTAGTCTAACTCCAAAACAGCCTAAAAAGCTAAAAATAAATAAATAAATAAAAAGGCAAAAATTAACTAAAATAGCTAGCATGTAGCAGAAATATAAGCTTAACTCCAAAATAGTCTAAAAAATACGTAATAAATGCCAAAAAAATCCAAAGAGCTAGCAGAACGCCATTATAACTTTGAACTTTACTACACTCTAACTCCATATAATATAAGGTAATGACTAATCGTGGCAGCCCTAACTGACAGTGCGTTTTTAAGAATATGTCTTAAATATGTCTTGAATTTGTCTTTTTTTTTTTTAAATAAACATACTTGATTTGAAGATGTTTTCCACCTCAAGTTTAAACAAATTTGACTTGTTTCTGGATTGTGTTTCTGTATTGTTCATACGCTGATCCTCACCCGGTGATCTGAACGTCCACGCCTCGTCGTCATCAAAGTGCGTGTCTCCGGCTGTGAATCTCTCTCCGGGGAAGAACGCGTGGGCCACCGTTCCTCCCGGACCGTCGAAGGGGTATCCGTCGTTGTGGTCGGCTTTGGTGAAGTCGATCTGGATGTCGGCGTCGTTCCCGGCCACCTCGTGGAAGTTGAGAGGCGCGATGTCGCTCCAGACTTTCAGGGCGTAGTACATGAGAGCTCGGACGGTGTCTCTGCCCAACAGAGCCGAGTCTTTGGGGAAGGTCCTCACTCTAGAGATAAAAAATCAACAATTTTGAATATATATTAGCAGACAATTACTGCAAAAATGTTTTAATACTTCACCTTGGTTAACAAACAAGAAAACAGAATATTCATAAAGTGCATATCATTTGATTTCCTTTTTTTCCTTTTGTTCCTGTTTTAACTTTGTTTTTTTCCCAATTTGAAGAAGTTTACCATGAAAAATGTATCTTTATTTGGGTCACTCTTATGTTTCTCTCAAGCTTCTCTTAGATGTTCTCACGTGTTCTTTAAGCGTCCTCTGATACACCAGATTCATAGTGGATTCTATGACCATGAGCTGACCAGATCTTGCTGCA
>NC_050523.1:16451756-16474094 GCF_002922805.2 Oryzias melastigma | reverse complement strand
TTTTTTTTTTTTTTTTCCCTGTCTTTGGTTTACGCAAAAAATGTTTCTCTTCTGTGGTGATTCATCTGTCCATAGAAGATTATTCCAAAAGTCTGGAGGTTGTCAGTATTCTCCTTGGAAAACTTCAGTCTGGCTTTGATGTTTCTCTAGAGGAGCAAATATTTCTGATTTAGGAGGGATGAGTTTTCAAACCAACAATACCCAAAGCCAGCTGTATTACCTGTGATGATATTTGAGGGATGACATAATTTTTAGCATTTTGCATCTACTCTTGAAGTAAAGTTGCTGGAATAACTGGACATGGGCATGTTGGCTTTTTTTTTTTAAATCCCTTCACTAGACCATTACAGAGACAGTGAAATTGCTGTTTAATAAAAGTTACATTTTATTTTTTAAGTGTGTTTTAATACTTTCGACAGCCAATAATATTAAAAAAATCTATAAATATTGTTGTCATTACCTCCCTACTTCACAAAAATGATCCTTTTCTGCTCTTTGCCGTGATTTTACTTTGATAGAAGACGTTGGTCTGTTTGGTGTCCTGGACTGTTGAGATGAATCAGTATAAGAAACATGTCCCACAAAGCTGCGAACCATAAAATAGGCCAGTGACATGAATTTGAAATTTCATAGTGTAAGCTAATATTTATCAGAATAAATTGAAAACTGCAGCTTGAATGGTAAAAGAGCTGTTCTGTTGCTCTGCCCTCACATCACCTGGTTAAGAAGCTCTGAAGCTTCTCACTAATATGAAACAAATGTTGAACATGTTAACCATTTATGCTGCTCCAGAACTTTATATTAAGCAAAAAAAAAAAAAAAAGATTTCTTTGACTATGGAGGACAGCATGCCCCGAAACTATCTCCTTTAATATTAACATGCATTTTGTGTCAGTGACAAGCCCTTTATTTAGTCTTCATTTGAGCTGTTTTGATTCATGGTTCTGTAATCAGTCACATTAGGCTTCAGGTACAAATGTTAAACCACATTTTATGTGATATTATCTGTAACTCCAAAACCCACTCCACTAAAAACTGTGTTTTTTATGTTTATGCTCTTGTGGCATTTTTCTCATGATGAAGGACATATATAAAATACTTTTGGGGATTTCTCAGTATCTTTTTTGTTAAAATTGTGTAAATCTGAAACAAATGACAAAATGCTGTTTAACAAGCTTGTAGTTGTGATGTAGAAACTACAATCGGCAGGCCACAAGCGCTTGCTCCGCCCCATTCGGATGCATGCACTTGTAGACAAATAGATCCACGTACATCTTTGTTTTCCTTATCCGAGCTCAAATTTGGCTCAAAATTGCACAGCTGGATAGTAGGGCTGCCACAATTAGTCAACTAAAATAGTTGATGACTGATTTAATAGTCGATTAGTCGTAACTTTATATTATATGGAGTCAGAATGCAATAAAGCTGAAAGTTATAATGGTGTTATGCTAGCTTTTTGGACTATTTTGGCATGTATTAAGGTTTTTTAGGCTATTTCTGAGTTTAGCTAATATTTCAGCTGCATGCTAGCTGTTTTGGCTAATTTAGGCTTTATTCAGTTTTTTAGGCAAATTTCATATTTAACTAATATGTTAGCTGGCTATTAGTTTCAATGTTTTCAGCTATCAGCTTCACCAATTTCAGCTATTAGTTTCAGTTTTTCAGCTTCAGCATTTCCAGCTATTAGCTTCAGCAATTTCAGCTATCAGCTTCAGTGTTTTTAGCTATCACTTTCAGCATCTTCAGTGGTCAAATTCAGCTTACAGCATTCACACTAGCATTATCACAGGTAATGCTATAGATCTAGTTTTTTGTTAGTTTAAAGCAAATGATGGTTAAGATGTGTGTTTTACATCCAGGTTATGCATGACCCAATTAGTTGACTAATCGGAAAAAACAATCGGTTATTAGTCGACTATAAAAAATAATTGCTTGCCATTTATGGGGATGTAAGGGGCTGTAAGCTAGTGGGAGTGAATATAAACAGAGAGCTCAGTTATGAGTGATGGGAAGTGGGGGTGGGGTTGCTCCACGCCCTCCCCACAACTCAGAGTTCTAATGAACTTCTGCCGTTCTGCAGAAACTATGCCCTAGAAAACAAACTTTTTTTTTTTTAAATAACTTGAGCTAAAAATGCCTAATCATAATTAAATGATTACAAAAGATCAAACGATAATTGGAGTGGGACTTTAGGTAGCTAATGAGGACAAAACTGAAAGAACTAAGGGGTTAAAAGAATTGAACACACAAAATATTATACTAATTGCTTCACCGACCTTTTTATAATTCGTTATTTCAAATAGAAGTTGCTCCTTATCCTCATATCTTTCACTAAAATTCTTTTCAGCATGCTAAATTTAAAGCTGCTGTTCACAGTTGAGCTGCTTGTTTGGCTGCTACTGCTGCATCTTTATCATGTCTACAGATACAAGTTGGTTCATTAGTGCAACTAATTAATGCATTAATTAGCAAACATGTCTATATCAACATGTTGTCACAAAACAGATGGGCAGTTTTTGCCTAGAAGCAATATTAGCTAACAAAGCGGTAGCTTAAAATGAGTTTTTCCTCATTAATATGCAAATATATGCAGAGTTGGTTAAAAACGTAGCTCATTTTATAGAAAAAAAACAGTGATATACATACAGTATGTGTGAATTTGCACGTGCTATGTTGTTTGCAAAAACACGGTTTATTCATTCACAGTTGGAGCGTGTGACTGTAGCTGGACAAGGTCACTGCAAATGGCTCGGCTTCCACAGACAATTCACCTGCTGATTAGTCCTAACTCAAACAGACGACGCCGGGTAATTGTGTATGTCTGTGTGTTCGAGAGAGTGTTTGATGGAAAAGATGGAGAGGGAGAGAACACAGTTTTGTCAGCTCCAAGCATGTGCGTGCATCTAAATGGCGTGTGAAGGAGTGGGTGTGAATGTAATTGCAGGTGAGTCAGGCAAGGTCAGAGAATTCCTGCCCTGCATTTCAGATGAACTGAGGAGTCTCTGTGAAGTGCTGGCATCCCTTTGCAGAGACAATGGGTGCATGGCAAATGAAGCAGGTGTCGTCCTCTAGTGATAACTCCTCTGAATTTGATTTCCCAGACTGACAATGACATGGAACTTGCCTGTGTGTCAATCATACACTTTGAACCTCACTGAACTCTTTATTACATTTTAATCAAGCAAGTTGCAACAGTCAAACCTCATGTTTTTCAAATAGCTGCTCTGGTTAAGTCCCTAACAGTATAAATATTTCACATCAACTTGTTTTTTTGTGTGATTAATACGATTATTTATGCATTTTCTTCAACAGAAGTAATTAATTTCTTCCACTGCCTGACTAAAACTGATTCTATAGTTGTGTCTTAATATTAAACTCTGTAAAACCAGAGTTGTCGCTACCTAAAAAAACACTTGTTCTTTGACAGACCTTAACTCTTTATGCATTAACAAGGTTCAACTGATTCTGACATGAGAAAAGCAGCTTTGAATATCAGCTTAGCACCGACATTCAACACATTCCTGATTTGAAATATTGCATAAAGGCACAAAGGTGCATTTTTTTCGTGACAGAATCAGCTGATTTACATGGATTGTCCAATCATTTCACTGCTGTAAAGTGTTCCATATGCAAATCTGTTAGAATTACAATTATTGTGTCAACGGTTAAAGAATAACGGTAGTCAAAAGAATGTGAACACTGGAGCTAAAGCTCTGGTGTACAAGGGTTAAAGAAAAATCTACTGTTTCAACAAGAATTCTTTGGCTTGTTCAACAGTTCAACAACTAAGCACCAAGAGATAGCTTCAAGGACGGTCTTTAGCAAATGGATTTAAGTGGTTTGATGGTTTGAACTGCACTCATTTTGAAGAGGCCATATCATGAAAAACAAGTTTTTGAGAGTTTAGATGCATTATACTGTTCAATCCTCACTATAAAGAACCCCAAAGCGGTGTTTTGATCTGTTCATGCATTTCTGAGTAATCCTCTAAAAACCTGTGCTCTTAACATACCCCACAAAACTGAGCGGGTCCTCACGTGCTGATGTCACAACGTGAAACAGCCCCTTTCAGGAAGAGTCTGCTCCAACCCCAGGCTAACACACTTTCTCCACAAATCTAGCAGCTTGAGCTGTGGCGATCTGCAAGCTTCGCAGTCTTTCATTTAGCATTTTTTAACAGAATTTCACCTCAAAATGAACCCATTCGCCGTCACCATTCTGTCTGTGGCAAATTTTGGGGATAAACGCTCAAGCTTCAAGATATGTACATCAATATATATTATTTTTTTAAATTGATGGGGTTTTTTTTTTGTAGATGACACAATGACAATGACGGCTTTAGGTTGACGTCATGAAATGGGCGGCTCCCTCTGGGTGCAAAAGGCGGAGCCTCAGAGATGAGGTGGTTTGAAAAGAGTCCACAAAAATAACTCATATTTCATAAGTAATTTGATTTTAGTGTTACACAAGGTAATATATGATCCTATATATGGATATAAATCATGGTATGGCCCCTTTAAAGCTAGGTTTTTCATAGTTCCATAGTTGCTGGCATGTACTTGAAGAAGTTCAGAAGTGTGCTGAGAGAAAAAGATACATAAGATAAAATGAAACACTGAAGACAGCAGATGAGAAAACCGATACATGCTGCACAATGTGAAGGTGGATGTGGAAAAGTATATAATGACTTGTATGACAGAATCGACACTGCTATATCTGTACAGGTAAAACAGCGAAACAGATGGAAGCACGTGCTGCAGGCTAAGGTGATTAAGGACAGGGATGGAAATGTCTTGACAGATTCCACAAGTGTGAAGAACTTTGAAGAACTGATCCATCCATCCATCCATCTTCTTGACCGCTTCTTCCCTTTCGGGGTCGCGGGGTGCCGGAGCCTATCCCGGCTGCTGATGGGCGAAGGCGGGGTTCACCCTGGACAGGTCGCCAGTCTGTCACAGGGCCTCAATCACACACACATCCACTCTCAGACACACCTAGGGACAATTTAGAGTCACCAATTCACCTATGAAGCATGTTTTTGGACGGTGGGAGGAAGCCGGAGTCCCCGGTGAAAACCCACGCATGCACGGGGAGAACATGCAAACTCCACACAGAAAGGTCCCAGCCGGGATTCGAACCGGGGCCTTCTCGCTGTGAGGCAAGAGCGCTAACCACTGCGCCACCGTGCAGCCCTGAAGAACTGATACATGAAGAAAATGTTAGAGAGTTCAAGTGGTGACTGTTGTGGAGTAGCCAAGATAATAAGAATGAAGTGAGGAAATAATTGAAGAGGATAAGAAGTGGAAAGGCGTTTGTCCTGACAACATACCTGAACATGGTTTAAGTATTTCTGTCTGACTTAAGACAATGTGTGAATTTTAAATTGACCATATTATCTAATTGTCACTCAGGTGTCCCACAAGGCTGTATTTTAAGCCCTATCCCCTTTTTATATGATCATAAATGACCTGCTAAATGTTCTTTCAAATGCTGTCTTTCAAATTTATGCTGATGATGCTGTAATTTTTACACAAGAAGCTTCTTTAATCCGCAGCTTTAAAGCATTCAGTGATGGTGGCCAGTGTCATGTTAATTCATGTTTGCTACCAAATGAAAAAAGTAAATTGAAGCTATGCTATTAAAAAAACTTTAACACAAGTTTGTTTGTTATAAAAAATGTAAGTTTCTGGAGGTTACACTGAATCTATCCTTGCTTTTCTCACACATAAAAAAGCCAAACACAGCCAACAAAATAGCGCCCAATATGTAGAACTTAAAAACAGACGGATCATCATCAACAACAGCAACAACTGCTAAAACAGTCTATTATGTTTCACCCACTGACTGTTGTGTTCCATCGTCATCATTCTTAGGAGACACAACCAGAAAACCTACTGACATTTAAAAAAAAATCAATAAAAATCTTGTATCAAAAACATTCACACTTCACCATTTGCACTTCTTCTTTGCCTTTCAGCTGCTTCCTTTTAGAGTTGACACAGTGAATCATTCCTCTCTATCTAACCCTGTCCTCTGATTCCTCCTCACGTCATCCCAAAAACCCACTTTCGCTAATGTATTTTTTAAATAAATAAATAAAACTTTTTTTTTCCCCAAAATACTTGCTGTGTAAAATATGGAACTCTGTGTTTTTTTGGCCTCTACAGAAAAAGATTCAAACCTTCAAAACAAAAGCCTAAAAGGCCCTCTTATTAGAAATAAAACATGTTAATGCTTTTGGACACTAGATAAAAATGACATTTTTTTTCTATTATCTGGTGAATTTACAGTCTGTTTTATGTGTACATGTATATGGTCGTTCATCAATATGCTTGTCCCAAATAAAAAAAAAAAATGAAACAAAATAAGATATTTATATGACAGCTGTCTCTTTATTATTTTTTGCTTTATGCCTAATGGTACATGCTGCACTATGACCCAAAAGCCATCCAACCCTTACTGAGACTGCTGCTAATTAAGCCCCATTTTATCACATCCAAATGCAAAGAGTGAAGTATTTCCTGTGGGGGAGTAATCATCTTCCCTCTTCACTGTCTGGATTACCATCGAGATGTCATCGAAGAAAAGGTCAAAGATTCCAAAAAGAGCATCAACACAAAAGCACAAACTGTGTGATGTCAGAGGTAAAGGGAAGTGCAGACTAAACTTCCATGGCTTGACCTAGGAGCATCACTCTGATGACTTAAGATTTAAAGGGACAATACATTAGACTTTTAATTCCACTGAGATTTTTATTCCAATAACTCCTTACTCCGCCTGGACATGCCCTGAGAATACTTGATACTTTCCAGTTAAGTGATCATAACAAAGTATGATTGGTGTTTTTATTGTGCAGGAGCACCTTGCAGCACAGCTATCCCACTTAATTTGTTTTGCAAACAAGCCAATTAAATTCCAGGTTTACAATTTTCAAGCAATGATGCCAATTTGTCGGTCTTTCGGAATCTAAATTTGATGGAATCCAGAGGAATCCACAAAGACAGCACGCCTCATTGGTATGTGTTATTTGCAAAACAGATGCACATTCTTCAGTTAACATACAGTCAGTAGATTAACCCAGAAATACAAAATACCGACTGTCCTAAAGATTGTTTTTTGTACAAGGAACAACCTACTAACCATAATTTAATGAAATTTGGAAGTACCAAATGTTGCAGTTCACTCAATAACCACTGGATTCCTCAATGACCCATAACATTTATTTTATACCAAACATGGTCTTGTTACATTAACATTTCTAATTGTAATTTTATCCATAAGGATATCCATGACAACTGTAAAGGGGGTATTTTTATCATCTGCTTTAGTTGTATTTTTTCTCAAATCTGTGATAAATTAGCAGCAAGTTTTTAAATTGGAAGGTGGATGGATCCATGGGTGAACTCAACAGAACTTCAAACTTTATTTTATCCAGTCCAATTACCAGTTGTTGACCAATGTTGAGTTGGGCAATGAGAACTCTGGTTTATAAGGCAACATTGATTCAAGCCTCAGTTCTGTTGTGCTAAACTCTATGGGTTACTTGTCTGTATGACAGTGGTTTCCTCTTCATTCTGCTGCACCAAAGAAATACTTTATTTTAACACTTGTTCCTGATATCACTTGTGCAAATTAAATTCAAACTAAAATTATGAGGTTGGTTTGTTTTTTTGCCATCTATACATCCATTTTCTTAACTTGCTATATCCATTTTGGGGTAACTGGGTTGCTGGAGCCTATCCCGTCTACTGTTGGGTAAAGACAGGGTACACCCTAGACAGGTTGTCAGTCTGTCGCAAGGCACACAATCATTCCTGCTTACACGTGCACACCTCTGAATACTTCTAGAGAAATCAATTAACCTATGAAGCATGTTTTTTGGACCCATGCTTGCTTGACCCATGCTGATCCCAGCCGAGATTCAACCTTCAAATAGCTCAGCAAGTAGTAATTGACATCTGATAAATGTTTGTAGGTTCTGATTTTTTGGCCTTTGGTCATGGTGGAGAGGTTGCTGTCCAGTTGTTTAAGGGTGTGGACAGGTGTCTTTTATAAAAATAACTAGTTACTACAAGTGCCATTAATACAGGCAAAAACTAGAGAATAGATGAGCTTCGTAAAGGAGTAACAGGTCTGTTATTTTTTGTGGGAGGCAAACAAATACTTGCTCTCTGCAACGTTATGCAAAACATATCCCTAACAAATCATACAATGGAATTTCTTGGACAATTTTTTATACTTTCTGTCTCTCACACTTGGTGTGTAGCTCTGATGAGCATTACAGACCTCTCTCATCTCTTGAAGTGGGTCGACTTGTGAAATCAGTGACTGCAAAATATACTTTTTTTGTCCCAATGAATTCATAAGGGTTCTTTTAAGGGGAGCAATTAACCTTTAAAGCATGTTTTTGGACTGTGGGAGATGACAGAATTGCTGCTAGAAAACTGATGGATGCACAGAAAACATGCAAATTTAACCCAAAAGGGACCCGATCTACTTCTAGAAACTGTAGGTACTTGCTCCTCCAAGAGCCCATATAGTAAATAAAAGACTCACTTCAATGAAAATCATGTTATCAGTGTTTTTAACTTGTTCTTGTGGCATTTTGCAGACAAAAGTGACACATTCTCATTCCCTACTCGTCATTTATGGACGTATGGTTCGGTCCCCTTCTGGTCACTTTTAACATTTTGGGTGTCCTCAATTTGTAGTCTTTTGACAAGTTCCCAGTAGATCACGGGTCCCCAACACTCTGTATGTGGCACCAAACACAGAACTGGTACCGTGTTAGGGTTAGGGTACCTGTCCACATCCCAAGGGTTTGGGACCCCTGATTAGCGTCTGTAGCTCAGTACCAAGCGGCCCTTGGACCAGTACTGCTTTGCAGCCCAACGTCCCTTTTTGACGTTTCGGTTGTCCCTGATTCGTTGTTTTTTTTTTTTAAATGGTGGCTGTTCTCATTAAATCAGGGGTCCTCAACCTTTGGGACATGGACTGGTACCAGTACCCTAAATTCTTGTTTCCACTGACCAGCTGGGTGCAATACAGTCCAGTTTGATCCAGTATTTTGAGCGTTTCCATTCTTAAATGGACCCATTAAACAGTTCAGAGGCTTAACTGAGTGGAAACGTCCCCCATTCCTCCTCTCGTACCGGACAGGACCGCTCAGTGGAAACGAGGTTTAACCCTAATCCAATACTGGGATATGGAGAAGGGAATGGGGAGTGGGGCTGCTCTGTGCCAACAGTCCCACCCACAACTCAAGAGATAAATTCTAATGAACCACTCTGCAGAAACTGTTTTCTTCTAAACAACACCTTATTTTATTATTTTGGCTATAGAACTACATAATCATATTTAAAAGACTAACGGGAAGACTTTTGCAATAGATCAAAAGGTGATCATAGTTGGTCTTTAAAATCCCTGTCATTGTCAATGTTTTATTTCAGTGAAATGAAATGCTTCTGTAGGCTGATAAATTCATATAACTAAACAATTTCCCTAATTAGTCTCCAACTCTGTCTTTGACTGTGTCTCTCTGGGACCTTAAACACAGCACAGCATTTATTAGTGAGGGACTGTGCTAAGGCAGTAAGGTAGAGGATTTGCAAAATGAGGACTATCCTGTCTGGTTCTATTATAATAAACGTGGCAGATCAAGCTAAAATTTTGAGCAATTGGACAATTTTTCAGCAGATTATTTCCTTACTTTGTCCAAATATCTGTGTGTGAAGCATCTGCCAAATGTCTTAGTAATTTCTGTTAGACCACCATATAAATGTCTACTTTGTCAACTTTTTTTAATCTCCATGACTCATGAGGGAGTGATAAGCATATTAGCCAGCAAGTTTGGTCAATAGAAAAGTGCAGATGTGGGAGATTTTGGTTGCAGCATAAAGTAGGAGTCATCAGCAGCTCTGTGCCCGGAGGGCTTTATCCCGGCGAGAGTTTCGGATTGTGCATCATTGACTTACAAATAAATATCTGAGAACAGAGTGTGCTGTCAGACGCTTCCATATCAATCAAATATAATACCTACATAAAGAACTGCTTACATCAAAGAACACCGTGACACTACTGAGCAGGCAGTCCTTGAAGGACTGTCGGTCTTTTTCTAAAAAAGCCTAACTGGCAAGCTGAGGAAAGAAGAGGAGAAAATATGAGGGGGAGAAATAAAAGAAAGTAGACAGGCCTTTTGTTCGGCACCGATGGGAGTGAAAGATGAAGGAGGACAGAGCAAGGAAGATGGGATATGCAAATATGTCGCAATGCTTTTGAGGATTATACAGGTATTTATACATTCATTCAAACAGAAGGCTTAAACTACACAGTAAAAGATAGGGGGATTCTAATCACAGCCTTTGAAATCGGCCGTTATTTCATGGGCTTAAATAATATGAGCTCTTTGTTTGCTGCGACTGTGTGAATTGCTTTACCAAGGATACTTTTGGACATAAATCCTAAATAAACAGACATACAGAGTTTTTTATTCGAATAAATATGCTAAAAATGTTGTTTGAAAGTTTTCCAAAGCTGCAGATGATACAATCTTTGCCCTCGGCACAGTGAAAACGGCAGTTTAATCCTCTGTTTTAATACCTTTTTGATGTTTTTGCAGCCTTCAGCATCAAAATTCACCGTACTCCTCTTTCTTCGTTCTGTGAAATGCTTATCTTTGGTATAAGTGCCGCTCAAATTTTAGCTCTCTGATACAGTTTTGAGGTTTCCTGTCAAAGGAAGGAGAGCAGTCTTTAGTGCCTCTCCACCGGTGGTCCACAAGGTTCACACCTTGGCCTTCTCCTTTTTTTAAAATCTAAATCGCATCTCTGATCGTCATTATTCATGGATTCAGTTTTTTTTCATATCATTTTTATACTGATGGCACATTTTTTATTGACTTGTTACAGTGGCCTTGAAGTGCAAATCAAACCAACAAATTGCTCAATGCAAAAACATTAAAGATCACAACAACAATTAAAAACTAATAATTATAATAATAGTAAGAAAATAAAAGTAAAAATATAGTTCTAGAAACTAAAACACAGTTTGAAAAAAGGGGAGCTTCAGATAACAAAGGTAATTTCAAGAAATCCAAATGTGGAAAAAAGCAAAACAAAGAACAAAACCAGAAAAAGTAGGCATTATTGGACATAGCTGATAGGATGATGATATTTGTCCATCATTTTAACCAAAGATTCTTTAGCATGAACTCATACCGCACTTGTACTTGTTTGGGATTGGCCATATCTTTGTTGACATTTTTCCTACTATATCCCTTTTTCACAAAAACTGGGAAAACACAAGGAAAATTCCCACAATCCATTGCTTTTTATAGTAAATTCCCACAGTACAAAAATACTTTAAAGCATTTGTACAGTATTTTACTGTCGACATTGCAGTAAAATACTGCCCAATTTACAGAAATCCGATACCGTGTGGATATTCTACTTACTTTTTACAAAACTGATATTGAAGACGTATCTGAAATAAATCAAACTTAAAAACTAAAACGTGATCATCCAATCAGCAATGTCCTGTAGTACCTACCTTCCTACCTTCTCTGGTCTCTTATTGTGTTTCATTTTTTAACATATTTTGATTTCTGGAAATCAATTTTCTGAAAAGTTTTCTGTTTTTTCTTCTTTTGAAATTGTGTTTTTATTTTGAAAATGTCATGTTTTTTATTATTTGTTTTAATTATTTATTTTTATTTTCGATTGTGATCTTAAATATGTTTTTGCATTGATTTATTTGTTAGTGTGATTTGTACTAGCAAAGCCAAGTGGACCCCATGTGGTTCAGAAGTTGGCAGAAAATGTGGGCCCCAATGGGGTTTGTCCACAGTTTGTGTGTCTGCTCACATTGGATTAAGTGGGCACTCAGTGGGCTGGCTCGCCACCACAGAAACTGAAAAAGCCCAATTGGGCCCACGTTTCCTCCCCACTTTTAAACCATATTGAGCCCACTTGGCCTTTGAGCATAGCATCTAGATTCTACACATCAAGAACTCCAGATCCAATCTTTTTTTTTTTTTTTAAGTCCAACTTCTGGGGTAGACATTTGTCAGTTTGGTTATTGCAATGCTCTTTTACAGGGCTACCCAGTCAGCAGAATCAATTTTCAACGGATGATCAAAATGCAGCTGCCTGCCTTATTTTAACTCAGCCCTCAGATCTCTGCATTGGCTTTCCGTGGCTGTCCGCATACACTCACCTACAGAGTGGTCAACTCAACGGCACCTTCCTACCTGAACACCCTCATCCAGGTCTGTAACCTCTCCTGCTTGCTGGATTCTGACAACGACTGACAATCCACACAGCAAAAGATCACAAGCTAGACCCGAGAGCTCTGTGATCCTTTGATGGTGAAACAAACTATTCAGCTCTAGATGAACAGCAGCATATTAAAAAAAAAGTTAAAAGTCAATGTTCTTGCAGATTCCTTAAAAATTGTCTAGCCTTTGACATCTCTTACAGCTGAAACATTTTTCTTCCAGCTTTTAAATTACATTCTTTTTCCTCACTGTGTGTACTTCCCTCACCCAGTCTTTGTCTTTGTTAGCAGTGAGGTGAGCCGCAGACTTGCCCACAACTCCTTGTCATTGTTGCCCACTTAACAACTTTGTCTAATGTCGTGTCAAACAGTCCAGTGACTTTAAACCCAAGCACTCACTTTCCCTCATTCTCTTCTGTTCTCAAGCAGAAGTAGTCCATCTGTGGGGAGATTTGGGCTCGTTCTCCTTTACAACTTTGTTTCAGTTCACTGGGGTTGGCAGGCATTTCTCTATGAACGGGTCTATTAAGGTCCTGCCACAGGAAGCCAACCGTGCTCAGGTCTGACGCTAACAAAGCAGTTTTAAGGTCTATGATGTGAACATACAGCTGTGCTTATGAGTTTAATGTCCTCACATATAGAATACTAAAAGTAGAGCAAAAGTTTATTTCTCCAAGCATTTTTAGGCTTTAATGTGTGTATGCAATATGAAAAAAAAAATCTAACCCGAGTATTGTATTTCTTGTATTTCCCACACCGAATGATAAGGCACACGCCAATGAATATTCTGTTTTTGAAATCATACCATGTATTAGAGGTATTGAGCTATAAGATGCATTAAGTGAAATAAAAGAGTCAAGAGTTTAGTCTGTCACACTTAACTACCTGGGCTCACAGTAATTTCTAGCACTAGCTTGTAACACGCTACACGTTAGCCTCGTTAGAAGTGCTAGCCATGTTAGCATAATCAGGATACCTGCATCCTCCAAGCTTGTTTGCAACATGTATGAAACAGGTTGAAATCACTAAAACAAGTGTTACTGTGTAGGGATGTAACAATACAATCAAGCCACGGTTTTAAAGTCACAATTTCAATTTTTTCTGATTTTTTTTTTTTTCCAGTGTTTTTTCAGCTGCTTTTGTGAAAAGTTGCGACAAAAGTTGTGATGTTTTTAATTATATATTATATATATTTTGGAAAACACCAAAAAAATAATAATTTAATTTTTAAATAAACTTCACATTCTTATATTCTAACTCTTTTTATTGTGACACATCCACTAGGAAAATACTGCACCATCAACATATACAATGTTGCTGTGTTGTTTAATATAAATAAAGCTGAAAATGACTCTTGGTCCTTCCTGCTCACAATACCTCAAATATTTGTGTATTAATTTAGACATACTTTAGAGTAAAACGACATTTTGCAGTGAGAAATTAAAAACTGGGATTAAAAAAACAGCACAAGCTGATCAAGCCTTAGATCTCAATGTTCTACTCAGAATCTTGTGTGATGCGTGATACTAACCACTCAACACACCCCCAGTTATTAAACGACTCACAAAGTATCGTTACATTCGTATTACTGTGACTACACTAACTCCGAACCTTGTTAGCAACACATTAAAAAGACGTTCGACACTGCTACATGAAAGCCATGTAAGCATATTGACAAAAACACCCAACCAAACACTTTGACAGAGCCCTCTGTACACTCAAAATTGCTTCACCATCAGTGAACACAACCAGGATGAATCCATTTATATGGTAATATTAATACACATGTAAGGCCTTACAGACCCACAGCAATAAAAATCGTGCTTTTTGTGTTCTTAACACGTTCATGTAGCATTTTTCTTCTGATAGAAGAGCTATATAAAATGATTTAAGATGAAAACTGGGTTTCTGAATATGTCTTTATTCAAATCTTGTTGGATCAGGAGCAGATGAAAACTTGCTGTTTGTGACGTAGCAACAGCCATGAGTGGGCCAAAGTCTCCTTTCTCCGCTACAATTCTGATGAATTTACATGCCGACAAATAGGTCCATTAATGTCTTTATTTTCCTTGTCTGAGCTACCATCATGCTCAAAACTATATCTTAGATATTGTTTGCTGTTTTTTTTTTCTTTTTTGCTATGTTAGCTTGGACTTGTGAGGAGCTATTTGTAAGCGGGAGAGAGCATAAACAAAGGAATGCTGGAAATTTAGCAAAAGGCTAACTTCTGTGCAAACATTCCAACCCTCAACTCATGCAAATTTCTAATGCAATGCAGAAAATACGTCTTAAAAAAAACACAGCGGCTTTTTGATTTTGGCTAAAAACGGCATATATCAAAATTAAAAGACCACTGGGAATGTTTTTACAACAGAAAAAATATATACCGCAGGGGCCAAAAAATGCATAATGAAGAAGAAAAAACCATACATAAGTCGCACTGGAGTATAAGTCGCATTTTTTTCAAGTAATTTATTTTACAAACTGGTTGAAAAAAACAATATTACATCATCCTGGAAGGTAAGTTATAACATTCATAAGTGAATAGAAAACAGGCTGAATATGTGTCAACACATATTCACATATTAGCATCATGAAAAAAACAAAAAGGTGTAGCATTTATATAACATAACAGTTTTCTTTAACTATAGCCTCAAGAACTCATCAACTTTGTATCTTTACTGTAATTAATTGCACGCAATCTCACTCCATATCACTAAATCCCTTAAATTCTTTGTCCTCTGTGTCACGTCTGAATAACTAAAGTAAATAAAGTAATTGCAAAGATCACCATAAGAGGGCACTCTAGACTTACGGTCCATATCTCATCTCATTAAAAATTCGTATATAAGTCGCACTGGAGTATAAGTCGCAGGGACATTCAATCTATGAAAAAAACCGCGACTTATAGTCCGGAAAATACGGTAGTTGGTGTGGGACTTTAAAGGCAAAATTTGTGACAGTTTAAAAATGACTCAATACAACTTTGAGGTTAACAGATAAAAATAAAAAAATAAAAAAATAGAAAAGCTCAACTCCATAGTCTTGATTTGCTGGATGTTATATCTGAACGCTTAGCGAACATATAAGCTACAGTGGTTAAAAATAAAATAATGATTCTGTAATGAATATATCTTTAGCAACAGATACTTTGAAGGTTACCAACAACAGTGAAATTACAGTTAGATAACGTACAATAATTACATTTGCTTTTATTTGTTACTATACCCAAAAGCATGTATTTGTAAAAGCAGAATTCATGTTAAAGTTGCTGTACTGGATCACATTCCACTTTACTGGTACTCCTCGTTTGTACTGAATATGTCTCCTTACTGCTGTTATTTCAGTCCAGCAGTACAGAAATGAGAAAGGCTTCCGTGCCCTAATGAGCCCTAATTCAAGAAGCCCAGCTAAACATGACATAGGCCAGTTGTAGGGTCTAGCAGAGAGTGAGTCATGGACAGGAGTTGGATTTTGAGCCCTGCAGCTGTGTGAATCTTGGCTCCCTGCAGCAGATGTTGACTTTGCAGTTTCTTCCTAGTGCAGAGCTGGACGGCTGTTATTTTCCAGGTCATCTGAGACCGTACGAGGGAGTAATGCAATCAGATTCTGATGCCCTCCAAAAAATGTTGGAGCCTCTGACTGAAAGCCTCCAGCGATGTGTGGGATTATTTCAACAAGGCAGTGCCACAGGGAAAAAGTCTCCAGGTAATTTGTTTTCAATAAGGACTGACTATGCTGCCCTCTCTGTGACAGCAGATTCATCCCTTTGAACTCATCACTCTCACAGACTGAGAAGCTGCTGAAAACAGTCGCCCCGCTCAGCTGATCCTGGCTGAATGGGCCAGACATCTATTCCTGCAAATCTGGGTTGGATGGTTTTTCTAAATCTATACTTAGAGCCAGCTAAAAAATAAGGCAGTTGCCGTTATAGGGCAAAGTCAAGCTGTGGAGCCTACTATGACTGTCATAATCAAGGGTTGTAACAAAAATCAGTTATGAGAATATCTAAAGGTCACATGCACCCGAACAAGGATGATCTGAGAGTTTTAGATTGTATGGGCCAATGCAGGGTCGTAGAGAGGAGCATCTTGTGGAGAAAGTGTTTCTTGCATTATCTTAGAGACTAATACGACCATTGAAAATGTAACGTACGATTGTTGTGGTAAATATATTGAGAAGTATTCATAATGGTAGGAACACATCAAACATTTTTAAACCGCACCTGAGTCCGCAGATGCCATTTCTCCATGCAGACGCTCACCATTCAGCTGGTAGGGAGATGTGTTCCACAAAGTGCTAAATGCGGCCCTTGTGTTTAGCATATAGTGCTCAACTGTCACTACTAGCTCCTGCAGTTAGAAGACGCTTGGTGCAAAATGTCAAAGCGGTGCAAATCTCACAAATTTTGCTAGTGTAATTTTCTTCCGACCTGGGCACAATCCACAACTATTAATTTCTTCTTCATGATCAATTTTTCAAAAGGTTGGGACTTCCATAAATGAAAACAGATGCCACCCACACTTCCCTACCATATTCGAGTCTCTAACCATGGGCTCACGCGGCAACCGTTCCGACTCAGGTGCTAGCTACGGCAGAGGACTTCCATTGACTACGAGATTGCTGCAGCTACAGGCTCTGCTGCCAACCCTGCAAAACTCCGAATTCATGAAAGTTCACGCGATAACCTGCCATTTATTTAGGAAGTAGAGAAATCCTTCCCTTTTTCGCAGGGATTAAGAACCGAAGACATCAGTGAATATGGAGAACCCCCCGTCCCCGTCTCACTGCCCCACCCCCATGGCCAAAGAATGTCAGTTACAGATCCATACTCTTAAAAAACACTTCTTATCATGCTTTGTTAAAAAAAAAAAAAAACACCTGCTCCGGATGATAATTATCCTCAGCGATTATCAGAATAATTTCGAGCCACACCTGAGTCTGCTGATGCCAGTTCTCCATGCAGCTGGTAGGGACTCAGTAGGTGGTGGGACCAGCCTTTGGTTTGCTGTGTGTGTGAATGTATGAGTGTGTGTAGCCAACCGGCCGGTTCATCTCTGATAGTCACAATGATGTAATGTTTACAACACTGTGGAAACAACGAGTAGAGCGGAAAATAAGTTTTATTTCGAAAAATGTACCAGATGCACTTAAAATTTGCTCGCATTACATTAATAGCCCCAACGTCACAAAAAGTGCAGCGACTCAGCTCTGGCGTCTGGCGAAAAATTTGAACCCGATGAAACGGATTCGGAGCTCTGGAGAGGCCAGATCGCAGCGGTCGGATGTCATTGGATGCAGTGCGAGTTCTTTTTGCTCTATTCAAGTTACAAAAACACTCCAGCGGTCACATCAGAGCCGTAACACTTGCCACGGGAGCCAAAGGTTATTGGTCAAAGTTCAACTGGTTTACTTTCAAAGCACATTGAATAGCTGCATGTTTTGTACAGAGAGCCCAAAAAAGGCTTTAAAATGTGGGTAGCAATGAGTGATCACGAGAGTTTTGAACACAAAAGCCAGGAACACACACATGCACAGGTTCATATAGACTTTGGGTTGGAAGTGGTCGCTTGTACACAAATTGCCAAGCCAGGTGTGAACGTAGCATAACGCTAATGTAAGTTGGGACTTGTGGGTGATGCTGTTATATGGTGCCCTTGCACCACGCTTTCATAATTTGTGAGTACTGACTCCTTGCTGACTGGGAACAAAAGCTGCACATGGTGTGCAGGTGATACTTAAGTGCCTGTAGGACGCTAACATAACCTACGCTCTGATTATCTAATCAGACTTATCACATGATCAGCACACATTCTACAGAATTTAGGGGGTTTGAAAAAAATACGTACAAGATGGCTGCATCTCATTTACTTCATTCACCATTAAATGTTTACTATGATTTGTTGTTTGCAGCATGCCCGTAGAAAAAATGTGTATGGACATTTTTGCTCTATAGATTCACCAAGTCGTCTACAATCTTGCTGTTTTATGCAGACCACCCATACAGGTTTGTCCATTTTTTGCTCATATCTAGTAGCTTAATTTTAAGAACACCACCAAAAAATGAAAGAACAAAGTCTGGGTGAGAATCTAAAAGTCAGGATTAAATGGTTCAAAGGCGAAGTCTTAAAGATAATTTGTAGGTTTTTTTATGTACACAAACTCATTTGCTCTGAGCAGAATCTTTCTCTTAGTACCCCCTGGGCTCCAGCATCTCAGGCTCATGTTTCCCCAGCGCCACTCCCCCTCAGATGAGCACTCCTGCCTATCGACCTGTTTCCTCAATCCTCCGGTGCCTTGATGTCCTGCTTTCTCGCTTCATCTCACTTGATTTGGGTTTTTTTTCTTCAGTCCTAAGTTAGATCTATTGGCTTCCAGGTTTCATCATTCCTCTGATGGTTACATTGTCCCCTCACAACAGTATGTTAGCCTAGTTGTAAAAGATAGTTTTACACTATTCAGAGCGAAAAAAATGCTTGTTTAAGCAGAACTTTTCTTCTATTTGTCCATATTTTTGCAGCTGGGCATTTACCTACTAAAAAAACTGCTGATGTAATCAGCTTTCCTTTTAAATATAAATTAAATGTATATGCAGTGTCTCTCTATTTTAACTTAGTTTGAGTGAAAGCAGGAGAAAGAACTGGTGGAGTTATTGTTAAGCTACGTCCACACCACCCTCTGCAACACGTGCTCAAGCAGGCACTCCCTTTGAAAAGTCTATGTTTTGGGGCTTCAGTGTTCAAAGATTTTGTGTTTACGCGAAGTTATATAAGTTTCTACGATCATTTTCAAAATATACGAACAAAACGCGTGGTCACTGAATGTGTGTTGTAAGTTAAGCCAAGTTGAACTAATCATGGACTTGGATTTTGTAGTGACGTATGGATGACATCCCCTTTAATTCACGGAAGTCTCAACCGTTTGAAAATTGATCATGGAGAAGAAACTATTAATTGTGGCAAAAATTACATAACATCAAGGCCAAATCGAAATTCTTCCCCTAACCATACAGCTTCTCTCTACCCCTCAAAATGTAGGGGCATTTGGGAGGTTGGGTTTTTCAAAATATTTGATTTAAAGGCAAACCCTCACGGTGGGGTGATCCTCAGCGCTCCGCCGTGTAGGCATTTGGCATCGCACTTTTCTTCACGTGGGTGTGCTCAGAGGCACAGTAAGACCCAATCTGAATTCTTCCCTTCTCCCTACCCCTACATCTAGCCCTTCAAATGGAGAGTTATGGAAAAATAGTGTCTCAGAATTCAGACATCAGTTTCGCTTGATGACGTCATTAAGTGGGAGTAATATCTGAATTCGAAGACACAATTTTTCCGTAACTCTCCGTTTGGAAGGCTAAATGTAGGGCTAGGGGAAGAATTCTGATTCGGTCCAAGTCTTTAATATAGCACAATATCTGTGAAAGAAAAAGCCTGGAGCAACTTTTATGAGATTTGCACCACTTCCACATTTTGTCCCAAACTTCCTCAAACTGTAGGGGTCAACCATGCATAGAAAAAAGTTTAAAAAATTAGTAGAAGCCCTTTCCTACTTGTCCAGTGTAAATGGACTACACACGCGTTTAAGAACCAGCGTTTAGCGGTGGCGTACTCTACTCTTAGCCCTGATTTGATTTTACAACAGGCTTCTTAATACATGATCAAGTTATCCTGATTTTTTTTAAGTATTTCCGCATTTGTTATAGAAATTTGAGTGTCATCTGTCTGTCATAATATCTGCACAGAAAAACTTAAAGCCAATTCTCCCCTCTGTCACCCACTAACACTTCCACCACTGTTAGTGTGGCAACAGGAGGTCTTGTCCTCTCTCCTTCCCACGATGCCATTCTGCTGTTGGTGTCAAAACTGAGATGAACTCGACTTCAGTATCAATCTTTGTTTCTTTATATACTTTTCTCTGCATTAAACTTGCTTAGTTCTCTTTTAAAAAGTGTCTTCCTGTTTTTCTATGTTTATTTATAATAGCAAATAATAAATGCAGCTGCAAGGATTTTGTTTTTGTCTCTTAATGTGTCATCTGCTTGACAAGAAGTATTCTCAGAGAAAGGACATAAGCAGAGAGCTTGGGGGTGAGAACATTGTAGTTATTTGTGTTTTGATGTAACTCTCAGTATACACGCTTGCATTTGTGGTTCTACACTTTTTATTTTTCCTTTCCTTCATGATGTTTAGATATGCTTCTAGGCTCCTGCAGGTTTACATCTGCTGAAATGATTTGCACTGCATGGGTAGACACAGATTACAGAACCTGGCAGACACACCACCTTACAGTAGATCATTTCCTTGTTGAATCACCGTGACAGCGTTGTGTTAAGCAGCAGATGCCACGCGTGTCTTACCGCATCTCCTGTCGAACACATAATCTCTAAGCATACATCTGCAAATGCAGTCTGCTGTAAAAATGACCCGAACGGCTTCCAGGTTTTATCATGCTACTTCCGCGGGAGATCCACAAGGGGGCGTAGCGGAGAATACACTTTTTTTTCATTATGCACTCACTCCGGCAGGCTGTCTTTTAGTGGCCACTATTTCACAGTTTAATATATATAGATATATATATCTATATATATTAAGGAATTTCAGAAATAATTTAGTCTAGCTCATTGAATATTGGTTATTGTACATCTACAAGAAAAACTATTAGACGATTTTTATTAATTATCTTGATTTTCATTGAGTTCTCATAAACTGTTCATCTGTTTGTGATGTGTTTACATTCAGAGAGCAACAGATTATGTAAAAAAGTAACAATATAGAGTGAATATCATCAGAATATGGAGCTTTTACTGTGAAAATCAATGTTACACATGATTGTTTTACATTCTAAATCAAGGATATCCTTTAAAAATGTATTAATTATTTATAGGCAGTAGATTTATTTTTATTGACATGCAGCATTTAAAAAAAAATGTTTCCCCCACTCAAATGTTCATCACTTGCATAAAAATAAATATAGTTGAAGAATCCAACTTTATTAAGTGATAATACATCAATTTATCTCGCAGCAATAAGAAGAAAGACGATAACCATTAATATCAGTGCGTCTCTTTGCATCTAATAATGCTGCCATTCTGACCCATTCTAAACCAAAAAGTTGAGTTGTTTCATTCAAATTTAAAAAAGTAAACCAAAAAGATGCAGCAAACGGGTTTATTCTTCCATGTCTCAGCATTGTATTGCTTATGCATCCTCTGAGGCTGATGTATTGTATATGTCTTCCCTTAAGCGGGCTGTGCAGCAGCCTGGCTTTTTACAAGATTACAGTTAAACTGTTTGTAGTTAACTGAATTATGGGCTCTTTTTTGGTCCCTCCCACTGAATTTCAAGCTAAGGTGGTTTTGAGAAATTTTCTACATAGTTTTTAGATTCTGGGTAACAAAAAGGAAAAAGAAAAAGGTTGTATTTCACTGTAAACACTTCCAAATCGGTCGGAGGAAACAAAGAGCAGCAATGCATTGAACTTGAGTTGGGTTAAAGTGACCTATGAGAGATATGAAAATCTGAAGAAATTACCTTTTTTTGGCGACCGGCAATGTTTGTGAACATATGAATGAGGCTGCAATTACTCCCAAAATAGTGCGTGATCGATTACCTGTTGTTCGGTTGCCATGCAACAGCATCTGGTTTTCAATACGGCATACATCTGAGACAAGGTAAGAACTAGCTTTTTAATAGTGTTATCATGTGTGCAGCACTTTCTGTTTAATTTTGATCACCAAAAGCAGCTTAAAACATCTGATCTGTGCAGTATTTGTACTTTCTGAAGTTGTGTTTAATTTTTTTTCGTACCTCCAGGACAGATGTCGCTTATTCCATTTGTTCTGTTGGCTTGAGCTTCTTCTTTTGCGTCTGGTTGCTACATCCACTTCAGATACATCAGGCAGGGAGCATCTGGGTGTTTTCATCAAACCTAGAGTTGCTTGATCTGAAGGACAGAAGCAGGAATGAGTGGAAAATTAGGAAAACCACTTATTTAGAGGATGCAACAAGCACTAAACCTTAAATAAGTGTTAAGTAGGGGTGTGTATTGGGCAGTGGCGGGCCGTCAGGG
>NC_050523.1:16445746-16451618 GCF_002922805.2 Oryzias melastigma | reverse complement strand
ACGGCCCGCCACTGGTATTGGGAAGGGTCTGGCGATACGATACGTATCATGATGCGTGTCTCACGATACAATACGTTAGGGCTGGGTTGATAAAATCGATCTAAGCTTAATAGATCAGTTATAGATCCAAAAAACTAGAGATCGATCTAACGCGTAATGCTAAAGTCTGCAAGCTTGATACTAACGTATAATAGGATTTCCCGTAGGACGGCTAATGCTAACACTTGGTCGACCTAAACATACATTACAGACTAAATGGACACTACAATTTTTTTTTTGCTTGTACTTTCTTCTTCTTCTGTAATAAGGTGTAATGCTAAAGTGTGATCACCACCTAGTGGCCAAACTGAAACGCCCTCCAGGAGAGACAGAACAATTATTGGAGCTTCTCAGTTTGAGAATCCATGGAACACTGTATGAAATAAACAATCTCATTATAATTTCACTAAGAAATTTTACAGTATGTGAACTGTATCAGATTAATATGAATATCTTTGAAACATAAATATGGATTATTAATGAATTTCTAAACAAATGTGTCTAAATGTTTAGACCGCGTAGACTCAAGATTTTATATTATTGAATTAAAACAAGAGGATCAAAAGAATAAAAAAGAAAAAAAAACTGAATTAAATCAATCCAGACTCAAATCGATTCTAGAAATAATTGGCGATACTCTACAATACATATCACGATACATCCCACAAGTGTACCAGGACAATTTTTTTTAAGAGCATAACTTTGAAAAAAAACTCTACCTGAATATTAATGCATTTTTCATTGCAAAAAAATGTAAATTCATTTTATTTAATGATCACAACGTTAAGCACTGCAACTGCATTTCATATTGGCTACAAGTTGCTTTTACTCAAGTAAATTCATGCTGCTTTTCTTTTGGTAAATTAAAAAATATTTCTTCTTAATGGGAACAATCAATATTGTCTGATTTCAACAACCAAATATTTTTCAGAATAAGAAAAAAATGGAATGAATGTGCCTTAACCAATACGGTTCTAAAAGTATAATTGATAAAATAAAGTGCTTTTTATTTACAACATGGCTAAATGCAGCATTTTAACGGTTCAGGAGCCTGAACGGTGCTTCAAAAATAGGGGAAAAACTGAAATATCGCGATATATATCGCAGAATTGATTTTTCCCTACCCCCCTATTGTTAAGATGTTCCTTCATGTGGTTCAGAAATGGCAGCTCCAGTAGATCTAACTCACTCCTCTTGTGCAAACAGGGGGCATCTGCACGCACAGCGGGTTTCATAGGTTTTGAGGAGCCAATTGAGTAATAAAACACACGTGCGGTGTAAAACGGCCTGTTGCGTGCAAAATGATGGCATCACATATTTGGCTGGTCCAGACCGCACAGCACATAAAACGCAGTCCCGAAACTGCACCGCCTATAAAAAAATCCCACAAATGAAGCATCTTCCTCCGTTTCTCCTTGTTGTGAGTGCGAGATATAACGAACGACAGCATACTCAGCAGAGAGTTGCGGCGCCTGTGAGTAAGTGAGTGAGACTGCCAATATGCACTGCAGGAAATTATGAGTGCAGAGAGAATGGTAGAATGCACACTAATCAATAAACTGTTCTGGTTTACGCATACAAGTGTCATCAATCACATGCAGTGGGCACATCGCAGCACTGTCATTGTGCTGGGTGTGTATGTGTGTGACAGCAAATTTGATTTATGTTTACAAGGTGTCTTGTGGCGTGCAGACAGCTGTGCATTGTAATCTTAGCCATACAAAAATGGAAAGAAGGAATAAATATTACAACTCTGTGTGCGTCTCTGGGTGATATTGATTCAGCTATTTTCAATTCCACTGTCTGTGTTTTTGATGGCAGAATTCTATTATGTTTAAGGTTTGTCTTTTCTTCTCCAGGTACTTAGTCTGAAACACAATATAGTCTCTCAATAAAACAACCTGAGTCCTAGTCATAATTCATGAAAAGTCATAGATAGAACCCTCTTACCTAAGAGCCCAGTCACCTTCAGTCCTCCAAACTTCTGCATGGCTTTGATGGCTCTAGTCAGCGCCTCCTTGGTTTGAAGCTGGCCAGTCACTGGATCTGGAGGGGGGAGGTAACCAAACTTACTAAGCCAGTCCTGAAAGGGAAGCAGAGGACACGACATACAATAAATCTGATGCAGTTGAGGTTTCTTTGCAGTAGAACATTAGAAAATATTCAAGATCAGCAACAACAGCTACATGTTTGGGCGCTACCTCCAGTTGATCACTGAGGTTCAAAACAAAAACTTAAGTCTCATTTCCATTGAGCGGTCCGGTATGGTCCGATTAAAAAATTGACCCATTACGGAGTACTAAACGTACCTCTTGGGGATCCCATCGGTTTTAAGTCCACTGAAAAGTGGAACGGAATGGTAGGGCGGAGTCACTAGAGCCACCCCTTGATTGGCATGACAATATTAGAAACCACCAATACAGCACTAATTTAAGCTAACGTTTCCAATGGTGATATTCATCTTAGCCACCCGTAATCTTCTTTCAAACAGCATTAAATTCCTGTTATACACAATGTACCAAAGGTAAAGCAAGAAAAAGATGAGCTGCTGGATGACCTCCATTCTTTTTGCTTTTCTAGTCGTCCCACTATAATGACGCAATGACACGCTAGTGGTCTACAACATGCGTGTGCTGTGAAAATAAACCACTCAGTGGAAACGAGGCTTTGGAGACAACATAGAGCTAATATAAGCTACTTCATTGATACATTGTCAAGCATCTGCCCCTCTTCCAAGAGATTCTAACTTTTTTTTAGATAACATGCCATTTAATAACCAACATCACTACCATCCATCCATTCATCCCACCCACCATCCATCCATCCATCCATCATTTCTCCCTCCATCCATACATCCATCATTTCTCCCTCCATCCATACATCCATCATTTCTCCCTCCATCCATTCCTCCCTCCATCCATTCCTCCCTCCATCCATCCATCCATCCATCCATCCATCCATCCATCCATCCCTTCATCCATTCATTCCTCCCTCCCTCCATCCATCCATCATTTCTCCCTCCCTCCATCCATTCCTCCCTCCCTCCATCCATCCATCCATCCATCCATTCCTCCCTCCATCCCTCCATCTATCCGTCCATCCATCCATCCATCCATTCCTCCCTCCATCCATCCCTCCATCCATCCCTCCATCCATCCATCCATCCATTCCTCCATCCATCCATCCCTCCATCCATCCCTCCATCCCTCCATCCATCCATCCATCCATCCATTCCTCCCTCCCTCCCTCCATCCATCCATTCCTCCCTCCATCCATTCATTATACCAGTCCATTGCAGGGTTTTTATCATTCTGAATTTTCTGTTTATTTAATAGTTTGTTAATAATTTTTAAAAATGCCAGAAAACAATTTAGATGAGGAAAAAAAATCACATAAGAGATTAAACTATTTTATGCTGTAATAATTTCATAGTTTTTTTTAATTTTATAATGGACTTTAATTACCGGAGTAACTCCAGTGTTAAAAGAACTAAAAAAAAGAACTGGTTCATGGTTCAAGTAAATACTGAAAAGATAAATGCCAAGAGAGCCAATGAAATAAAAAGTTTGATCGAATTTAGATTTTAAATTCCATTAAATGTCCTTAAAATAACTGCTTCAGACAAAATACATTTTGCTCCTATCGAGGATTTACCACTAAAAGTCTGAGCTCTTTTTTACGTTATGCAATCAGTCTACATTTCTCCATCTTGAGAAGCTAAAGTTTTTTGGCAAAAGTCGTGTGTTTCAGCACCACCTGCCCTTGATCCGAGCAGATGCCTGACAAACCACATTTTCTTTATTCAGCTGGGCTTTCATTTGCTTGGATTGCAAACACCAACTCTGTAGCAAACCAATTGTTTTCTGCGGACAACGTTGGCAAACCTCCATTCACAACACAATGACTTCACTTCAGATATTTCTCAGTCGTACGTTCGCTTTAGAAATGAACACAGGACATTGCTGGAGGAAAACACAAATATAGAAATACAAATTTGATTACATTTTAATAAAAAGATTGAATACTTTTGATTAAAAAATGACGTATCTCTTCGTTATGAAACACAACAAACAACAGATATAATTGTGATATTTGTATGGATGACATTTAGAATCCTGTTGTTAGAGAGCGTCAGGTCAGAGATTCCAATTGTGGTTATTGAAATAATAATAATAAAAAGATGGCTTTCTGTTCACAAAATAATCCACTTCTCTGTGCTTTAGTGACGTTGCTATACAAAAGGTTTTTTTCCAGGATGTAATAAAAAAAGTGATATTGATCTCTGCAGTTTCCACAGATCTTTCTCAGAAATACGAGCAAAGTTGAGATTCAATAAATTTTGTTTCATTTCAGGTTATATAAAGCGTGAGTTCACAACTGTGGTTGTCTCAACAACCCTGAGGGAGATTTACCATACAGCATGAAAGCTTTGGTTCACCAAAACTCTAGACGATGATGTGACTGATTTAGTATGGGAGACGTAAAATAACATCTATGCTAAATTATTGATTACATTTATTCTTGGTTGCATTTGTGGTTTATCCGTTTAATTTACAGTTTTTGCTGATTGTGGTAAATAGAATTGATTAAAAGAAGGCTTTTGGGCTTTAAATGGAATATTGGTTCAGTTTCTCTTTAGTAATTACAGGCCAGCTGAAGCTGAGAGAGAATAATCATTAATTATTTAAAAAAAGATAAGCGCTAAAATAAAAAAATAAAAACACGTCTGATGCAAGTATGTGAGAGTCTTCTATAAAAGATCTCTGCATGTATCTCCTTCAGATGTTCAGCTGTGCTTTGGACTGAAGTGTCAGGTTTTTTTTTCATTTCTTGTCAGGGTTGTAGAGAACAATCAAGGAACAACAAAGTCCACAGGAGAGCCAGAAGACAGATCACACGACTCTTGCTGCTGCATTTACTCTGAAGGCTAAAGAGAAGAAACGTTAAGGCTTCATTGTTGAACCGAAACTGCCCTTGAGACGAGCAGAGGCTGATTTTTCTGTGCATAAAACTGTCTTAACATTCGCCCGGCAGATCAATCGAGCATGTGAGCTGTAACTTCTCGATGAATAAATGTGCCAGAGAGATTGTAAGGTTGAGTGTGTAAGATGACACAGACAGTGGAGTTTTTGACACACATTTTGAGCTACCATAGAAATGCATTTGTTCCTCAGACAGTATGATGGACCAAGAGTTTAGAAAGCAGTCACAAAAGGAAAAATTATGACAAATTAGTTTTTTTTTTAATCCAAATCAGAACATTGATTGAATAATCTAAATAAAAAAAAACTACAAAGCGTTCTGGTCTGGTACGGTACACTATGGTGTTTTGAGCATTTCAATTGTAAAATGGACTCATGGATACCCAAAGTGGGGCCCACCAAAGGTTATCTTTTGGCCTGCCAAGTCGTGACTACGGAAGCTGCAGAATATTTAGTTAAAACCTCTTACGCATTTCCCAATGATTTTCTGTGCAGTAGTATTCCAAAACTCTACTGCCGTAATATATTTTTGGCCTCCAGGTGGCGCTGTTAGCACTTTCTTTGCCTTCAGCTATGGGTGAAACAACCCCCACATGAGTCAGCCTGATATGCAGCACTGTACAGCAATGAAGTGCTTATGCATTGAAGTGAATTAGCTGATTCTGCAACAGAGAAAAGTGGCTCTGTGTCGTTATTCAACACTTTACGTCAAACTCCACAGGTAACTAAAAAGACATGAAGTCAAACAAATTAATAATAAGCACTAAATTTAAGAGTAGAATAACTAAACGAGTGTCCTTTGTTTATTTTTAATGTAGTAAAGTCTATGTTGCTGTTGTACTACAGCCAAA
>NC_050523.1:16435204-16445734 GCF_002922805.2 Oryzias melastigma | reverse complement strand
AAAAAAAAAAATGTGTGGAAGAGTGTCCCAAACTCAGCCACAACAATTAAGTAAAGAAGACGAAAAAGTTATATTGATGTGATTTTTGTTATAATGAACTGTGTAAACCATGAATACTACAATTACTGTAAGCTAAAATACTTTGAAAGCCTTTGTATTATCCCAACTCTTTCCTTCCCGTTACCAATTATCTCTGAGGATATTCATTTAGTCGCCTATCCAGAGCAGGATGAAGTGACCTTTCCATGAAAAGACTTGATAGTAAGACTGATGCTTTTTGTTGTAGAAAATAAATGTGGAACTGAAGGTTAAAAAACAGCTTATGCTTAGTTTTGCAGAACTGACCGATGTGTGTGTTTGGCCTCGGGGCAGTTTCTTTAAAAGTGGCACTTTACTGTTTTGCGTTCTGTCATTGTACGCCGCCAAGAATTTAAAAGTCCGTCATCAATCTACCTGTCAGCGTCTGGTATTTGTAAGTGACAGTACTGTGACTTTGACTGCTACTGTGTAAGGGAGATAAACTGTAGGGTAGAGGAAAGTCAAGCGTTGACTTCATAAAACACTACATTGATATAAGATTTCAGTAACTGAAAATCTGAAAGAGGATTGGTAAAATAATAAATAAAGATGTAAAGTTGCCGGCTTGGTTGTGTGTGATGACCGCTTGCCTGATCCGGCCCCTGGGCCTTGACTTTGACATTTGTGCCATAGATGGTGCACTACAAATAAATTAGCTGTTACCTAAGTGCAGAAGGTGGCGGAAGTTCTGCTGTTTTTCTGAAGTTCGTGCGTGTCTTTTTTTTTTAAAGTAACTCATTTTTCCAACATCACATGAACGCAGCATTTCTTAAAGCTTGCGTTTTTCCCTGAAGGACATCAACCCATTGGTGCAATTGGCTTTACAGTAAGAGCAAAGGCTGCAGTTTTGGAATAAAATCTACAAAATATTCTGTTTTTTTTAAATTTTATATTTATTTTTAATCAAAATGAAAGGATGCTTTCTTTTTTTCCCCCAGATTTAATGTTATTTCTTTCTCTAAGAAGGTAGATTATTAAAACTCTCCAATAATCTGCCCCTGGTCCAGCCCTTGTGTCACATTTTAGAACCCTTCGTGCCCCACAAGTAGAAAAGTTGTTGAAAAGGAGGGACTAAAACATCAGCAGAGATGGGTTTTAGGGTTCTTGTTTAGGTCTATATCAGGCCTGGCCAAACCTGTCCTTCCTGACCAGCTTACTGCTGACTGTCTGACTCAAGTGATTCCAAATCCTAAGTGAACCTGATTTAGGTAAGGAGCATTCAGCTGTCCAGGGAGAACTGGAAAACAGGCATGGTGGAGGCTCTTGAGGACCAGGGTTGGTGAGTCCTGGTCTACATTGTTTGTGCAGAGGAACCAGGGAGGGGCCTACAAGACCACCTACTGCTTGTCGAGGAAACAGAACAACAACAATGTTAATGTCTATAAAAGAAAATTACACTACAAAGCATTGATTTGCGAAAGTGTTCTAAATATTTCAGAATGCATAGAACAGTTTGCAAAGTGTGCTCTACAAGTTGGATGAAAGGAAGTATTGGTGTTTGAGTGGTAAGAAAATAGGACAAGACATTTCAGTCACATGTCAATTCCTGGCTAATGTGTTGGATTTAAAGCAAATAAATGGTACACGTGTTTTGACACGAGCTAGACACTGCTGGTGTGTGCTGCCCTTTAACGTGAACTCATTCTCAAAGGGAACTTAATGTGGAACAGATTTGTACACATCAAACCAGACTTCCTGACAACAATTACTGTAGGACAGAATAGGAAGGAGTTATTGAGGACCAGGTAAGAAGGTGTTCGACCAGCGGCTGCACTGTTTTCACAGAGGATTCTGTTGTAAAATGGATTTTCTGTCTTTTTTCTCACCCATTTAAATGTTTTCTTTTCATCCTACAAAAGCTATTTTACATAGGATGGATTGCTATAGAACCTGTTCTACTATGACGGAAATAATCTGGATTCGTGACTTTAAGTAGAATAATACATATCAAATTCTCAAATGGAGGAAATAATTGATTATTACATGCATTGATTACGATTCACAGACGATTCTGAATCGCTTTGTGTATTTTAGCCAAACAATTAGAGCTGGGCGATAGACAAGTGTATTTTAAGCCATTTCTATTCTATCATTTCATTCATTTTTATTTGCTTGTTTTTTTATTTCTGAACTTTAGTGCAAAAATGTTTCTCTTTTGTACAATTCAGTTACATGTTACTTAAAAAATAATGTCAGAGAAAAGGAAGTAATGACATTTGTTTTCAGAGAATAATTGAAAACATACTTTATTTTGGTTTATTGCAATTTATATTGTTATTGTGATTAAAAATAATTTATATCATGATATACAATTTTTACCATATTACCCAGCCCTTCAATCAATATAAAAAAAATATATAATTTAAAGTAATGTAACAACAGAACTAAATGTGGGGCATTATTCACTCAGACATTTTTTGAAGAGCACACAAACACGGCTGACCTTACTGATCATATGACCGGTCCGACTTCAGTGTTACCAGCAAATTGGCTTCATAAAACCGTTGTCTAAGTCCTGTCAGACCAAAATCAAATATGAAGGGAAGACAAAAAAAATTGCAAAATCACATTGTATGGTTCCATTTGGAGGAGGAAGAGGGTAGAAACCGTTCTGGTGCTTCCGGTGTGAGTGTGGCTTTAACAAGATCTGCTGCAAGTGCTTCCAGCGGTCAAGAAAACATTGAATATCCTAAGCAAACTTCCATCATCTTCAGAAAAGGCAAAGCGAATAACAAAGTTGATCAGAGATTTTATAGCAAAGGACTTGAGAAGGTATTCTGTAGTGGAGATGAGGGTTTCCAAACATATCTCCATAGAAGTGAGATACAACATCCCTTCCCATCACTTCTTCACCAACACAGTCAACCCAGCACTATATACCGAGACAAAAGCTGAAAGCAGTTGTGAAAGCCGACATGATAGCATTAACATGTGACGCCTGGACTTCAATCACCACAGAATCAGACCTCACAATAACTGCTCATTTAATAACCGAAGACTGGCAGCTGAAATCTCATGTCCTCCAAACTCAGGTAATGACTGGAAGCTGCATTGATAATTGTTTCATAATTGAATGGTTGCTTCTTGAATTGTAATGGAATCATGATTCCCACCCCTACAACTTACTAAACTTCTGTTTGGTGCAGTGCAAGTCATGCGTTGTTGTGGATCGTCTCTGCTCCTGTTCTTGGCCGTAGACTGCGCCACTAGTTCATCTTAGCTGTGGACCTCATCCCCACCTGTCCCCCAGTTCTATCCGGATCAGGGATAGGCAACTCCAGGCCTCAAGGGCCGCTGTGCCAACATGATTTCCAGATATCCAAGCCCCCCTCAAGACTGATTACCTGGTTCAAGTGTATCCAGCCAATTACAACATGTCAGATCAGGCCTTGAGGCCTAAAGTTGCCCATCCCTGATCTGGATGAACACTATTCAAATATGTAGTTGTAGAGTTAGATAGGCTATGTCTTCTTAACAGTCCTGGTACATTTCCTGTCTGTCCTGGGAGGGGATCCTTCCTTCATTTGGTCAATCCTGAGGGCAGGGATAGAATTAGGTAGAATAGGATTCATACATTTTCTTGTCCGCTTTTTCCCTTTCGGGGTCGCAGGGGTGCCGGAGCCTATCTACTGATGGGAGAAGGCGGGGTACACCCTGGACAGGTCACCAGTCTGCCGCAGGGCCTCAATCACACACACATTCACACTTCAATCAGCTATTGTTTATATTTTATGACTGACTTTCTGCTTGTGGACAATTACCAGTATGAAGCCCAATTAGACAATTGTTTTTGTGATTTGGGGCTATATAAATAAAATTGAACTGAATAAATTGGAAATCATTTCACTCACAAACTTGTTCTTGGCTCATTCAGACAAAAATTCAGTAAATAAGTTATCTGT
The DNA here is from genome assembly GCF_002922805.2 of Oryzias melastigma. Taxonomy (NCBI): domain Eukaryota; kingdom Metazoa; phylum Chordata; class Actinopteri; order Beloniformes; family Adrianichthyidae; genus Oryzias; species Oryzias melastigma. The sequence goes on along the minus strand of NC_050523.1, from coordinate 16,441,754 downwards.
ACATAATGGAATATGCTACATTAAAAGAAGATTGTAACTGCTAAATCTCAAGTTATTATTTTCTTAGTATTTGGTCTATTGTGATTTAATCTGTTTCATTGATTCCCGATGTCAACCTGTATGATCATATAAACAAACAAAGGAAGGAAGTTAATAGATTTAGTTAGAAACAAGAAATTTTTGAATTTACCAAAAGAAATTACATGTATTTTCCAAAAACTGATCATTTAAATATCTGATATATTTTATGATAACAGGAAAAATTGAAAAGACAAAACCATCTAAAGATGGCAATAAGAGCTAATCCGTTCCAGCTCAGGTAAACAAGTTAGTCAAACTCTACATTTTATTGTGGCGCATGCAGGTAACACAACTTTGTAAGACTGAAGTCTTTCAACAGACCAAACTGTGCTCAGGAAGCACCTCTCTAAAATATTACAAATGAAAAAAAGAAGACAAGAATGACTTGTTCTGCAGGTGTGCTTGGAGACCCCTACACATGAAATATCAAGCAGTGTTTCAGATGAAAGTTGTGCTTCCTTAAATGTTTTATCAGGCTTGATGTCAAATCTGACGGCAAAGTAACTTCTTACATGCATTGCACTCCGCCTTTTTGTTGGTGTCTGTCTTTACAGTGGAACCACTCCTTCTAGTATTTTTATTTATTTATTTTAGAGTTGCTAGATTTGTCAAGTGAGCAGGTTTGTACAAAAATCAAAGTACATTTCTACTTAAAACACTGATCTTTAGGATTTAGACTTGACAGCCAATAAAGACGTACAGGTATTTCTCCAATGTCTTTGAAAAGATAACTCTTTGTCAAAGACTCATTGACAGAGGACAATCTGAGGGGTCATCTGTCATGAAGCACAATGCTTTGACAGCTGCCGTGTTTCACTAGTGATATCTTGAAAGGTATAAAAAAAGAGCAGAGCTTCCCAGCTGCAAGATCAAAACCCTGCCAGGAAGAGTGAGCGACATTAATCGTCTCGATGTGACGCAATGCTTGCTAGGAATCATCCTTGGGCCTTAGCGTTCAAGTAAATGTTACTCTGACGTGCAAAGCCCACCTTAACAGAATTGCAAACCGAGCACGTCGTCCCATAAAAACTCCCCCCCTGCATCAGCCTCCTCAGGCCAGCTCAAAAATTCTGTTCAGGAAAAGCTCGTAATTATGCAAGTTGTGTTCAGCAAACCAATTTGTTTACCTTACCTCCTTTTCTCATCCTGTCTAAGTCTGCCTTTCTCTCTATAGTGACTCTGTCCTCCTTGCTACACATGTAGGCATTAGATCAGTGAGGAAAGACATGAGTTTAACACGAAACAGACGCAAAAGGGAAACAAAAAAATGAGTGAAAGCAATTGCAGACGTCCGGAGCACAAGATCAAGATATCGGGAGCTCTTCGGAGACAACAGGCTCCTAGACCACGGTGAGAAAAAAACGAGATCTCCAACAAGACACATAGACTACGTCTATGTGTTTTATTTATGTGCCAGACCAACAAGAAAATATTTCAAATGGACAAAAAAAAAAACAGAAAGCATAAATCTTACCCCCAGCCTCCATCATCAATCCGTTCACTGCCTCGCTAAAACGTTCTTACTTTTAAAATTTAGCTGTTTAAACTGCCTTTAACTATAGTCCAGCAAATTCGCTGAGTTTTACACCAAACAGCTTAACTATATATTTTTTAATTTAGCAGAAAAGCTATGTGCAACCTAAGCACAAAGCTAAAACACATTAGGTAAGACGAAGGCCATAAAGCTCATTTCTCGTGCTCTGCAAAATATCACTTTGAGAATTGTCCTTTTTTTCCGGTTTTGGGTCACTAGAAAAAATAATCTGCATATATATATATTTTTGATAATGTTTGATACTTGATTTATATTATTGATTTTTTTCTAATGAAAAATAATCAGCACATTTTGTCTGAATTTTGATAATAGATCTGCATTTGCAGTGACAAAGTCTGAAATAGTGTTATATCTACTTACATAGTCATGTGATTTGTTGTCACTTGAGGATTCATAATAACCTGAATCAATGTTGGAAAGGTGTAAATATCTGATCTTAAGTTACGTACTGGATAATGATAATACTCGTAAAGGAAATGGTATGGTCGAGCTGGGGTGGGATTATATAAGTTCGCTTCCTCCCACTCCCTTTCTGGCAATCTCTAGATGCCTAGTTGTCCTGTGTTTGACATGTCTTTAAGGATGTAAACTTCGAATGATTGATCGTATTGCACATGAATTTTTCTTTTTTTTTGATTGTTTGAAATAAACTATTTCTAATTTAATCTAATCTAAAAATCTAAGAACATTGGCGACTGTCTCATAGGTTTAGTTTAACAGGAACATTTAGAGGGTTAAAAACTAGTCACTATGGGAAGCCCTGTAAACAAACGAGGACGGGTCAAACAACAAAAGGCACTATGCTAACAAGATCTGACATGGATAAACAGTTTATTTTGCAATTATTGTCCATTTACACATTGTCTGTGTGTGTGTTATGGGCGTTTTGAAAATATCTCATTTTTGTGGCAGCGCTCTTTCTAAATTTTTCACTGATTATCTGTCAAATCTGTTTAAGCTTGTAACACCGGAGGTCTGGTTTGTTCCCACCGTGTGAATCATTTGATGTATGCAGATGACCTTGTTGTGTTCAGTTCCAGCAGTGCTGGAAGGTAATGATCTTGCTGTGTGTAACAAAGCTAAGTAACTTGGGCACTTTATTTCTGATGACTAATGATACTGGCATTTACAGGCAGCGCTGAAGGAAGCATTCTCAAGGAAATCTCTTAGCATGCATCTTCTGTATGTGTTCTGATGCAGTGAAGAGGAGTGCTTTCTACAGGATGTATAATACACCTTTTTTTCTTTTTTGGACAACGTTCAAAAACGCTCATCTGCAGAGGCTGCAGGTGGTACGTAATGAGTTTAGCTGAGATGTCCAGATGTTAAAATGGTAGTTATTAGTTTCTGAGTACAGGAGGTATTAGCCTTCAGGCCTAATTAGGTGATTGTGCAAAATATTTGTAGGGAAAACAAAATTAGAGTTTCAAATTTGAAGACATACAGACAATAATCAGGCTTTTTAAAGTTGAAATGATCTTAGAACTGTTTATATTATTACAAATCAACCAATTCATCATGTACTTAAAATGATACAAACATTGCACAAAATGATTAACTATGAAATAATGAAAAAATCATAAAAATAGTCCACAGTAATCTACTTCTTTCATGAGCTTTTTACAATGAAAAACAGCCTGTAAACATTTAGATGCATAGAGTTGTTCATTCAATTTAAATTAAAGTGTGATAGAGAAAAAAGAATTCGGTGTTCAGTTCATTTAATAAAATGCTCAGCACTGAGCCTCTCTGTTGAAATGTATCTTTAATTAAGGCTTGTTAATCTTGGATTATGCTTTAAATTGAATTATCAATGAATACTATAATATTTAAGCAAATGTTTGGGACAATTTAAAAGGAATGTAAAGTAACGCTAAGTTCACACTGGATGCGGAAGCGCCGCGGAACGGAGGCCACTTCCATTTGGTGCCCTTGTTAACCTATGGTGTGGTTCACACCAGCTGCAGAGCGGCGCGGTCCTCTGCGGAAGGCTCACGCCATGCAGTGTATCGTTTTGGCGTCTGGTCTATAGCCACGAACGATCCTGGCAGGAAGTTATATCAAGATACTTGAGAAAATCTGGTTTATTTTCGGAATATCACCAATTTTTCAAAATAAAATATCACGATTGACAGACAGACACACACTTCTCTCTGTGTGCCTCAACAACAGATAAATTAAAGAAGTGTAGGCCTACTAACTACTTTCTTCATCTTAGCAAAAACATGGGGTAATATTTTCAGGTTATTAACTTGCCCATAATGGCAAAAACAAAAATAAAAAGCTCTAGCAGAAGCGCCTGTCGGCCGTTGCGGAAAAATTCGCATCTGGTGTGAATTGCAAGAGAGAGCAGATGCCGAGCGTACTCCGCGCCGCTTCCGCGTCCAGTTAGAACCTAGCTTAAGCTTTGCTTCCACCAATACCTTTTTGTCCTGTTTTCCTTGTTGTTGAGTGAAGAAAATTTTGCGGTACGTCTTTGTAGATTCTCATTCATCTAGATTGATTCCCCAAGTATCTGATAAAAAAACTTGTCAATCGGACTTGGTTTATCTTTTATTATTGAAGACACTTCATCTCCTCTCCACAGCTCTTTCTCAAATCTTGAGTCCAGAATAAACATGACATTGTTTATCATTTTTAAACTAAGCATAATTCTTTAAGTAAAGTCTGAGTATATCTCTGTCTCTGTACTCTAAAGGCATATGAAGAAGAATCTATAATGATTGTGTTTCCAGTAGTTACTCCTGACCACAGAAGCTGTGATGTCTTCAGTGTTTATGCAGGTACTAAACTAAGCTTGGGTAATTGGGCAAATATATTAGCTGTCAGCAGCAGTTGGAATAGCTCATTTCTCCTGTTCTTTGTCTTTTTCTGGTAGGGAGGGGTCTTCTTTGTTTTGTTGTGCAGATCCAATTGTCTGCTTTCGCCATCTCAGTGTAGTAAATAAGTTACCTGTTTGGTACAATTTAGAGCCCCTCTGTTTTGATGGCCTTGAGAACCCCTTTTCTGGCAGCTACAACGTCATTGAACCTGGATCTGTTTTTCAAAGCAAGGGAAAATGTGACTGTTGGTGCACTGAAGATCGGTGCCTTCCAGAGACACAAATAAAGGTCTTATATTTAATGTGATGGCGCTCTAATGCTACGTTTACACCGGGTTTGTAAGCGTGCGTTCAAGCGACTGTTTTCAATGAAAAGTCTCTAAACGAGCGTATATGCGGGTTTTGAGTTACCGTGCTGAAAACTCATGTTCATGCACTACAATGGAAGGTTTTAAGAAGATTTTCAGGCTCTACATATAAAACGTGGAGCATTGGAACACACGTTGAAAGAAACCAGTTGAACTTTGACCAATCAGGAACTTAGATTTGGTAGTGAGGCATGGGTAGTGTCCTTTTCAATTCACAAAATCGACCACAGAGGAGAAATTAATAACTGCGATTGGTTCCCGGCTGGAACTATATAACACCAAGTCCTCATTTATGAAATAGATCTGTGAAGGAAAAGGCCTGAAGCAAGATTTAAAAAAAATGAACTGTTTAGCTCTGAGTACATACGCTAGTATCGGCTAATTATCATATGCTAACAGTGCATTCAAGAATGCCAGTTTAGTGTGTTCTTGATTGCACATCACATACCCAGTGTGCATGTAGCATTAGACACTAATAAATTTGGACAATTGATTGACTTAAGCTACGTTTGAATTCCCCCTTCTCACTATATAGTGCACCGTCTGGTGCGTTCGCAATTTTCTAGTGTTGCCTGAATCTACTAAATCCAAATTTGAGTGCACTACAAATTTCCCAGAAGTCTTTGTAAAAAACTAGCATGCATCAATGCTCGCTACATTAGCGGATATAGACCACAAGGCATTGCGGTAGAATAATTTCTGTGAAAATAAAATGTGTTTAAATGAATTTTTTTAAAGACTATCCACATTTTCCTTATCAGAACACAGTGGAGTCATAAATAGACGTCATGAAATGTTTGTATTGATGCGATTTTCACTTTGTAAAATTAGTGACGTCATATCCGGCGTTTAGAAAAACAAAAGTAAAGTTGTGACCATCGTGTCTAAATTGCTGCAGGGCACTATATATTCCTGCACTATATAGTTTTTTAGTAGTAAGGGATTAGGGTGGGACTTCAGATATATTCTCAGGCTTTTATTTTGTTGGATTTATCGATTTTATAATTATAAGTAACTCCACAGTGCTAATTCACTTTCATAACCTTAAAAATGCTTGAGGAGGAATAACTTCCCTGGTAGTTTTAATTTTGCTTTTAATTTTAACTTAACCCTTTGAAAGAAGAAATAGACTCAAATAAGGCTGTACCTGCCATTAAACATAACAACATGTTTTCTTTTGTAATCAACAACAAGTTAGAATGCCTAATACAGAAAAGAGCCACTAGAACACAATTATTAGGAAATTTCAGACTTCGAAGAGACTTCCTACTGGTTTCTACAAGGCTTTTCCAGACCCTGTTTCAGGTCACAAAGATGTGATTTTGATGTTCATTTCATGCTAAACATTCAAAAAATTAACATATTGATACATTTTTACATTCTCAGGTGGCCTGTAAGCCAGCAGTCTATGTTAGCATGCTTGTCACTATTCTGAGATTACATCTCACAGAAGACTTCAAAGTTAGTGATAACAGGCTCCTACTTTTAATGTAAATTGTGCGTTTGGAATTGGTAAACCTGAGTGGTCTGACAGCACTTATTTTGAATATTTTGAAACTATCACTATGAAATGCAAAGAACAAGTATGACAATGTGTGAACCATGAGTTCTTATTAACTATTTTTCTGTGGATTTTTTTAAATACTGAAATTAGACAATACATTCATTTATTTTGTTATATTTTGTGTGTCAAACAATAACATTTATTTTGCCAGAAATGTCTAA
>NC_050523.1:16423861-16435079 GCF_002922805.2 Oryzias melastigma | reverse complement strand
TTAAACTACTAAGTATGGTTTTGAGGGAGACTAAGGAAGTCTGTCATATTACCTAATAGTTCCACACTGTCTTTGTCAGGAAATGCTACAAGCCGTTTTACACCACAGCTACAGAGAAACATCAAAATAGAGTTTCTCACAGCAATACAGGTGTGCATGAAATTTAAAGGCTCTTCACTGAGGAGATTCCCTTTAGCAGCTGTTTCTTCATGCTCAATATTTTCTCATATTAGTGACATTTTGTGCCTTTTTTCTCCAACTAACCTTACTACCTCTTTGCAATACTCCACACCACAACCTGAGTGCTCCCACACTGGAGATTTTAGAGATGCTTAAAGCATCTCCAGTTCTTCCATTTGTGCATAAATGCCATCGTATAACTGTATCATCACAAGCATTTACAGGAAGCATTGCTTTCTCAAGCAGCAATTTAAAAAAAATTATCCAGAAAAATCACCTATTAGCCTTCTACAATTTGATAGATGACCTACGTGGAGTTTTCCTACTTAATGGATAATTTCTTTGGATGACTTTCTCTGTTTTTCACAATGAAAAGCTACAACGTCAAACTCAAGAGTGACCAGAACTTGTTAACCAGTCGGTTTTGTTAAAGTGTTATAGCACTTTTTCATGTGGGTAAATGGTCCAATGATCCAACATAAATCCATCAATCTATCTATGCATCCATCCATTTTTTTAATCCCTTTTGGAGTCACTGGGCTGCTGGAGCCTATCTCTGTTACTGTTGGGCGAAGATGGGGTACACACTGGGCATGTCAACGTTTCGTCATAGGGTGATCCCATATATAATAGTAGATAAAAGTTCAATACATTACCATTTTTTTAAACAAAATTCTCTCTAAAGGGATAAGTTAATATAAACAATATATATTTACTTCATCCTTCCATTAAATTATATCCCACAATACTAGTATTGAAAGGTTGAAAACAGCATTTTAATGTTTCCATTATTTCACCTTTTTGTTGGCTTACTGTTTTGAGATAAGGTGGGTAACACTTTTAATTTCATTGCATGTGAGGATTAGAGAAACTTATTACCAACATTTTTCCTACTTTTTAGAAATGGATATTTACTGAGAAAAATTGTATTGAATACCTGTTGCAATCTTTCTGTCAGGATAGTGTAAAAATCTAAAGTCAGCATCTTTTAAGGCAACACTACAAAAAAAATTGAAGATGACGCTTTCAAGGATTTAGCTTCTCTTAACAGCAACAGACCTTTAAAGTAGCTCTTAGATCACACTTGTTCCTTGGGGTGTAAAGCATGTTATTTTTCATGCTGTGGAATGACAAGTGAAGCCAATTAACTCAAGCATGAGACATGCAACCCTTCTCCTATCTGCTTGATCAGGAAAAAGAAAGCTCTAGATGTTTTATCTGTGACTAATTTGTTAGATAAAAACTGCTTAATAAATACATCGATGTATTATTTTTTATACAAAAATGTATCTTTTTTTTTTATCTTTTGGACACAATGTCAGGAAGCTTTCTCAAATCCACTGAGTCATGACAGAGGTCTCAATTTAGGTTTTGCATAACTTTCGACAAAGTGTGCCACATTTTCCATCCGTAAAACCATTCTTCATGATGCAAAGAAATAAATAATTGAGGCAACTGTGGCATTCAATAATGAAAAATGAAAACCAGAGTGAAGCAATCAGTTTTGTATATGATTGGGACTTTCTTATTCCTCCCAAAACATGTTTTAAATGGGGCACTAATCCAGATTCTACACGTTTGACTGAAATTGACTTGGGAGTCCCCTATGGTATGGTATGCATGATAATTGTATGTATCTATGTATTGGTAGAATACTTCTTTTTAATTGGTCACAAAGAATTTGTGTGAAATCAAGTCAGTTTACCATGGAAAACAACTGTTACTGAGAATGAGTTATATTTTCACTAGCATATGAAAGGAAATATACCTTTATATGTATGAGTTATAGGAAGGTGTACTGAATAAAATATATGGAGTCATTTTGCTGGCAGAAATTTGGGATCCAACAGGTAAAGTGTGATTTTTATGGCAATTTTCTGATGCCTAAAATTTTTATTATACCTGGGCATCTTTAAAATCAAGAGGCTCTAGTAGAGCTCTAGCGACCTGTTAAAGCAGAAATGTGATATTGGATTACACAAGTATCTGATTTGTCACATACTTGGGATTTACTGTGATATTAAACTCAAAGGGTGTATTCAGACTGAAAAAAAGAGTTCACTTTATTTGGTCCGGAGTCTGTTACGTCTGTATTCAGACTGCCAACACACGAAACAAGGCTTATAAACAAAACCACATGACTAAAGATCTCTCTAGTCATTCACCAAGAGTTACGAGGGTGGGGAAAAGCAACGAGAGAAAAAATAATGGAAGTCCAAAACTTTGCGATCCTTGTACTTCAATCTACGCCATTTCTACTGCGACGCAGGTCGAAGATGCTTGATTTTTGACATCATATCCTTACTCCCTCATGTGTCTTCTCTGGGCTTTAGCGCTGCCTGGTTTGAGTTGCTGCTGTTCCTATGGGCAACTTGTCTCTGGATGTGTTGTACCACCCCTCACTAATTTCCCTCCTTGGGATTATTAAAATATCTAGTCTTGACTTGTCTTGTCAGGATAGTTCACTTATTTAAACTTCAGATTTGACCAGTTTTGTACATCTGAATCAATGTTAGATATTGTATATCACTTTATACTTGCTGTTTCTGTATGTAAATGAATCTTGCAAGGCAATTACGGAAATAGCAAAAAGAAGAAGGTAGGCTTATAAGTGTTTATTACCGATTGTCTGGAAAATGGTGTCAGAAGCAATGTGTATCACGTTAAAAGTTGTTTTAATGAGAAACTTAGAGTGAACCGGAGCTCAGTCCGATTGGAAACTACTCAAGAGCACCTCAAAAGATGGGTCAGAGAGCGGTCCCTGGTTCTGGACCAGAGTTTACTAGGATATTTTGTGACTGACTGTTTTAAGTGAAACAACTGCATTACACCCTAGGATAGCATGTGCTGAATCTTTTTCTATAAGTACACACACATATGGCAAAACACTTTTCCCAAATTAAAACAATCTTCGTTAAATTAATAATTGCATTAATCAAAATAAAAACAAATGTTTTTTTTCAGATTATTATGGTTATTACTCTGCATCAAAACCTGCTAAGCAGTTCAGTAAATCTTTAAGTCTGCTTGAGTATTAGAACCCTCTATAACATTTCTGTTAAGGAAACTGAAACTGCTGCACTAATAAGGAAGCAATAAGAGGAGCATGACACTCTGTCAGTAAGTTAAGTGCATGAGGCATTACTAGTTGTTTTTTAAGCCTTTAATGGGAAAAAAAACAACTGTCTTTAAGCAAGTGCTCCTCTTGTCCTGATTAGAAACAAAAGTGAAGCATGAAATTCCAAGAAACCGTACAATCTTCCACTGTTGTTAACTACTCCTTACAAAGAGCAGCACCAACTGGTTCTAACAAGGATGGGAAAAAGGAGCAGGAGGCCCTAATGCACAACTCAGCAAGAAGAGATGTCTGAGTGTGCAGGTTTTACACAAAAACACTAAATGGTACCAGTTACACACCAGTAAAAACTAATAAAAGCAAAAGGCTGTAATCGGCAAAAGGGTAGACTCTGTACAGAGAAACATTAGAGGGGGTTTCTGTGAAAACAAGTCCAATTATTTCATTTTTAGATCCACCCAAAGAAAATGTGCAAAATTTTGAACAAGTCATGCAGGAATCGTTAATGCAGGGTGAAGGCAGCATGATGGTGTGGGAGGACAAAATCCTGATTTGGATATTGGAGGCACATTGTTGCATCATGCCATATGCAGTGTAAAGCTTTCTATCTAAACCAAGATAATGATCAAAAACAAAGTGTGTCAGCAGTTTTTAATGATAAACTCAACAGTCACAAATTCTGAACAAAAGACTGTAGAGCCTCGTTTCCACTGAGCGGTCTTGTACAGGAGAAGTAGCACAGGAAAGTCCAGTTAATCCTGGCGAGCATTTCCACTAAGTTAAGCCTCGCTTCCACTGAACAGTTTGTTTTCAAGGCGCACGGATGATGTAGACTGCTAGTGTGTAATTGCGTCACTGTCGTACGATGACTAGTCGGGTTGTGTCTCTCACTCCTTTGTTAAGCCTCTACGTGTTTGTTTTTTCTCGTGTGAACATGTTCGCTTTTCCTTTTGCAGGACTTGTCATCTCACATGTTCACAAAAGTATGTGTGGAAGTGAATTGTTACGGTCCCAATGGGCAAATCTGGCTCAAGTCTAGGGGGGAACCAAAAATGGGAAAAAAAAAAAAAACTGGACACCAGTGAGAAAAAGGAACACCGTTTGTTAAATAAGGGAAACAACGAAACTGTGTCCTGAAAAGAAACAGGGAAAAACAATTAGTGTGCTAGTTGAAGCAAAAATAGAAAACAGAGAGAATTTAAACCTTAGCCAAACATAAAATAAGTCAAGGAGACAGCAAATCCAGCTATGTCGAACGTCGGAGTCAGCAGCAACCTGCGAAGGGCTGCCTAACCACATCTACCTAAAGAAAACAAATAAGCAAAGCCTGCAAATCAAGACTACCAAGGTCCAACCCCAACTAAAATAATAATCTCTATCAGTGTAAGACAGCTGAGGACAAAGAGTTGGAATTGAATAAAACAAAACCACCACAATAAAAACTAAACCAGCAATGTAAAAAACACTAAAACTCAAACCCAGCTGCTCCCTGCCTAACTGAGTGAAGCCTCCTCTGACTTAAATACCAGGCAGGTGCTGATTGAGACTATTGGCCCCACCTGCCGCGTGAGAAGAAGGACGGGATGTTCAAAAGTTGCAGCACAGCAGCAGGACGAAACAAAACCAACAACAATGGAGGTCATCCAGCAGCTCGTCGTTTACTTGATTTACTTTTGTACATCATGTATAACAGGAATGTTTGAAAGAAAATTGCGGGTGGCTAAGAAGAATACCGTCATCACTTTCTGCCAGTCAACGGGTGGAAACAGCGACTCCGCCTCAACCATCCCGTTCTATTCCTCTATAAACCTACAACTGATGGGGGCCCTCAAGAAGAACAGGTCGGAATGGAAACGCTCAAAATACCGGACCGTACCAGACCGCTCAGTGGAAACAAGGCCTAATCCGTCCGCTCTGGTCTTGATTTTTGAGTGTTCCCAAAGTAAAATTTACCCAATAAACAGGACCAAACCGTACCTCTTGGGTGCTCCTATTGGTTGCAGTTCGACTGAAAAGTGGAATGGACCGGTTGGGGCAGAGCCACTGTAGCCACCCGTTGATTGGCAGCCAGTGATGTTGATATTTAAGCAAACATTTCCAGCGTTAGTAAGCATTTGGGTTTTTGTGGTTTCATGTGTACTCTTTTGGTCATATTGAAAATGCTTTATGTGATATAGGGTTAGCTACACCACACATGTGCCGTGAAAACAAACCGCTAAGTGGAAACGAGGCTTAACTAAGTGGAATTAACTGGACCGTACCATACCACTCCTTACTGTGCTGTACAGGACTGGACCACTCAGTGGAAATGAGGTTTAGTGGTTTAAATCTGACCAAGATATTGAGGCAACAGCTAGAGGGAATATGTTTCATCAAGTCAGTTCAGAGAGAATTGAGCAAAGTCTTGAACCATTACCTTAAAAACTAGGAGCCACAATGCTCAAGCTACATTCAACTATACATGATTTTAAAAGATGACATTTTGTTTCAATAAAGGTTTAGTTTTTGGAAGATATTTAGCTTTATTTATTGAGAATAACAGTTGTTTTTACAAAGTTCATTCAGAATTTGAACAATGTTGTAGTTCTCTTTTCAGGAGAAATGAAAAAAAAAATCTCCCGTGATCCTAAAACCCTTTGAGCTTTGGTATATTTATAAAAGAAAGACAGAAATACTAGTAAAATCCTATGTGGGATATTGATAAATACCTTTGATAGATATTTGTATAGCCCTAAAATCCCCCACCATGCCCTTACCCCTTCAGTGTTACAGCCAGCAGGATCTTTCAGGCAGTTTTCACTCCATAAGTCTCTGTAACACCCTCAGAGTGTGTGCAATGCAATGGCAGCAGTAATGCTATCATTTTCAAAAGCATTTGGAGCAGCTTTCCATTTCATATCAGCAGCTTATTTTGAGAAATCGCTCACTTAAAGCATTACCCTGGGATGATATAACAGGCAGGCAATGGCAGCTTGTGTGTTTGACTAAGAAGCTCATAAAAGGCAAAGCCATAGGCGGACTTCTAGAGCAAATGCCATTTCCGGAAAAAAATGAAGGATTTAGTCTTACCTGTGCAAACAGAACAAGCGGGGAAAAAAAGCGGCTCATAAGAAAGAACAGGTGAGAGATATTACAGCTGGCGTCAAGCGATGGTTTCACAATCTTGGGAACATATTTGATTAAGGTCAAAGAGATTGTGGCTGCAGTGCAAGACTGTGAAAAAGAATGCTAAGTAAGCTGAGGAAAAGCACGATGGGTTTTCCGTAACAAATGTTTCTTGTGTGCTGTTTGGGATCTTACAAACAAACAGGATTTTCTCCTTTTTGACGAGTGAGCTGAAGCAGAATGAGGAATAGCTTTACTTTACATCCACTTCATAACTACCTGCTAATGCAAAGTTAGCGCCATTAACATAAATCACAGTGTGAAAATTACCTCTGCCAACCTCTGATGATGTATTTACAAAAGCAGTTTAATAAACAATGGTTTTGTGAACAGAGCTGACTTGTGAAAAGTTCAGCAGAGACTTTATAGTTAAGATCAATGTGATTTGTTATCTATTCAAGGCGTAAATCAGGTAAATCTTCCTTTGAGCTTGACGTATCTCCCACTTAAAATACGACTTGTAAAGATGAACAATAATATGGACACAATATTGGCCAGAAGAAAAAATGCAGCTAATATTTTTTTTCCCACAAGGCTCTAGTTTAAATGGTGTCTAGGTACTTTCTCTTTGGAGTTGGACATGCGTGGGTTTACTATGGTTGCTCCAACTTCTTCCCACACTAGCAAAAACATGTTAGATTGGCTAATTGTGACTATATTGTCCCTTAGATGTAAATGTGGTTGTGTGTCTCAGGGTGGCAAACTGCTCCCACCTTCGTCTTTCAGTTGCTCTAGCAACCTCGTAACCCTGATCAAGAATAGGGTAGGTTTAGAAAATGGATGGATGAATTTTGCCAATTGTTCTCCTTGAATTTCACAGCCTCAATGACCTTGAAAACATCAAGTCTCTCTACCAGTTACAGACATCATTTGATAGCATCAAAGGTTTGGCAAAAACCTTAAATAAAAAGCACAATTTTCTTCTCTTCCAAGCCTCTTTAATTAGATAGTTTGAAATAATGTAGTCTAGCAATTCTAAAGCAATGTTAGAGTCTAATTTGTTGATTTTCTGTTCATATTTACCTCTTTGTTTTGCATTATTTCTGTGAAAATTGTGGTGATATTCTGTCAATAAATGAAGGGTACCAACAGTTTTGTCCATGTCTGTATAAACCTCACCTTTTGACCCAGCTCTCCATTGACTACAACTGAACAATAGAGCCACTATAACTACAGATGGCAAGTCACTTCATCTGGCAATGTGATACTTTATCTTTCTTTTTTTTATATCTGTAAGATGCTTATACTCCTTCACTTGGGAAATTGACTCATTCCCAACGCAAAGAGTCATTCCTCCCATCCAAGAAAGAGCCGTGACCTCTGGCCTGGCAGCTGCTGGAGGTTCCACTTGACAAAGTTAACAGGACCCAGATCGCCATCAAAAAACAATGAGGACTCCCTTAGACACCCAAACCAAACTCCTCCCATCAACTGAATGCACTGAGAGGGCCATAATGGGAATTGTGACAGAGGACCTCTGGAGGAGTCCAACCTGAGAAAATGAAAGAGTAATTGTCTTTTAACATCAGGTCAAGAACTGAACACAATCCCAACTGGACGACACTTTTTCACATCAAAAAAGGAAATAGATCTGTTTTGCAAACTGAAATGTTCTTTAAGGACTAGGAGGGAGGTAAAATGGCTAAAAAAAGCTAAGTAAAATCAAACTTAAAGTTTTCTTACAGAAAAAAACTAGTGTGATTTTTTTGCAACAGTATTTCTTGATTTGAACAGTATTTTAGTTTATTTCAGTTTAACTGAGAGCACCGATATGCACGTTGAATTTTGAATTCATATACAAATTGAATTAAATTAAAAGTAAAGGTAAATTAAGGGATTAACTGTGTATCGAACCATATTAAATGTGAAATCTGTCTGGGATTGATGGATGGACGGATTCTTTGGTGCTAACCATGTCGATTAAAAACTACAAATGAACTAAATTAATGTTTTTAATTGTTCATTCTGTTCATTCTCAACCTACATTTCTCTGTTATGTTTCTTCATTGCCAATTCTGAAAGTAATAAAGGTCCACTAGTGAAAAACAGCCTTAGATATGTAAATGTACGCAAATTTAAGGAATTCCAAACAGCTTTTATGTTTATCCTCCACACTGCACTTTGTCTTCTACAATGATTTACTTTCTCTATAAACCCTCAGACTCATGTGATGGCCTCAGTGTGCATCTTAACTGCTAAAATACAACCAACATCAATCCAAACTAAAGCAGGTACTGCTTAGAATGTAAATGAATGCATCTGACCCAGAGGGCTTCTCGATGCTCAGTGAGTGTATCTGGTTTCGGTTTTGTGATACAGCCTGATGAATGACAAGCGGAAACAGTGGAGCCATGCCATGAGTGAAACACACGAGCAGCATATGTTGATCCCAGGGTCACATTTAATCCGAGATGTTTCACCAGAATGTGCCTGTGTGTGTGTGTGTTTGAGAGCTGGTATTTATACCAGTGTGGGGACAACAATCTGTTTACATCGTTATAGTATGGGGACTTGTTTCAGAGTTGTGTGTACGTGTATGTACATGGCTGATGTCATGCCAACCATATAGAAATGCTTAATCCAGGTTAAGCACTTTTAAAGAAAAGCATGAAACGCAAAGTGGCTCTAACATGTAATATAGTTGTCACTTTTGCATTAAGATCTCAATGTTTCTGCATCCATTTCAGATTTACTTTTTAAATTCAAGGGCAATAATAGGTTATTATCTTTGTTGGATTTTTTTATTCTTTTTTTTGGTTGTTAAGACAAAAACTCAAATTAATGTTGGCAAAATCACAAGCTGACTCAAGCAATTTACGACTATTTGATAAGAAAAATACTACATGCCACAATTGAACTGCTTTGCACTCAGTGTAATTATTTGGTTGCACAGTATCAGCAAAAAACGGTCATTTATAATGTCGTGCATGGATGCATTAAACCTAGGTTTAATTGCACAAACGAAGTCATTTGCATTAAGAGTGGGGAATTGCTAAATTTTTCATAATCAGATAAAATGTGCTTTCCAAAGCTAAAAACAACAAATAGCATTTTGGTTGAACCTCCTTTTGAAATGGCTTAATCCTTCATGTCATAGATTCAACAAGGTACTGGAAACATTCCTCAGAGTTTGGTCCATATTGACATGATAGTGTCACACAGTTACTGCAGATTTGTCGGCTTCGTATCCATGATGCCGATCTCTTGTTCCACCACATCCCAAAGGTGATCTATTGGGTTGAGATCTGGTGACTGTGGAGGTTATTTGAGTCCAGTGAACTCATTGTTCAAGAAATCAGTCTGAGATGATTCTAGCTTTATGACATGGTGTGTCAGAAGATGGGTACCCTATGGTCATAAAGGGATGGACATGGTCACCAACAACACTTAGGTAGGCCGTGGTGTTAGAGCCATGCTTTCATGTTAATGACCCTATCATCTGTATATTGCAGACCAGATATATAGGTCATAGAAACATATTTGCAATCTTCTGTTGTTCAGTTTCGGTGAACCTGTGTGAATTATAGACTCGGTTTCCTGTTCTTAGCTGACAGGAGTGGCACCTAATGCTGCTGTAGTCCATCGGCCTTATGGTTTTATGCATTCAGTGAGCTCTTCTTTAGACCTCGGTTGTAACCAGTTGTTATTTGAGTTACTGTTGTCTTTCTATCAACTGGAACCAGTCTGGCCATTTTCTTCTGACCTTTAGCATCAAGGCATTTCCGCCCACAGAATTGCTGCTAACTGGATACTTTCTCTTTTTTTGATTTTCTCTGTAATTCTTAGAGATGTTGAGGGTGAAACTCCAAGTAGATCAGCAGTTTCTGAAATACTCAAACCAGTCTGCCTGGCATCAACAACCACGCCACATTCAAAGTCACTTCAATCACATTTCTTACCCATTCTATTGCTCGGTTTGAACTGCAGTAGATTGTCTTGATCACGTCTAGTGCGTTGAGTTGCTGCCATGTGATTGACTGATTAGAAATGTGCGTTAACGAGCAGTTGGATA
Source organism: Oryzias melastigma (assembly GCF_002922805.2). Lineage (NCBI taxonomy): Eukaryota > Metazoa > Chordata > Actinopteri > Beloniformes > Adrianichthyidae > Oryzias > Oryzias melastigma. The sequence goes on along the minus strand of NC_050523.1, from coordinate 16,424,646 downwards.
GGACCGCCTAATAAAGTTGCCAGTGAGTGTGTATGTTTGTGATTTTGTTTTAATCAATAATTTGATCATCTATAAATTATGTGGTATTCATTTTAGAGTCTGTCTTTCATTTGTACTCTTCAAATCACCAAATTAGAGAAGATGATAGAAAAAAATGCATTAGAAAAGTTTATTTTTTATTCTTAGTCTATTTTGCAAATGTTAAATTTAGGTGATAAATTATTTGCAAACTAAAATAAAGTAATTTACATGTGTCCCCTTTCATTCTCATCATTCATTACCCCAAAACTGACATTTTTCAATTTGACTAATCCAGTACATTTTTTTAAATTACAATTTCTTCCACTTAAAGTGCTTTCATTTTTTTTTCAAAACAATACTTTAAACTGATGAGAATGACCTGATGGATCAAGTAACATTTACGAAAATAGCTTCATTTTGATGTTATGGAAAGTTAATCTATCTGGTGTGTCTTTTGAATTCTGGATGCTCTCATGCAGATTTAATGGCACCACCTTGATCTTCCTTACTAGGAAAGTGTTGAATAAATCTCTCATTAGGCCGCTGTAAATATTTGAACCAAGGTCAAGTGTGTCATACAAAGTCTGCACATGCTCAGTTGCACATACAGTAAAAAACAGAGTGGGAAGATTCTGACCTTCAATCCTCCACACAAACCAATGATAAAAGAAAAAGAAAAAAACAAGTAACAAACTGACAGATAATCTATTCTAAAACACAGAAAACATACATAGTTACAAGCAGGAAGGGCGGGCTGACCTCTA
>NC_050523.1:16391346-16423825 GCF_002922805.2 Oryzias melastigma | reverse complement strand
AAAAAAAAAAAAAAAAAAAACTTTATATGAAAAATGTGGAACAGGCAAAGCTATATATAACAGAAACAGCCAAACAAGAACCAGTCTGATATGAAATAGAAGAGGAATGGAATATTAAGTAGTGACACTGCCCAAAGGCCTCAAATTGAGGGCAAAAAACCTCTGGCACCAAAAAAGACAGATGCATTGGTATTTTCAGAAATGTATTGCAAGTTGAAACTTTTTTTATGTAAAATTTGTCCTATCTCTACTGCAGGTAAGGATCTTATTTTACATCCATTAATAATTAGTAAAACAATTGGACATTTTATCTTTATTTTTCCTAAATAAACTGCTATCCCTAAAAGGCATTTCTTACTAAAACTCTCTGATTTAATTCCGTTTTTTAAGAATTAAGATGCATTCATCAAACAATTTGAAGTTCCAGTGGACCGAAGTCAAGTTCACACCCCCTTCTTGCTTTCTCCATAAACTGACAAATGCAAAGTCATGTCTGAATCAGCCACCACCCTTTTCAGTTCCCTTTTATTGCATGCCAGCATCTCTCCCGCTCCAGCACATATTCCAGGACTATTTGACATCTTTCCCATTCCTGAGTTATCCGAATCCAACTCTGCTTTGAGGTGATCAGTTTTTGTGCAGATCTACTTTATGTTGATAAATGATTAATGCCAATTCCTCCATCTGAACTCACTGAATCCCTTTTGGGATTACAGGGCTGCTGGAGCCAACTCAGCTATTGTTAGGCGAAGACACGGTACACCCTGAACAGGTCGCCAGTCTGTTGCAGATAGTGCTGAACCTCCATTACGACCTAAAACAGACTGATCCACCCTAAAAGGACGGGTCTTTTGTTGGTCCACACACTCATTCCTATTTAGTGACACCAATTGACCTATGAAGCCTGTTTTTGGAGTGTGGGAGGAGGGTGGAGAAAACCCAAACATTCACAGGGGGAATACGTAAGCTCCACACAGAAAGGTCCCAGCTGGGATTCAAACCAGGGCCTTCTCACTGTGTGGCAAGAGTGCTAAACCCTGTGCCACCGTGCAGCCCACCAGTTCTTCCATTTACAGCAATCATTGATGTGGTAACCAAAAAAGCATCTAGAGACAAATAAAACTAAATGTTTACTGTCAATTTGGGTCACAAACAAACTGATCAAGTATAAAAAAATGGCAGCTTAAAAATACATTTAATATTGTTAATAACCACATACCTAAAAATATATATTCAACATCTGACTTAAACTCTAAAGTCTTAAACTTGAAGTGATGATCCACCACTATTAAAGGCATACTGCGGTCCTATTTGAAGCCTCTTCAGTGCAAAAACACAAAAAAACTAAAAAAATACATTTACAAAATGCAAATTTAACATTAGTTTCTGTTTTTCAATATAAGACATACATTTAACATAAAACACAAGTTTCATAATAAACCAAAGAAAGTAGGACCGGGTATCAATTATAATTTCCAGAAAAGATTCGATTTGATTCAAATTTCTTTTTCAATTCAATTCAATATTAAGTTTACACAATTAGACACATCTGTTTAGAAATACATAAAAAAATCTACTATGCAATTTGAATATATTTCTATTAATCTGATACAATTCACATATTGTCAAATGTATTAGTAAAATAATGAGATTGTTAACATCATACGGTGTTACATGGATTCTCTAAAGGAGAAGCTCTAACTAAAATGTTCAAATCATTAACAATGTAAACATTGTCCTGCTTCTCCTGGAGGGCATTTCAGTTTGGCCACTAGGTGGCGGTCGCCCTATAGAAGTGCACCTTATTCAAGAAGAAGACTACAGTATAAGGAAGAAAACAATGTTTTAGACCACAAATAGTTACTTAAAAAATATGTCCTTAAAATAGTTTGGAAAATTAATTCCTGTAAGTAAATAAAGATGTTCATTTAGTCAGCAATGTATTTTTTTGGTCGACCGAGCGTTAGCATTAGCCGTCCTATGGGAACTTCTATTGAACGTTTGCATCAAGCTAGTGGACTTTAGCTTTATGTGCTAAATCGATTTATACCTTTTGTGAATCGATTATTGATCTATTTAACTTACTGGTAAATCAGTTCAAATAGATTCATCGATTTTTTTTCAACCCAGCCCTACAAAAAAGACCTCAGAGCTGACACCTAACTGCAAATAAATCACAATTCACATTCTAAGTTTAGAAAAAAGTGGGATCTGAAAGACCCATATTTAGGGGTGGCCGTAGTGCAGCGGTATGGCGCCCAATCTCTGATTGCAGGTTTGATTTCTGCCATGTGTCAAAGTGTCCTTGGGTAAGACAGTGAACCCCATTTATGTTTGCTAAATTTTCGATTTTTGTTTTAGATTTGTTGTCCATACCAGATGCTAATATGAATGTTGAAACTTTACTCCTACTTTGATAAAACTTCCAATAATAGCTAAGGATAATGTTTGATGCCTTCAAACATCTTCAAATATTGTTACCCACCATAGAATGGTGGTTTTATGCTTCAAGTTTTAAACTATTTTTTAAATTTTACTGTACATTTTATTGGGATAACTTTTTTGTGCCACGTCATCAGTAGTGCTGTGCATTTCATAGCAAACATACTCAATAAATAAAGAAAGAAAGAAACAAAAGACTATAAACCTATTACTTTTTACGTTCCCATAAAAGTCTGATATATTGCTGAAAAACAAAATAAATAGTATGGCATTTTTTTTATTTATTTTTTTTGTCAGTATATTTCTTCTCCACACATAAACGCCGGGATGACTGTGCGGAGAACTCTGTAAGCAAAGGGCGCACGTAATTGCAGAGTAGCCACGGTGCTCTCTGTCTGAATTTGATCTATTGCAGTCATTATCTTATAAAACATTGGCATCAGAAATGATTCATTTGCGCTCTTATGTGCCTTTAAAGGGGTCACCAGAAAGAAAATAATCACAGTTTGCTCTGTCTGAGCCTTCCTGTAAGTAGCAAAAGCGAGATGCAGTTATCAGTGTGTTGGGCAAACCCAATAACATTCCGAGCAGCTAGCGCTCTACTGAAAGGTCTTTAATTAACCGTGTCACTGTGTTGTGGTAAATGGTCATTGAACATTATGGGAATAAATGTCTTTTTCACTTTTAGTATTCACATTAAACTTGTCTGTATGTATTACAAATCCTTATAGACACTGTTTAAAGCTGCAGTACTTATAGTATTTTGAAAAGGTTGCGTATTAGTCTTATATTGTCTTTGTTAAGTTGATTTTTTTAATGATTTCTGTCTTTCTGACAAACATGTATCTGTCTCTCTATCTTGCAAACCCCACACAGAAAGAGACTTTTCATTTTGAAACAAGAGCACTAACCACTACCGCTGTGCAGCCCATGAATAATGTCAATAATAAAAAAAAAAATGTTATTACATAAAGGCTTGCTTACAAAAAAAATAATGTTATCAAAAAATGATCAAGATTTTTGATAGATGTTCTGTGAGGCTCACATTTGAGAAGCAGCAAACTTCATTCGGTTCAAGTGACAATTTCATGAATAGAAACTCAGAGCCTCCCAAGTGCTGGGTAAACATTTTCTTTGGGATTTCTTGGCTCTGCCTTCATGCAGCTTTGAAGCTCAGTAGCTTGTGGTCGGTTGGCCCTCTTTGCCTTGTGTACAGCAGCACTAATCATGGTCTGCGGGTCGGGGTGGTTCGTTGCCATATTTCCTAAGAAAATGAGATCATATTTCTCCAACACTGAGATACCACATTGATTTCCTGATGGTCAAAGAGTTCATAAATAAAAATGTCAGTTTTAAAACCTTCAAGTTGTTTAGTTACAGAAGAGCATATCGGATCTCCTGGCTCATTATGAACCTTTCAGGCATCTTGTTGCCCTCTGTGTCTCTGCAGTTAAAGCCAGCCATAGCACATGCAACTTTTGGTTTTTGTGCATCATCTACATGTGCACAATAACCTCCAGCAGATCCTGCTGTAATTCATCTTTCATACTGAATATTTGTTTCCCTCCAATCGGCTATATCCTACTGCTCCTTTCTCAGTTGTTTTGGTCTGATAGTTTTATGTTTGCATATAGTGTTGATGCGTCATATTATAAATTCAGGTTTTATAAACAAAACTTTGAATGTCATAGTTGCTAATCTGAACAAAAGATAACAAACCTTGCTTTGCTATATGCAAGAAACTAAACCCATAAAGCTGCATGTGTGCTTAATGGTGTGAGTTAAAAAAAAAAAAAGTTAGAGGTGATTGTAAAGCAGTAAAAAAACAAAAAAGGAAGTTATTTGGGTAAATCGCTGGACGGACAAGTGGTTGGCCGTTTTAGCAGATAAGAAATGTGGATTTTAAAAACAAAATATAGCAACACTACGTCAGTTTTTTTCTTTACTTTTGTTTTTTTTTAAATCAGACGCCAATCTGCAACAAAACAGTTTCATGCGTGTTAAGATTTTTAGAACAGCCCCCACATCTTTTAGTTAGAGTAACAGGCTGGTGCCTTTAGTTTATTTGTGTGGGGGGTTGTGCTCTTCTGTTGTCAGCATTATTTCCTTGGTTCTAGTCTTGTTCTTGTTTTTCCTGTCAGTTTTACCAGGTTCAGGTAGTCATCCACAGCCGTCTTGATTTGTGGGAGTGTTCCTCAGTTTATTTAAAGACTCACTCCAATAAAAATTATATTTTTTGCATTTTTAACATGTTATTGTAGCATTTTTCTCACAATGGAGGACATATCTAAAGAATATTAAATTTAAAAATGTATTTCTGATTATTTCTTTATTCAAATCAATGTAGATCAGAAGCAGACAAAAAGAGGTCCTTGGAAATAGCTTGTAGTTGATACGTAAAAGCGACAATCAACAGGCCACAAGCTTCCTGCTCTGCTCCATTCTGCTGCATCCATTTGTAGACAAATAGATCCACGTCTTCCTGTTTTCCTGTTGTATGTTTTACTTGTCTGAACTGGTATCTGGCTCAAACTGTACGGCTGGATAGCTCCAATATTTCTCGCCATTTTTATTGCACCAGTAATTTTAGGTAAGGGGCTGTAAGCTAGCGGGAAAGAGTGTAAACAAATTGGAGTCACAGAAACCCTGTGAGTGAAAGGTTCCAGCCCAGCCCAGCCAGAAGACCAACACGGGGACACACCCCAGGAGAGTTCCTCCCAGCCCTAGATGAGCTGCCCACCACCCAGGAGTTTCGGGCATTCCCCTACCCCTACCCAACCACCAGCCAGGTCCCCAAAGAGAGAGCTGCCCTACTTTCCGTGCAACCACCCGGCATCAACACGGGAGGTCAGGGAGAGGGCAAGGCAGGGCCCACCCACCCTCGCCCAAGGGGAGAGCACCAAAGATAACTGGGGTTCCCTCAAAAGTATTGTAAACATGGCCAGACCAGGTTCACCTGCAGTTGGAATTTTAGACAGGGCCACCACTCGAGGGCAAAGACCAGAACCCGGACCACAGGGACACCAGGCTCAGATGTGATGTGATACCCAGCTCATGGTCTCATCAGAGAGCTCAGGGATCCCTCTCCCTGCCTGGAGAGAGAGCCACCTGTCCTAGGAACCCAGCACCCAAGAGACACTGGTGGAAGATTGGCGCCAGTGTTCGGCAGCAAAGCCGCCATCAGTATGTGTGAATGTGTGTGTGAATGGGCGAATGAGTCTGTGACTGTAAGGCGCTTTGGGCCTTTGAGGAAGGTAGAAAAGCGCTATACAAGTATACGCCATTTACCATTCGCCATTGTCGAGGGCCCGGTTCCCCCCACCAGGGATGGGGTAGGGAACAGAGGATCAGAGGTCCCACCTTCCTTGGGTAATATGTGTGTGTGTGATTGTTGAGGCGTAAAGGGTGTGTGTAATAAAAGGTGCAGTTAAAATTGGCAGGTGGGCCACTGAGAGGACATCTCCTGATTGCTCACAGTGATGTCTAAACACCCCTCCCACCAAGGGGCCCTGTAAGTCTATCAGAGGCGAATTTCTGCAGAAAATGTGTTCTAGAAATGACAAGCTTTTTTGATTCTGCCTAAACAAATCATTATTAAAAGACCACTGGAAACACTTGTACAATAAATCAAAAGTTTGTTTGGGCAACCATTTGTTAGTTCCTGTTTTGTCATCCTCAAGTTTAGCTATTATTTGCCAAAATTTCTGCCAGCAGACCAAGTCTCCTGCACTTTAGGTCCAATGCCACCAGTTCCTGACAGTTTGTCATACATTTTCCAGACCAAATGGTAGATTTCCTGGAATTATATTCATTGTAGATGATAGAAAATTGAGAGCAACGAGAGCTGGCCAATTCAGAACCAAGAGGAGGAGAGCTGAATCGAGTGCTGAACGAGCAGAAGCTCCCAAATCACTACGACCACAAAAGCTGTGAGTCATTCTTTCATTTTTATCTTAAATATTTTATTTTAAATAAAGTATTTTTCAGCCTTAAAAAGCAGCATTTAGAAACCAAGTATTTAACTTTTACAATAAATCAATGTAGTTTACATACAATTGTAAAAGAAATTGGTAAAACAAAATGCCCCCCATGCTGTGTTGTTGCTGCACAACTGTGCATGCCACGGGCTAAAACAGTAGATATGCAAGAAGTGACATACTCTAACAGTCATCTGTTGGATTCAAAGCCACTACGTTGCAAGCAGATGGCAAACACCCCCACTTACTCAAGCACTCAATCACCTCGTTAGACAAGTACCTCCATCTAATGTGCTTATAATGGAGCACATGGCAGACTTTTGGCAAATATACAACCAGGATGAGCATCCTTTTACACGCAGTTTACCCTTCTACATAAATGTATGCTTTTAACTCCAAATATCTACCTCTTCTGCAAAACTCAAGGGTTATTCAATTTGGAACGCACGCGTGAGACAACAAAGTACGTGCGAGAGCAAGAGTGTGACAGCGAGGATTAGCATGCGGCTGGTAAGTGAATCATTTAATCTGAGGCTTAACAACAGCTGGCTCTGCAGAGAGCGCCGACACAACTGCAGTTACCGTGGAAGAAAATAAATAAATAAAAAGACTGTCAGACGAGGAAAAAAAGTAAACTCCTTCTGTCTTCAGCACCAACTGACCTAGGCATGCTTGGTTAATGAAGCTTGCCGTTTGGTCAATCCTGTTAAATATGGAGCAATGAAAGAGGGAAGGATGGAGAGATTGAGGGAAAGTTGGTAATAGAGGGAATTGATCTGAGAGGCTGCCATGCTGACGGTAACTGACAGAGACACCAATATAACGTAATGCATTTAATGACTCTGGAGCCGTGCACACGATGCAGGCTGACCTAATGATTACATAGAGACCGTCCTGTGGCTGGAATCCCAACCATCAGAACCGACAGCGGAACCATTTATTACTGGGGTTATTATTAAAGATGTATCATATTTTATATGATTTATTAAAGCACTGTGTAACACCATGATGTAATCTTCAGATGAATTAAGAGTCTCTCTGTTTCTGAGGTTTGGACTAATGGGTCTACTTAGTGACTCCAACAAAAATGGATTCTCTGATGGTGGTCCAAGCAGAAAACAAGTTTATGCAAGCATCAGTAAGTCTTGCTACAAATTGAAACACTTTCACCTCAGAATAGTCTGGTAGACTCAGATCAGGTGGGCAAGTACTATTGGAACATTTTATAAAAATTCACTCTGGTTGTTTTTTATTTTGGGAACCACATCGCCTGAAAACGGCCCACAGTTACAGCAGCCTATCATGTTTACTGACAGGACTTTTTCCGATCTTTCCATAACTTGAGGTTCAGCTGGCTCATCCTATGGACTTTTTAGTTTGTATCCACTACGCTTACATCTTTAATCCCCTTGATTTATTCAGCTCTTTGATCCACGGAGGAGTCAGTGTACTTTCACACAGTTGAGAACGCACAGGAGTTCATATTTAGGCGAAATGGGGCACCTATTTTCAGGAGTTTGTTTGTTTGGTCCACACTAGGCTGGTTTTGAAACTTGCTCTACACAGACTATCCAGGAATAACCCCTCTGCTGCAGATCAAAAGGCGCAATGTGAACAGGTCCTCCGTGTATTTTTTTCTGTTTTACCTTTAATGGAGCTCTGAAACTCCAGGTTTCCACCAAACTCCTATAGCTGTTAGCGTAAAATTAGAAGAGTTTTGCAACTACATTCAAGCAAAAAGATCTAGCGTTTGAATTTTCACTCAATGATGCACTATGTTACACTATAACATATCAAGTGCTTTGATAATAGAATAAAAAGGGAGAATATTGTATAGATGTTTTTGGCTACATGAAACATTTAGATCATGGGTGCCCAAAGTGGGGCCCCCAGGCCAAATTTGGCCCGCCAAAGGTTATCTTTGGGCCCACCAAGTCGTGGCTGCAGAAGCCGTTAGCACTTTCTTAGCCTGCGGCTATGGGTGAAACAACCCCCACGTGAGTCAGTCCTGGGCTTTATTTTTTGTGTTAGAAATTCCCAAGAGCCTTCACAGTCACTTACAATGCTTTTAGCGGCCAAGATGGAGCGACAACAGCAGTGGCAAACTTTCAGAAATTGGTGATATACTAAAAAGTAGTGAGCATGGTGTCTGAATACCTTTAAAATAGTAGTAGTAGATAGTGATGCACAGCGTAGTTTTTTAGTAGTTTTGGAATAGAGATGGAATTCGGACACAGCCCAAACGTCTTTTCTTGTTACATTTAAAGACAATCCATCCAGAAGGATTTTGATTAATAGGTCTGTGGAATTGGCATCTTTGCATAGAAATATTTTCAAATTCAACAGGGAAAAGCACCTCAGAACCATCAGTAATTGTGACAGACTGACAAGAGCAAATCAACCATGCGAGGAACTAACCTTGGGTAGCTCTTAGGAAGCAATTTGAGGTTAGGCAAGGGTGATGCTCACAGACATCATGAGGGAAACGCCAGTGCAAAAAAGGGTCAGGGCTGAATATGCTGGAATAACTGCTAATTTTACCAATCCATCTAATAGAATAGCATGGATTAGGTTACATTACAGACCAGTGATTGCTTAAATTCTTTCCTTCAGGAAATGGCTTGTTTGTGGGCATGGGTACTTCATTAATGTACTGTAATTTCATCTTTGTTTGCTTTGAACAGTGAGCCAAAAAGTTGTTTTTTGAAGAGAACGGCAATTTATTTTAAGTTAAATTGCAGTCAAAGAAGAAAAGAAGAGACATAAATAAAGAAGAAACTAAGCCTTTATCCATAACTTCATGAATTGCAACCATCAAAGTGTAGAGAACAGTATTACGCAACCAGTGGCATTGGTTTTTCCATGGCTGTCAGTCCGCTGGAGATCAAATGACCACGAAACCAAATTATCCAACGAAAGGCATATTCCCAAAACACACACACACAAAAAAAACTACGTTTCAGGCTAAAGTAACAAAAATACTAATCCTCTCCTCAGGTCAGTCAGGACATGCCCTTGAAACTATAGTTTGAACAGGAGGAATATTCAGGGGCTCCACTCAGGGATAAATTTCCCAGCCTTCTTTGAAGTTTCTCCTTCTGTGTGCAGTAATGTGGCATGGAAGCGCATAAACACAAGGATTGAATAGCGCCTGCCTACATTCTCGGCTTTCATCCCGTTCTCCACAGTAAAAGAAATAAAAAAGGAAAAAAAAAATGCAAATGCACACACACATAGATATGCATATAAAAAGACACACACTTGACTTCTTGACAGATCTGCTCAACTGTTAATATCTGTAGCTCTCTGCCTAGAAAAATAACTTTTAAGTGTGTGTCTAAGAGACTGAGTTCGAGTGTGGATTGTATTCTGCACACTGTTTCAAAGTCACTGTCAGATATGCATGTATGTCCATATTTTTTTTTTCTCCAGCTGTGTGGAGGTTTATTGGTTCGTAAAGCCTTCACATGTCAGCTTCAAGTTTAAATAAACAGCAGGAACATACAAGTGTGTATTTATGGAGCTTGTCTGTCATTTATAGAACTGAAGGTTTAACTGTGGGGCCACTTGATGACAATTGCTTTGAGGATTGGTGCCAACTGGTCACGTAAACCTCAGGGAAGAATCCAAGTTGATTTCTTTCTAACTACAAAGTGTTTAAATCAATACCATAAGTGTCAAAAAACAACTTTATTGTGCTTCAGATTGGTTGTATAGTCCCAATTTAGAAAAACACCAGTTCACTAAGGCATTGTCTGTAATAAAATAGCATATTAAATGCATTGCAGTAGTCCCTTGTTTATCACGGGAGTCCCGTTTGAAGAATAATCCGCCATTGGTGAACTTTACAACTTTATTTTTACAATAAATGTAAATCTTTTAAAGCTGTAAAGCCCCTCTCTACACACTTTATGCACCTTTCTTAGACACACATTAACATTTTCACACGTTCTCCCCTTGTTTAAGCTCTTAAAGTTCAAATATTCATACAAAAATAAGTCTAGATTTACAAAATGAAACCAAAAATGATCTTTGAAAGCACTTTATATGGTACAGGAGACACTGCATGGAGAAAATTGTTTGACAGTGATGTACAGCCAATCAGGACACAGAACACAATGTGCTAGAGAAAAGAAAGCATACAAATTGCTGTAAAGAAATTGTCCTAAACAACAAGACTGCATTATAGCAAGGGATCACTGTGCTTTCATAAATCCAAGAGATAAATTTCATTTGTTCATTCATTCATTCATTCATCTTCTTAGCCGCTTGTCCCTTTTGGGGACAAGCCTAACCTGGCTACTGATGGGCGAAGGCAGGGCATACTCTGGACAAGTCGCCTAATAGTCCTTTGGTGTGAATGTGTGTGCTGCTGTTGGACTCTAAAAATGATTGACAACTTGTGCAGGGTGCGTCCTGCCTTTGCCCAGAAATGAGCAACATTTGACCTTAAAAGGGATCCAGTGGGTTAAAAAAATGTATGCTTCAATCTATATTTGCAAAAGGCCTACTATTAGTTGGGCTAAAATGAAGGCTTTGAAGTAATAAATGGCTACGACAAAAGAGAACTTTGAAATTGCTTTTAAAAGGAAGATGAACTGACTGAAAAAGTGAATCAGTTTAATGAAAGGAGCATCCTTTCAGCAGACGTCAGTCAGTGATTTATATCTGATCTCTGTTTAGGTCACCGGAGACTTTGAGACATAAACCTGGTGCCTCGCAGCTCCTTTGGCAAAACCCCCCATGTCTCTTGTTGCCGGCATAAGGTCTGGAGTAGGTGGACCTAATCTTTGCAGTCATCAGTCTCTCAGCTCCTCCACTGACTGATCGATGCCCACACTGTGTGTCTCTGCAACCTTCTCCAGCGCCTGTAAAACAGGGTCGTCGAGACAGAGTTGGAGCTGCGCCGCAATCCTGGAAATAGACTAATTCTTGAGGAAGTGAGCTCTAATGACAGTCCTCTGTCAGAAGCTTGATCAGAGGAAATCAGGGCAGCCTAAGAGGCAGCGCTTAGGAGGTAGAGTGGCTGCTAGACAACAAATTCCTCACTGCCGGAGAAAATGTTGTCTTGAGTTGCTTTATATGAAAGTCTCTGCACAATGAAAGAAATGTGTCTACATGTGCGCAAGTTTTGTCTCCAAAATCATTGGTGCAACAACAGTTGGAGAAGTTTTAGAAACTTTCCTGTGTGAGTCAAATGTGAAGATCCAACAATAGAATGTTGCCCTAGTTTTATTTTTATCTGGCAACTATTTTCACATACTCCAACAGGTCAGAGTGTATGGTCATCTTTTTATTCTGGTGCTGCTAGGGGCGTTCCTCTCGAGTCATCCAAGTTCATGGCAAATTTCGTATTCTGATATAGCATTTTACTGGATTCTTAGAATGTCCAAAGTGCTGTACAGTCACAGTCCTCATTCGCACACTGATGCCGAACACAGGCCCCAAACTATAATCACCAGAGGCTTTGTAGGGTTCAATGGCCAAATACAAATTCTCCCCTACGGCTTCTCCCTACCCCTACATTTAGCCCTCCAACCAGAGTTATGGCCTATGTCCGAATGCCCTTAACTACCGAATAAAAAACTATCCAGTGCCCTGGATTTTAAATAAAATTCAGACACCATGCTCACTACTTAACTTTTGTTTTGCTAAATGCCGAATAGGACTTCACCAATTTCACAAAGTAAAAATCGAATCAATACAAACATTTCACAAAACCTATTTGTGACTCCACTGTGTTCTGATGATGAAAATGGGGATGGTTTGTAAAAAAAATAAGTTTGAACACGTTTCTTTGGCAAAAATTGTCCAACCGCAATGCATTGCGGTCTATATTCGCTAAAGTAGTGAGCAATGATGCATGCTAGTTTTTCGCAAAGGTTTTGGAATAGTAAATTCGGACAGCACTAGAAAATGCCAAACGCACTATATACTCCATTAGTGTATAGGGAAGGAATTCGGACATAGCCACTGCAAAATAGTGTCTTCAAATTTGGACGATCCTACCCCTCGATGACGTCATCATTACTCGCCAGTCAGCTACGTTAGCGCGTAGCTACCAGCACTTAGAAAATACATAACATCAGTTTTATAACTTTAAAAAGCCCCTAGCCCTATAAATGCCCCTTCAATTGAAAGGGTAGGGGAAGCCGAAAGGGAAGAATTCGGATTCGGCCAGTGTCTTGCCCAAGAACATTTTGACACATGGAAACACGCCATGAACTGAAACTGTGATCCTCTGAGGCTGACAACTCTTCCTCTGCACCACGGTCACCCCCTCAATTCATGCTTGCTATAAAAAACTACATTTCAAGCCTCTTAATGTAATTGAATGGTTTTAATCCATTAACAAAATTCAGTTATGATTTTGTAGTAAGGGTGTCTTTAACAGTAAGATTAATAAAGTGAATCTCTATTTTTAAAAATATTATTACAGTTCATTTAATAGAATAAATCAATAGTGTTTTAGAATAATGTTAATATTTTGTAAAAGAAAAAGAAGATTTCTGTTAGTTTTTAGTGTAAGAGAACATAATTTTAAAAATGAAAGTGCCATTTGATCACTTTAAATCACAAGTTATGATCAAATATCTTTTCATAACCAAACAAAAGTGTCTGTAGAATGAAAATATGTAAAATAAAATTATATTGAATCAAAAATTAAATCAATTCAGAGGTTTTGGCAGTGCCGCCCAGCCCAACAATTTAGGGATTTTCAATTTAAATAATGTGTAAATGATGAGATCATGATTTTGAGTGGCTTGGAAAACCAAAAAAAACATTTTTTTTCTTTGTATTAAAATATTTTTATATCAGTCTGAATGTCGTTGGTTTGTGGTGAATATATGTTTTAAAAAGTTTTCAAAACTGCCAAAATACGTATATGTGGGTGGTAAAATGTATTTGAAAACACATTTATCTCCACTGTCATGCATGCGTCACTCCATGAATGCTCACCTGCTGTCTTCCTGTTTGTCTCCCTGACAGTTCATGTGTGTCTGTCAACAAATAAAACCCACTTTCTCACAGTCACACAAACCTCTCACCCCTGTCACAACAACCTCGGTCTCAGTCACCTGTTACACAGCAACATTAAGAAAATAAAAGTTGGTAATTTGGGAGATATGGTAGACTTAGTCACAACTGCCCTTACAGTTAGATACGGGTAAAAAATGGGCAAACTTGTACAAGCTGGTGGTAGCAGCACACACGAAATTTTAAAGTTGTAGACCGCTTGGTGAGCCTGAATAGCCTAAAGTTAATGCACATCTTTTTTTAGGGGCATCCTGCATAGCAAACACTTATAAAACATGCAGGTAAGGAGGTAGGTTAGAGGCAGGCATTTTCTACAGATCTTTTGTTTTTTCAACCCCCCTAAATCCTGAGGACTGCTCAAGGATCCCTTTAGTGCTGTTCAAGGGTACACTCCTTGAGTGCACCCCGACTGTTAAAATATTAGAAAATTAGACAGCCAGAGTACTTTGTACAAGCATCCTATGGGCGTCCTAGAGGGGGTGACCTGGATGCAGATAAGATGGCGGCCCAACACAACATTAAACTCATCATTGAAGTGGAAACCAGAAGATTAATTTGTGTAACTAAACTAGAAGATTCCTAACCCTAACTTTAACTCTTAACTTAACCGTAACTCAGTTCCGCTGTTTTTCTAGGAGAAGAGTGTAAACTTTGTTGGAACTTCAGTCAAGGACTAATGATACTCTGGCCCTCCTCGGGGTCATGTTGTTTTTCACGGCCAGACCCTCTTGGTCCTAGGGGCCCTTACATATTACATGTGGTAATGGTGCAACGGTAAGGTGGTCGACCTCTGATCGGGAGATTGCAGGTTCAATTCCTGCCTTGCCCACTCGTGCGTGGAAGTGTCCTTGAGCAAGGCACAAACCCCACTTTGCCTCTGGTGGAAGGTTGATGCAATCAGTGTTAATGTGTGTGACAATGGTCAAATGAGACTGTAACTGTAAAGCGCTTTGGGCCTTCAAGGATGGTAGTGATATATAAGTATACACCATTTACTGTGTACACCCTGTGCATATCAATAAGCAAGAATCAGTAAGAAACCAGCATGCTCACCTTAAGTGTGGCGTAAGGACACCGTACAATAGTATGTGTATGTCTTAAGTGCATTCAACTCATATATATATATATATATATAATTAGGGATCCCCATTAGTTGCAACTGATGAGTTGAAACTATTCTCCCTATGGTTCAGACATTTCACAAACCTTTTACATTTACAGATATACGTGCAAGTATTAACATATAAATATTCAAAATAAGTAATAACAAAACAAAGTTTACAAAAATGAATGTGATTCCCACCTTCTCACTACATACACACTACATACATAACTCAATAATGGCATTGCTCAACATTACCAATAAATATTTATTTCATTTTAAATAAGTACGTTTTTAGTGATGATTTGAAAATAACTTTGCTTTTTGGCCGTGAAATAGCTGTGAAATATTAACCTTACAAATGTGCCACAATGCGCTTGTCACGCCCACAGCAATTGTATGTTCCATTTTCATGATGTCCCGTAAGGTGGCTGTATGAGCCTCAAGGAGACAGCAAGACCCACCAGCGCTCCAGCCTACAACCCTCCATGGACCCAGACAACCCAAAATCCCACAGCACCTATACAGGTCAACACCTGTACAGGTGCATGTAACTAAGGTATAAAGCAACACATCTATCATCTCTTGTGATGAGCACTTACTGACTCTAGTGTAAGATTTTTTTTAGAAAAAGAAATGTGTGAGGACACATTTAGTGGGAATGCAATGTTGTGTAAATACTGCAGTTTGTCTTGATATGTGCTTTGAAAGGGAGGAGGCACCAACAGCGCAACACGTATCAAACTAAACCACCAGTCTAAGAACAGGACTAAGTTCTGATGATAGTTAAAACTGCAAAATGTCAAGAAATGTGTTCAATTTGTTTGTTCTGATGCACCACATCTGCAGCCTGGGAAACTGGGTCAAAGTTTACACTCCGACAATACTTTTGGTCTGCTTTGATAGAAACCACACCTCCGCAACAACACAGGCAGCTCGTCGATATATGCAAATACGTGACCAATTTTATTTCTTTGCGTATCTGTTGCTCTCTGTGGCTCCGTTCATTATGCAGCTCTTCCTCCATGGGGTGTCAGCAGGACAGCTGTGTGCGTGTTCCTAACCCATCTCCTCTGGATAACACCGTGAAGTAATAAGACGCCTGTCTGGCAGAGCGCAACTTAGCTGCAAAGATATGCAACCGTGTAGGCAAGAAATCCAAGCTAAGCTTATGTTACTCTCATAACAGCCGGATAATCTTAGAAACCCAAACTTTGGTTTCTAGAATCTGTAGAAACTCTGCTTGTAAACATGAGTAAAAATAGTCAATTAATTGACAGGAAAGAAAAAAAGTGACTTTGATGTATGCCAACATGTTGCAATAGTATTACATTAGTGTTTATCTAGTAAAGTCAAAAGCAAGTGCATAAATCTGACATATTTTGCTCTTTTAATAAGTTGCATAACTTTTTTGTGTCAAATGATGTTAAATATTATATAATTCTGTTGAATGTTTTATTCAAATTGATTTTGAAAAAATTAATATTTTCTCTAAGCAATGAAATTCATTAATCAATTTTCTTTTTTTTACTGCTGTGGTGGAAAATATCACTTCAGTTTGTTTTTAGTAAAGGATTATAATGATCCAACTTCCACTTCCTGTGCTTCAAAATACGAGTTATTTAAAAACCTTCTTAGTAAAATTGACTTTTGCACTGGAATACAAAAAAAAAAAATTGATACTGAATCATGAAACATTGAATATTGGCATAAATTTGATGCCTGTCAATATAAATATGCATCAACAATGCATCAGGTCCAAAATTACTTTAATATACCAACTACAAAGTGAAAGTGAAATAAATTCAGACTTCAAGTGATTATAAGAAGAGAGGCAAAGCCCCTACACTCATGATAAAAAAGTATTTTTATTATTTGAAACTTTCAAAAAAAATGTTTTTTTAATTACTTTTTTACTGGCACTATTTTTTTTTACAAAAATAGTATATACAAATATGTATCTTTTACTATTGAAACGTGTTTATTTTAGTTATAGCAATGCCTTGCAAGAATTTTCTGGTTGTCAAATAAAATATAAAATGTATTGGAGGTTATTGAAGATATTTGTTCAACAAAACATTTTGCTCTTTGTGGCACTTCTGCTAAATCTCATCCTATAAAAAAAAACAATAAATCTTTAAGAATATTTGTTACATCAAATACCACAAAACATTAAATCTTTAACAGCAGCACCTCCCCCATGAGGGTATGCTTTTTGAGTGATCAAGGCTCAATAGGGCCTTCATAAGAACCATTTAAAAAATGTGTATATATGACTGGTAAAAATCAATAATGCTTCCAAGCAAAAAAAAAAAAAAAACTACAATAAAAAAGGAAAAACTATGTGAAAACATAAGGGAGAGGCAAAACAAACCACCACGATACAAATATTAACAAAAAATAACAAATCGGTGTATTCAGACTGGACACATTTGGTGCGCTTATAGTGAACTAGAGATCTTTTCGCTCAATTATCCTGCACACATTTTCAGTCAGAATACCCTGATCTCTACAGCCCACCTTTTGAGGTGGTCCTCGTTAGTTTTCAATCAGACTGAGCTCTGGTTTGTTCTGAGCATGGTATAGACTTCGTGCTCAGAGTGGCACAACTGGACCAAAATGGCCACCATAGCCAGGTATTACTGGTGTAAACAGAGTAGCGGAGAAACAATGAGACACATCAACTCAAAGAGATTTGGTGGGATGAATGTAGGCTCATTAAAACAACTTTTTACATGATATACATTGCTTCTCACACTGTTTCCCCGACAATCTGTATGTCATAAATACTTATCAGTGTACCTGTACCTCAGTAACCGCCTTGCATCATTCAAGGATTCAAGGATTTTTATTGTCAAAGCAGTGGACAAATGAATGTCATTGGCACGAGATTGGACTCAGGTCCCGGTACATGTGAGAGAAGAAACATATACAATGTGACACAATTTACAACATTATTTACAACACAATATTCCACTAATGCTTACAGAAATATAATTAAATAAATTGTTTTAGAATTAAAATAAATACTATATAACTTTATGTAAAAATACTCAAATTTAAACTAAATTATTCTATAGATATTACTCCTATGCAATCTCGGCATTTAAGATGACAAGATGGCGCTGGTGTATGTGTATGTGGCTTGCCATCTGTCCGAGAGGGGGTTGCAGGTAAGATGGCGCCCAAATACAAACTTGAACTCATCATTAGCTAACTGGAAATGTTGAAACTGTAGCCGGAAGCTGAAATTGTGTATCTATACTATAAGATTCCTAACCGTAACCCTGACTGTAACCAAGCTCCGGTGTTTTTCTAGGGGAAGACCGTGAAATTCGTTCAAACCTCTGTCGAGGAATTATGGCTAATGATGCTATGGCGCCACCTTGTGGCCATGTTGTTTTCTGTGGCAAGATTCTCCGGGATAAAAGAGCCACATGTGGCTCTGGAGTCTCAGGTTGCAGACCCTTGGTAAAAGGGTATATTCAGATAGGAAAAGTCAGTTGGTCAGGGCCAAGTCAGCTTAATTTGGTCTGGATTGAGTCCTGTAGCTTCCATATAGTCTGTTTTCAGATTGATGTCAACCGGATATTTTTGCTCCGAACCAAAACTTGTAGACAAAACCATGTGACTGGAGATCTCTTCAATTATTGGCCAGGAATTACAAGGGCGGTACAAAGCAATGGGAGAAAAAATAATGGAAGTCCTTCGCTTTGCAATCCTTGTTGGGATAGTTCACTTATTCAAACTTTATATTTTGTTGACCAATTCTAAATGTTTCTATCAACATCGGGTTCAACACTTTTTTACTATCACTTTGGTACGGTGGAGAATAGCATGAAATAGAACATTTTTATTTCTATCGTACTTTTCTCTGAAAGAATCACCAAGTGCTTTAAAAAACGGAGATTATACAAAGCAGGGACAAACCAAGAGGACATGGTCAAGTTTAATGTTGTATTTGGGCACCATCTTACCTTCAACCAAGTCCCTCTCCTTTTATCTCTCCATGGTGGCTCCTTTCCTAAACATAAAATAAGTCAGGGAGACTGTTGACCCAGCCATGTCGACCGTCGGAGTCAGCAGCTAAAGATTCCTAACCAAAACCATCTAAAGAAAACAAATAAACAAAGCCCAAAAACTAAGACTACCAAGGCCCAACCACAAACTAAAATAACAAAGCCCAGCAGTGCAAGACTGCTCAGGAAAAAGAGGGGAAAAAGAAGAAAGAAAAACAAATAAAGAAAAATAATATAGTAATTTTTTAAAGTAAGGATTACTTCATTAGCATTTATTTAATTTAGATTAGTTAAAATTATGAATTGATGCTGAGGATCACATAGATGATAAACTATGTAAGTTTCTACATCCCTATTGACCTGACGACATCTTGTTTGCTCAATGCTACCTCCAGAATGAACAGATTTTATGTGCAAAGCAAAACTTTGGTAAAAACTTTTTATCTTTGATGATTTAAAAGCACATATTATCTTATGCTGCACAACATTGGTTAAGAGCTGTCCAGAGCTGCACTGAGATGATCCGGTTTGGCACAGATCATCTTTTATTTTGAATATAAGTTATTTGAGCTTCTGTCAAGACTTTAAAAAATAAAATCACATTTTGAAAGATGCTAGGTTCTTTTTATATGTGTGCTTTTGTTTGTGCCAAAAAATATACATAATTCATATTTATGGTAAAAAAATAAAAAAAAGAAGATCATGAATGCAAATCCAAATTTCTTAAAGGCTAAAGCAAGACTATGCAGCTCCTTCTAGGTTTTGATCACTAAAAAACTAGCCCCTAATGGCTCTCTTACCGTTAAGGTTGAAGACCCCTGCCTTAGACTTTTAGAAATGGTTTTGTATGTGTTGTTGTTTTTTTTTTTTTTTTTTGGACTAGTAAAGGGTTATAAACAATAAGGTTATATTTTTAATCTCTTTCCTCCTGTCTTAATTAGCATGAACAACAAATTAGCTGCTTCCACAGCAAAATCTGTTTATTCATTAAGACAAAACCCAATAACAACAACACTGCTTGCCTTTTCAGATCCCTTATCAGCCGCATCTGCTTGATAGCAGCACAAAGAATGGAGAAAGTGACGACTCACACTGAGTTTGTGTTTATGGAACAAAGATGGAGAAAGAAAGAAAAAGAGCAGATAAAGCCCTACGGTCCTGCTCTATAATGACTTTTTTTTTTTTTTTTTATCATGTCAACAAAGTGGGATAAGAGCAGGAGATATGTGTGAGGAAACAGGTCAAGATCTAAGAGGGATAACAACTTCCACTGAGCTGAGGGTTTGTATTTATCCAGTAGTGCATTAAACAACAGAGTTCTTCAGAGTCTCTGCTGTGATGTAAAGCTGCACCTTCGCTCTAATAAAACATGCATTAAAAATGCATTAAAAACTCCTATAGCCTCCAGTTACTTCTCTTTGACGTAGAAACGGTTGCTCAAATGTTCACTTCTTCTCCTGTGAAGGTCTGAAAATGAAGGTGCGTTTATTTCATACGGAAAGCCTTTTAAGTAATGAAGTCATCTGCCGTAAAATTCCTTCTGCTAAAAAGAAATTGGAATCAGACAATTTGATTTATAAAAACACATCAGCAATTTGAAGGATATGAGCACTTGAGGTGAAATCCATAAACTGATGGGCAAAGCCTTCGTAAAATAAATAGGTCCTCTCTGCAGATAAACAGACTTATCTGTACATCTGGAGTCGTTTCTTCAGCTTGCCTTCACACCCTGCAGCTCTCGCCAAACTGCTTTACACTAAATGTCACCGTTTAATACAGAAAATAAAATCAAATCAATGAGAGGCCTACGTGTTGCATGGCTTTCATTTAAATTCATGTGAAAAACCGCACTGGGTGAGCTAAGATGTGATGTGTGTTTCTCCTCATAGCACATGATTATCTAGGTGCATTAGGACTTGATTACTTTCTTTGGTGCAAGCTCAAAAACACTTAATTTTCCACAATTTTGCTCTGAGTCTAACTGCATTAGGGGGGATAAAACCACAGGAGCCAACTTCCATTTTCATCTGAAAACGCTGTGAACACAATCTCACGATTTGTTTTCAGCGAGAAAGCTAACGTACAACCCAACGGTGTGTGTGTGTTCACACGAGGAAGGGGCAGTCTGCAGTCTGACTCTGCTTTGCACTAACAAACCTTCCAACCCTAAGTGGAAATGGGTGATGCTGTGATGTGAATGCTAGTAGGATTGCTGCAATACCTGACCTTTCTGAGATCCCAGCACTTGTGCCTCTCAACAAGCTCCTTTTGTGCCTCTTAGCTTGTAAAATATAAAAACCATCCTTTTTGATTGCTTCAAAATGTATTGAGGCATGTTTAGTGGAAGGTCAGCCAAGAGGAAACAGCTCTAAACTCTGTTCATGTTTTCTCAAACAGAACAATATTGATTTAAAAAAAAAAGTAAAATATTCCATTAAAAAAACTCCCAACAGAAAGTTAATAGCGAAGTTTACTCTTTAACACCAGAGATGTCGCCAACAACAACTAAGGGGCGGCCGTGGTGCAGTGGCAGGGCGGTCTGTATGCTATTGTTAATAGCATACAGTGTTACATGGTTTCTTAAAAGGAGAAGCTCTAACAAATATATTTAGATCATTGACATTGTGAAGAGTGTTCTGCTTCTCCTGGAGGCCGCTTCAGTTTGACCACTAGGTGGAGCTCGAGCTACAGCCATACACTTTTTTTTCAAGAAGAATAAGAAAAAGATGAGAAAAAAATGGTGCTTTAGACCACAGATGGTTACTTAATTTTTTTTTCCTTAAAAGAGTTCGGAAAATTCTTCTCTGTGTCTATATAAAACTCTTCATTTAATCAGCAATGTTTACGTCGACCCAGCATTAGCATTAGCCGTCCTATGGGAAATTCCAATAAACGCTAGCATCAAGCTAGTGGACTTTAGCTTTATATGCTAGATCGGTCTCTACTTTTATGGATCGATTATTGATCTAGTAAGCTTAGATCGATTCAAATCAATTAATCAATTTTATCAAGCCAGCCCTAGTTAAATATGGCTGTTATATAAATATTCCCCAAAATGTAATGTAATTGTGGATTGATATATAATAGCGAACCTAGCTAAACAATCAACATTAGTTTACCTCTTGCAGATAGTTCATTTTCTTTTTCACAAGTGTGGGGGATGACATTAAACCACATTGAGAAAGTGGTTGGAACAGGGGAGTTAATAGTGACATTGTTTATTTAAAAAAATAAATGCTTTAATTATAATAATGAAAGCTTCATGCAATTTGCCCAGGACCTGCACAGCGTCAATGGTTGAAGAGATACGGTAGTCAGAAGGATTTTACCATCAGGGTTAAGATGGCTCACAAACAGCCACAGATGTTCAAAAAACAGCTCGTTAAAGTTGCTAACCCTTCCATTCTTTCAACTACTGTAACTCTTCAACTGTTTACACAATTAACATACTTCCAGTGGATTCAGATGCAGGGAAAAGTAGCCTTGCGCCGATATGTAAAACTTTATAGTAGTGAAGTGTTCACTCAACGACGTAAATTAGCTTCTCCCCCAGTTTTGCGCCTTTATGCAACAATTTACGTTAGTAGTGTGTTGAATTTCTGTGCAAAGCCAATACCCTCCACATCAGAATCAGCTGTTATTTAGGGCATCTCTGGTGTTAAAGGGTTAAATAAGACCAATATAAAGATCAACCATGCATTACTATTTTTTCAGCCATCACAAGACAACAGTTGTTAGTCTCCCTCTGCTCCAGCATGTTTTCCTTTATGTTTAAACTTGTAACATTCCATATACTTTTATTTATAGGGACTAACAAGCAAAAAAACAACCAATGAGAGCACAATCAGGTTCAAT
Source organism: Oryzias melastigma (assembly GCF_002922805.2). NCBI lineage: Eukaryota > Metazoa > Chordata > Actinopteri > Beloniformes > Adrianichthyidae > Oryzias > Oryzias melastigma. The sequence goes on along the minus strand of NC_050523.1, from coordinate 16,401,392 downwards.
TTCTTACTTAATGAGGTTAAGATTTAAACTACATACATATGTTTTACCTTCCTGCACCAGACAACAAGTTTAATTCTTTAGTTGCCATGAATCTGGAAATAATAGTGATGGAGAGTTAGCCTAAAAGCTTCAGAAACACAGGAAGTCAATGAAAAATGCTCCTATCATCTAAAAACAATGCAAGCATCTCATCACAACCGGATGGAATACAAAATTGAATCCTTGCCAACAAAGCGCTTTTCTTTTTTTCTTCTCTAAACCCAAGAGCACATATGTTCCTGCCTGTTATTCTCCACACAGCAGCTGCAGAAGTCATGTATCGTAAATACCTTTCGTTTAGTACCCTCTCTAAGATCAGGATGACATATTCAAGGCTTCTGTTGCCATAGTGAAAAATTCCTTAACGGAGGCAGTTGTGGATTGGCTCAGAATTCCTTTTTAATTGAAGAAAATGAGAAATCTGACAGCATCAACTGGAGGAACCTAAAGCTCAGGTATCCGTTTGGAGGATGGCTTATCTATTGTAGATCCCAGAGCTCCCACAGTGTGATAGATTTGTAGGACAAACTTGTTCAGTAAAGCTGAAACGTGTCTTTATTCTGATAATTACAATGGAATCACAAGGATTCATTCATCAACACACTCTCATTCCCAAGTCTTCACGTTTTGACGCATGGTTAAGGACTGCTCTGCATCAAAAATTGACGTTTTGGGTTTTTCCAACTTTTTTTGACGTGCTGGCTCTTCCAATTAAATCAAGGCTCCCCAACTTCCGGACCATAAACCAGTACCTTGTCTTGAACGTGGACCCTACCTGTATCCTAACCCTAACGTTAACCTGGTACTGGACGGGGATCTGTACCGGATGTGAATTGGTACCGGTTCAGACGCGGTACCAGACACGGACTGAACTAGGATTAGGGTACCGGGAAAGGGAATCGGCCGCATCCCGAGGTTCAGTCCACATCTGGTACCTCGTCCGACAAAATGACTATACCCCTGATTTAATTAGAACAGCCAGCACGTCAAAAACTACGAGTTGGGGACACACAAAACGTCAAAAAGTGACACGGAGGAGTCTTTAACCATGCATCGATCTGTAACGACTTGGAATGAGAATGTGTTGCATACATAGAAACTAGAAAGAAGATAAAAGAACACTGTTTCTTTAGTAGGCATAAGACACATAAAAATGCAAATGTGCTACATCTACATTACATGCATCTTGTTGTGTTGAGCAAGAATTAATCTCAATCAATCCAATTAAAAGTCAGTCTTTCTCCCTTCCTTTCCAACTTTTACCCTAATTGTCATCACTGACCCATCAGTTTTATCCTTAAGGGCTGAATTGTTTCACTTTGGTTATGAATGAATGAATGAATGAATGTTATTGCTCATCACTGAGTTTACAAAAAAGGCTGATCACCAAATCACCTTGTTTCTAGTGAAGCATACCTGATTAGCTTAATTGTCACATAAGGAGGGACGTGTTGAGAAACAACTCTTTTTGATTGTTTCCCATGGGCTGCAAAGAAAAAGAGACATTACGCACAGGTAATTAGCCAACAAATAATTGCTGAGCTAAACTGGCTCCAGAAAAATACAGTCTTGAAAGCAACGGCCTCTCCAAATGAATGTTAGTGTGTACTGTTTTATGGTACAAAGTACCTGTAGGCAAGGATAGACTTATAAGCTTTATTACTTCTTACCTCATGGCCTTTATTAAAATTTCAACAACACATTGCTTCCAAACTAGTGTCTTAATGTTGGGCTAACTGCTTTGATTTAGAACACTCACCTTTTATTTTCCTCATACAACCATGTAAAAAAAGGGAAGAACTGTGCATATTTTTTTTTTTTATCAGATTTAACGATAATACCAAAAAAATACTTCAAGCACTTCTTGAGATACCATTTTCTACACTTCTATTTTCTGTGCAAACTCAATTTTGGTATGTTATAGCATAAACCTAACATAAGTAGTGACTGTTGTTTCCATGTCAATGTTAGGACTAAAAACACAAGAACATAAAGTTTAACACAAACATATATATGTATATATTTTTTTCACTTCTAACATTTTCAGACACTGGATATGCTCAGTCTTTATTATGACCAGGTGAATGTCTAGAAACCAACTAAATCTATGGATTGTATGTCTGAGAATTTACTACCATCCAACTAATTATTAAAAAATATATTGTGATCAGTAATTGAGGTTTTTTATGCAGCTAATGGTCAAATACCACAAAAATTTCAGAGAGTAAGAGTTCCCTCAAAAATATATATTGGCTAGACCGATCATCTTGGATGTAACTTTTAGGATTCTGAATATGAAAATCAATCTTAAAGTGGGTCGACTGTATTTACTGAAGTTTACAGAAAGGTGAAAGTGACAAAATAAAATAGAAGAAATGGCTCTAATAATCCCCAATTTGGAGGTTTTAGTATGGTCACCTCCTTTAAACTGTAACGTTTTTTAAGTTGGCAATTGTTTTAGTTTTTTAGGTTTATGGTACTTGGTAATTTTGTCATTGTCTTTAATGGTTTTTATACTTGTATTTTCATGAATGCTTTTATTTTTGTATTATTACATAGTTTATTCGTGTTGTGTTTCTTGTGGCAAATTGATCTTAAATCTGTAATAAAGATTTTCAATGCAAAATTATGAGCTTTACTTTATGGGTTTTGTCCCACCCACTTTGGTCCAGTTCTCATATACAGTCAATGTGTTAAAATAAAAAATGTGTCATGAGTTCGGAATATTAAGGCATCCAAAAATATTTAAAGCTGTTTAAATTAACAAAACTTGAATTAAAAAAAGTTAATTTAGAAAGGTTACAAAGATAGATTGTTCAAGGTATTTTTCCTTGGAAAGTATGTCACTGCATGTCACGTCAAATCATTTCACTATCATTCACTCAGAGGGATTTTAGTTATTTTAGATTAGACAAAATTAGGTTACAACCCCCCGAGACCCCACCCCCCTGAGTCTGTATTTGATTTCTTCAAGATCTGGGTTAAGCACAAGATTCCTCATTTATCTTAAGAGATGCTTTGAAGGAATTCTGGATCATTTTACCTTTGATATATCGGTGGTAAGGGTTTTAGGCACAATCCTCCCCCAAAAAGGTTTACAGAATTGCATTAGAAACCAAAACTTTAATCTTGCATCAGAAATGAACAGTTAAAACAGAAGGATCACATTTTATTTTTTACAAGAAAAAATATATACATAAGCATCCGATTCCAGAAATTTAAACAAGTGGACCACGGGGGGAAAAACTGAAATTGCTACTAAATAATTTACTGTAAAATTTTTAGTCCAACATATTTACCAAAACAACCAAAAATAATCAATTTTCAGAATTCTAACTATTTTCACCTGACAAAAGTAACTTAACTTGATTCAACTTTTCTTAAACAATAATCAAATATTCTGTTTAGCGTATTTGCATCAGCATATACAAAGCATCTAAACACTAATGCTCTGTCTGCTGCACAAGTCTGTGATTCACCTTTATGGAATTAGTTCATTGAATCCCTGCAACGATCCGAACTCAGCAGGAGATGTATGCTGATAAATGTACTTCTTTTAATTTAGGAGAGGCTGCAAGAGCGCACACCGTCATTAGACTCAACCATTTGCTTTGATTCGATCACACACAAATGACGGCAGGGTGCTGCATTTCAGCGCGTCGCATTATCCTCACAGCCCTGCATTCCGACTGTTTATGCCCCAGACGCTGGGTTAATGGGAATAATCAAATGAGTGCATCACCCTCCCTACCCCAAATGTTTTTTTCATTTAAAACAAAATGAACTGCTGTACAAATGTATTTCATAATGCAAGTTATACGTTAATACAAACACCATTAACATGATGTAAGCCTTTTTTTGTCCTATCTAGATGTTTTCCAAATAAATCATATGAGGTGTGCAAATTTTCTATAACTCAACCAAATATATTTTGGATTTAAAATGTTAAGCTTTATACCATTTAAATGTTCAAATTTAGAAAAGAGAAAAAGCTTGATATGTTAACTTCCTGAAGAGAAATTTCTATCAGGTCACTTCTGTATCAATATCCACGACTGTTTATGATAAGACTAAGTTTCCCATAGAAAATGACTCATAAAATGAGGTCAATTGAGTCAGCATTTTTTCGAGATGCAGGCATTGTTTTGTTGGACGACATAGTGATTTGTTAGAATAGGTCTAAGTTGTCGTTTCTACGCCAACCACTCTTGCCAATCAGGAGTGAGCTTGTTGAAAGCCCACACCCAAAACACTTGAAAGCAGGCTCGGGAGTATCTATCAATCAAACGTCTGGAACGTTTGCTATTTTATTGGTCAGGTTAAAACTTGAATGACTTGCACTACAGAAAAAAAATATGACATAAAGATTTGGAATACCAAGAGCATGTTAAAGAAAAGAAGCAAATCAAGAACTATTATTCTGGCAAATAGAATGACAGAGCGATAGCTGATCATTTCTCAATACAAGTCTATGAGATTTTGGCTTTTTGGAAGCAGCGAGTACTTCCTCTTTTGAACATGAGGTGGGACGGGTTACCTCAGTTCAGTTTTTATATACAGTCACTGAATGATATATACAACTTTAAAACGTTATGGAGAATGTCTTGTGTTAAGAAACTTTCACTAAAACAAAAAAGAGCAGCACCAGATACAGAAAGACACATGGGAACAACTCTAAACGGATGTAGGTGTTGTGTTATTAGAAGAATCTTATTTGGAAAGATTGATTAGGAGAAAACCTTTCTCATAGATATTTATCACTAATTTAAAAAATGTATACTGTTTTTAGCTTTTTGTCCTTTGTAGCAAAGTCATGCAAAAGTCAACAAACTGCAATCTACACAAAACAGAGAAAGTTCTTGATGAGTAGAAATATGAGAGTTTGTCTTAGAATGCTATTCTATCCCCTGATCCAAAGGCCTAACAGTTAATTAAGCTATGGAAACATGCTGCCAAACTTTATCTGCAAATGGATGAGATCATTATCTGAATGCATATTGTGCAGTTGCCATACATCAGTGTCAGGCCACAGAGCTAAAGTGACACCCGACGCGGTGTCAGAGCCCCAGAGATCCATTTTGAATTGATTCCTGAGGACTCATGAACTCTTCAATAACGCTGACAGTCCTCTCAAGATATCTGCAGGTCTCTTAGGAACTTCAGCATGCAACACGACTGAAGTGACAGATAACATGCAGGCTGATTAAAAGCCTCAATTCCATCTTCTTATGAAGCTGGATATGTGTTTTATGCAACTTGCTGCACATTCAATCTCAGTCAATCTCAATGGAAAAGTACAGTCTCCTCAACATTCAAATTCTCCCCCACAGGACATTGTTCCTGAAATAATCTTCTCGCCCTGAATATGAGTCCCATTTTGCAGCTCTGCAAGCAGAAGGTCATTCTGGTTGATGGAAGTGGGACAGCGGCACTACAAGTATCTTAACCTGACTGAGAGCAATTTAGCTTCCTTAGATAGAAACTATCTCCTACTTATCCAACTAATTGTTAAATAATTGAATAATTTTCAGAAATATTGAACCCAAAGTTAAACGGGCCCATTGGAGGTTGCTTGAAAGTACAAGCTCCAGTCTATTATCTCTCTTTAAGTGAAGATAACAGCATTTGAACCCAAAGTCCGGTCTTGTTTTTGTTTGTGATTGTTCCGTCACAGATGAGCAGACATACTAGCTTTGCTCCAAACGTTTCACCATCATCAGAATTGTTAGTTCTTACCCCTAATTAGCGACACAGTTTTCTGGATCTGACAACAGTGTTGTTGTGCGAAACAAAATGTGACCAAGTATATCACAAAGTCAATTACAGATCACGACAAATACCTTCCAAACATGACAACAACTAATCAGTGGTTAAATGCCTGCTGGAAATTTGGGCCAACAGGACAATCCTGAAACTCGAACAAAACAAAAATGTGTACATTTATTCCAAAATCACTAATGTCATGAATTCCTTTGGATATAAACCCTTTCACCCAGACGTTGATAGCAATACTTGAATGACTCACACTCTTTGACATACTGTAACTCTATGACCGTTTATCCGATCAACATGAATCAGTTCATGCAGGTAAAAGCAGCTTTGCACATCTACTTTCCATTGATATGCAACACATGACTAAAGTAAAATGTTGCGCAACGGTGCAAAGTCACTTGTCTGTACGACGGACTTAACTGATTTACATTGACTATGTAAGCCCTTAACTTCCCTAAAGTTTTGCAAATCAGCACAAGGCTGCTTTTCTCAGCTTCAGAGTCGGAATAATGTCAATTTCTTATAAGGTTGAAGAGTTACGATAGAATGTCAACATTTAGAGCTAAATCTCTAGGGCTATAGGGTTAATATAAAAACCAAATACTGACTATGTGAACTAATGAGAGAGCAAATAGAGGAACGTCTAGAGAGATGGAGGATTGCTGGTGTGATTTGTGACAAAAAAGGTGTCAGAAAGAAAGGAAGGAAGGAAAGGTGTAGAAGACTAAGGTGAGAGTATCCCTATTGTTGATTTAGAGACAGTGACTCTTAAAAATGAGGCAGGAGGTAGTGGAGTTGAAAATGTTGAGGTTCTCTTTGGAAGTGACAAGGATGGACGAACTCAGGAATGAATCCATCAGAAGAACAGCTCATGTTAGATGTTTTGGAGATAAATGCAGGAAAGTACACTGAGATGTTTGGACAAATTAAGAGAAGGAAGAGTGGCCACATTGCTAAAGAACACTGAGTTTGCCAGAAAGAAGTTGCCAGGACGAAGGGCTAGAAGAAAACCACAGAGGATGCAGTTGAGGAGGACATCAGGGTGGTTGGTATGAGAGAGGGGAATACAAAGGAGAGTGTTTGAAGATTCACTGGCGAAAGGCAAAGAAGAAAGAGACAACAATTGAACGTTGTTGAGACAAAATAACTGGGAAAAAAAAGTCTTGATGATGTAAACGAGCCATGACTCACAGCCGACAAACCATTATCACCATAGTATTTTCAGCGACTTACAAAAAAAATTGGCCTCTTACGTGCTATGCCAAACTGAAATCACTAAAACTGGTTAATAAAATAAAGTACTTTAATTTAGAAAGGCAAACTTGGTGCCTGCAACATTCAAAAAACAAAGACATCTAACACAGAGGAAGGATAAGATATTCAATCCTTTCCCTTCTGCATTATTGTTTGTTGGTGGAAGATCTTTGATTTATGTAAAGTTAAAGGACCAACTGGCAAAGTTAACTTTAAACTTTATCATATTCCAAACCAAGAAGATGCACTCAATTGATTAGAACTATAGATTCTGTGGAGCCATAATTCAGCAAGCCCCAATAAGGGTATCTTTTACAGTATCTTTTTTATGTTATACTAACATGCTAGACACTTATTCAATCCTCCCATGTTTCATGAAGCTAAATAAGCATTGTTATATTGTTATACCTGCAGTACAGCTTCTTTGGGTGGGCCTCTAAACCCAAAGTGATTGAGTCTTTCCAAACCGAGAACAAATTTGGGCAAACTATTTTCAAGCACTATAGGAAAATCCTTTCCAATACCTGACATTCACCCTGTTTGTGCTGTGTGTCAATAAATACCATAGCAGATTACAGCTCTAAAATGCCATCAGAAATATCTACAAACCAAACTGCATTTTCACTGATAAATCATAATCTTGAGTCAAAGTTACTATCAATTTCTCCTGTGGTGTAGTTTGCGCACACAGAAGAACAAATCCTATTTACCTTGTGACTCCAGTGTTACCAGCCTCCAGTCTCACTGCATTCCAGTCTCTTTCAGCCCCTCTATCCTTGGGCTTCTGAGTGTAATCAGAGGAATCATGATTTGTTGGTAGGCAGCACAGAAGCTGCAGTGTGAAACGCAGCAGCGCCACGGAACATTTGATCTGTCTGAGACGGAGTGTGAAGGCTCTGAATTTAAGATTGAGGAAACAGGCAGAAATTCAAGGGGAACGATGTGCTAATGAGGCCGGCCAGAGCAGCTGCATAAAAAACATATTATGGCTCTCTGAACAAAAACGGAATCACCCATATTAACAGCTTCTTCTTTTTCTCTCATTGTAAAAACTGGTGAGCCACTGCTGTTGGGTGGAGGATTAATGGCGCTTGAAGGAAATGAGCTGGGATTCAGTGCAATTCACTGCGAGTGGATTTTTTTTTTTTTTTGTTAAACATTTTTGAAGCTATGAATTTATTTTGGTGCCAAACTCTACTCGAGTTGCTGCTCTGCTTCTCCACACAAGGTTGCAACTCACTGACCTAATTAGGAAACAAATAATAGGTATTAGTGAAAACTATTTTCCAACCATCATTTAATTTGAATCCATGTAGAATAACCAAAATTGCTTTTTTTTTTAGAAAAGCCACATCCAATTAAGATAATTTTGAGTCGTAATAACTAACTTTGTTCAATAATAAACTTGTTTTTGTGCATCTTAGGGGGGAAATTTGCATATTATTTCTCCATTATAATTGCTCCTTCATGAAATAATAAGATTATTCATTAAGACTATTTGTTTAACTGAAAGTGGTGGAGGAGAGAAACATCTGCAACCAGTTTATTTTTAATTTAGATACATAAATTAAGCTTAACTGAATAAAAAAACTTTGAATTGTCTGGTTCCTGTTCCACCTATTCCTAAGGTGTTGAGCTTATTTCTCAGCTGTGAATGTTTCAACTTTTTACCCAGAATTGAATTCCACCAGAGGCAGGCTAAAGAGTAATTAAGGGAATTTATCAGCCACTAATCTGGTCAGCTCACATCCTCTTATCAAAAGGGAAGCCTGTTAGATTGGGTAAACAGTTTCTCTAGGAAGCCAAGTTTCGTTGAAGCAAATAGTCCTCAAGAGGGACGTAACACGATGAGCAGAGCACGAAGATCACATAACATTTTAGCTGTTATGACTCAATTCCCTCCAGGGGTAAGGTTGCTAGTAAGAGCTATACAGTGAAAGATATAACTGGATAGAGGTACCATGGAGAAAAAAAACAAACATATCTGTTTTTTTAGTGAACGAATGAACTTTTAGTCCACTCAAAGTCAAGTTATTGTGAAGGGACACTCCATAAAAAAGGGGGCACACAATCCAGGCTCAAAGCCAAGTGTGATGACTTGACAGAACTAGTAGCCCATCAGATGATGGATGGAAGTTCATTTGTTTGTTCTTGAGTCCGGAAAGAATAGCACTTACTCCCCACAGAGTCACACATGTATGCACAAATGCACGCAAAATATATTTTATATGAAAGGTGAATAATGCGTTCAATCATCTGATAATATCTGTATTTTATGGCCCCTCTAGTGGTGCAGAGTAATGCTCTGTGTGTGTCTTCCTGCTGGACGAAAAATCTGTCAGTGGCCAGCTTAGGGTTGTCACCATCTTTTCTTGGTAAACAAAACCTGGAGTTAAATGAGACAGAGTTTGCCCTTAAAATAAAGAAAAAAACTAAGATGAAACTGACACTTGCAAAGGGTATAGTTGTGGATCATAACCTAGGTGGCAATCCAATTTGATTTGCAAATGTATTGTATAATGTCTGAGGGATTGCTATATGAATGTCATTTTACTGGATGCATGAAAATTAAATTATATGTATTTAAAGACTTTAATGTATTACTTTATTTAGAACAGGATATCCGACTCAACAAAATATGAGTTCTCTGGACATTTTTCATAGATATCAGAGTTTTTAGATACTACTAGTCCTAGAATAAAACACTCTACTGCAAGGCCAGCTCAGTGGCCTTATGGTAGAGTGTTCCCCCTGAGACTGGAAGGTCACAAACTCAAATCCAGCCCAAGTCATACCAACGACTTCAAAAATGGGACCCAGTGCCTTCCTGCTTGACACTCGGCATTAATGGGTTGGATTGGGGGTTAAACCACCAAATGGTTCCCGAGCAAAGCTGTGTCTGCAGCTCACCACTCCCCCAGGGAATGGGTCAAATGCGGAGAACACATTTTACACACCTAGGTGCTTGACCACTAATGGGA